>NC_138753.1:4683018-5173694 GCF_965113315.1 Podarcis vaucheri | reverse complement strand
GTGAAACTTTAGCCAGCAGGTTCCTGCTTAGAATGATGGGGGACAGTACTATAAACCCACGGCAAAGAAGGGGGTGGGTGGGTGACAACTTTGATGGATGTGTGGAGCTCTCTGTACTGGCAGGGAGAGACCCCCCCACACACTTGCTTGGAGCTGTATGGGTTGTACCAAACTAAATTCAGCTAAGAGCAGAACCACTGAAACGAAGAGACCCAAGTCTGTCACGCCCTTTAATGTCAATGAAGCTACTCTAGGGTAGGCTTAGCACTGGAGACAACCCAATGCAAACGGAGGGGCTGAGTTGGAGGTCACGCCTTCCATGCCCGCTGGGGTTTTACATGGGGGGGGGGGGAGGACGGGACACCTGATCTGATCCTGTAGAAAGAGGCATTTTAAATAAGACAAGGCAGGGTGAACTCCCTCACCCACCCCATTCCAATAACAACAGTGATTTCAATTTCATCTTTTTTATAAAAAAAACCCCAAACCAGTTCCATTATTTCACTAGGAGAGCAAACAAATTCTTAAGCCTTCTTCCCCCTCCGACTTCAGCTCCATCTAACCAATAATTCTGCATATAATTCAAAGTCCGGGATACTTTCCATAATGAACCATCTTGGGAAAAAAGTGGGGGAGGGACTCTATTTGAAAAATATATATATATATATTTATACTTTTAAAAAAAAGTTTGTTTTTTTGCAGATGGAACGACCAAGGGTTGGAGTTTGCTTCGGATCCCCAATTTCACACAACCGCAGGAAGCCACCTGAAATACGCCTACAGGCGAACAAATCCGTGGGGGCGGGGAAGGAGGTCAAGCCCGAGAGGTGACACTCGGCACACGTTTGGCTCAGTGACCCAGGCTAACCCTTCAGACTGTATGGCGCAGAAGCCACACCTTACCCTCAATACTGTCCGGCCTGAAGCTATCGACCTGAAAAATCCTTGATAAGAGAGCTGAAAGAATGGCACGTGCCCACAGGACACGCTGCACAGCTGTGCTTTAAGAGTCACACAATACTATTTTGCTCAAGTCCTCTCTTAATGCACCATTGATTCGGAGGAGAGGCAAAAGGGGGCGAGGAGGAGGAGAGAAGGATCCACGGGTTTTTTTTTGCCCTCTTCTTTCCCAGTTCATTCCGTGCGATGGCCGACTTTGATACTGTCGCTGAGAAAGAAGCCGCAGGAGCCCTCGTTTACAGCGTGATGAGAGGGGACGCCCCTCAGAGGAGGAGGAGGAGCAGGAGATTCATCCTTCGCGTTCGGTTGATGCTACCCAGAAGCAAGTTTTTGGAAATGATTGCCGCTGATTTCATCATAGATTCATGCGCAAGTGCTCTGGCCGCTTGGAGATCATAGGGAAGGCTTGCTTCTTGTAGGGCCCGGTGTTTGGCTGCCGGATAGGGAGTGGAGCTGAGGCCTCCCCACAGACCGACACGTCCATTTGCTCTATCCCACCCGTCTGCATTGGGTACTCCACGGGCGCCTGAGCGTTTCCCACGCCAGAGGAAGTACCTCGCCCCCAGTAGTCCCCAGGAGAGAACTTGATAGGGCTTTAAAGAGAGAGAAGAAACGTTGGTTGAAAGAGGTTTTGCGGAAAAAACACACAGAAACATGCTAGCTGCTGCACTACACCTAGCAGAAGCATCTGATTCAACAGGTTTAATTGGGCTGCTGTTTCCGACTTTGGAACTCCACAGCAACATCCAGGAAACTTCAAGGGATTTCTGAGCCTTGTGCCTTTCAGATCATGTGAGAACCCTGCTGGGTCAGGACAAAAGCCAAGAAAGCATCTTGTTCTCAGAGCTAGGTGCCCCTAGGAAGCCAGCGAGAACCAGAATGCAACAGCGCCCACCACACTTGCTATTCTCAGCAACGGGCATTCAGAGGCCTCCGTCAGTGGCGGCAGAAGAGAGCCATGAGCCGCACAGCCAATTCTCAGAGAGAAATGCAGTCCACAACATCTAGAGGGCACCATTTTAGCTGTTTGGCAGCAGCTCTCCTGGGTTCCAGGCAGGGAACCTTTCCCGCCCTTACATGGAGGCATCGAAAACTGAATTCTGGACCTTCTGCATGAAAAACAAAAGCTCTACCACTGAGCTATGCCCCTTCCCTAGTGAGACAGAGCACTATACTGTATTTTTCGCTCTATAACATGCACCCGGCCATAACATGCACGTAGTTTTTAGAGGAGGAAAACAAGGGGGGGGGGGATTCTAAACGAAACAGTGGATGTATGATTTTTGTGGTTCATGCTGTGGCCACAGACATGTGATCTGAGAGTGAGTTTGGAGTAGCCCAATGCAAAAATCCTGAGGATCCATGCTTTGTAACCACATTTTTGCACCACTGCGGCCCCAGGCAACAGTGGGTGCGTGCTTTTTTTAGTGCAAGATGTAGCCATGGATATGCTATGTGATCTGATGGTGAATTTGGGGTGACCCAGTGCAAAAATCCTGAGGATCCATGTGGATCTGTGCTTTGTAACCACGTTTTAAGTGGAGAGGGAAGGAAAAGCACTCAAGGGACAAGGAGCACGCGTGGGGTGTGTGGAGAAGGATGCTGCTAATAATGCAGAAGAGGGGTATAAGGGGAGAAGGCTCCTCTCCTCTCCCGCTTTGCTCCTTTAAAGCAAGCAGGCTCTGCTTTTCTCCCTCCTCCCCGCTCATCCCCGGCTTAGCAAGCTGAAAAACTTTGCTGCTATGTAGCAGGAGGAGAGAGGGACAGAAAGCCTGCTTGCTTTAAAGGAGCCAACCGGACAGGAGCTGCTTACACTCGTGTAAGCGGCTCCCCTCCTCTCCCGCTTTGGTCCTTTAAAGAAGCAGGCTCTCTGTTCCTCTCTCCTCCCCACTCAGCGGCTATTCTCCCGCTTTGCTGTTTCAAAGCGAGCCACGGAGGAGGGAAGGAAGGGGAACCATGGAACCTCTGCTCACAACTGCAGCAGATCCCCCCCGCCATCCGTAGGCATTCGCTCCATAACACGGACAGACATTTCCCCTTACTTTCTAGGAGGAAAAAAGTGTTATGGTGCAAAAAATACGGTGAATGGTAAAATTAACCATTTATATTCTCTCTCACCACCCTGGGAAAGCCCAGACCCTCAACACCTCAATGACCCTCTTGCTGCTACTCACCAAAACTAGGGGTGGGGGAAGGGAAAGAGAAATACCTGACTGGTGTCCGTGGGCTGCCAATGAATCTGCGAGGTGATCGGATTTTTGGTTCAAAGGAAAACTTCTCCTTCACACTTTCAAGTACAGATGGAGCCACGTATGTGAAACCCTAGAAGGTGAGAAATAGTTGTTGCCAAGTACACCCCCCCCAAAGAATTTGAATGAATGTTCTGTGTTATAACAGGAGCAGAACGTGAAAGAACCAGTACCCCCCCCCACAAAAAATCCTAGCCATCTAAAGGTAAAGGTAAATGGACCCCTGACCATTAGGTCCAGTCGTGGCCGACTCTGGTGTTGCGGCGCTCATCTCGCTTTACTGGCCGAGGGAGCCGGCGTACAACTTCCGGGTCATGTGGCCAGCATGACTAAGCCGCTTCTGGCGAACCAGAGCAGTGCACGGAAACGCCGTTTACCTTCCCGCCAGAGCGGTACCTATTTGTCTACTTGCACTTTGACGTGCTTTTGAACTGCTAGGTTGGCAGGACCTAGCCATCTAGATAGAGCCAATATGTGGGTTGTTAACAGGAACATGCATGAACATCAAAACTGCCTTTGGTCAGAGCAGTTTTCAACCAGTGTGCCATGGCCCCCAGAGGTGCCTTGAAGGATGCTCAGGGGTGCCATGGGCAACACTGGTCTCTGTCCCTCTTTCCTTCCCTCCCTCCCTCCCTCCCTCCTCTGATGCTCTCTCATGTCTCTGCCTCCCAAAGGCTTGCACAGCTGTTTATTGCAGCAGCCCTGGCTATAAACTCTGAATTTGCTCCATTGTGCCTATGTGTAGTTTCAGAAGCTCTCAGACAGCTGTTGCCCAAATCCCTGTATTAATTTCAACTCCTATCAGCTCCTGCAGCCAACATGGCCAATGGTCAAGAATGATGGAAGGAGTCCAACACCATCCACAGGCTCCTTATCCCTGGCCTATGCCACTACAGTGGTGCTTCGCAAGACGAAATTAATCCGTTCCGCGAGTCTCTTCGTCTTGCGGTTTTTTCATCTTGCGAAGCACGGCTATTAGCGGCTTAGCGGCTATTAACGGCTTAGCGGCTTTAAGAAAAAGGAAACAAACTTGCAAGAACTCGCAAGACGTTTCGTCTTGTGAAGCAAGCCCATGGGGAAATTCGTCTTGCGGAACGACTCAAAAAACGGAAAACTCTTTCGTCTAGCGAGTTTTTTGTCTTGCGGGGCACCACTGTACATAAAACCAGCTGCAGACCAGAATAAGGTACAAGAAGCAATGGATATTGGGAAACTGAGCCTACTAAGTAGTCAAGGGAGATGCAGAGCGTGCCCAAGCTTCAGAAAGGAGGCCTGGCAGTGGCAGAGAGCATCTTCCAGAATGTCTGCACCCTCAACAGGCCTTCTGACATTCCCTGCAGCCTGAAGACTAGGATCCTGCTGGTTTTCAACAATCCAGTACTTAGCCCCACTCCTACTTACCACAAAGACCTGGTTGGCACTTTCACTGAGAGTTGAGTCGTCGGGGCTATCGACAGGAGTCTGACGGGTAAATTTTGCATCAAACTGGCTCACATCCTCTTCAGATTGCTTTGCAAAATATATATATATATGGATGAAGGTCAACAGATTATCAAGCAAAACTCCTTTAATAGCAGATGACTGAAATCGTCAGAATGGCAGATAAAAGAAACTGCAGGAAAACTCCCTGATGACAAATCACTGTTTGAAGAGGTCACCCCTTTTGGGGCAGTCCACTGACAGCACTCTTTTCACCCCTTTGGGGTCACTACTTCAGTGTCTCCAAAGGCCTGGAGTGAGCAGCCCCAGGGGAGAGATGGAGTGGGAACTGCTGCTAGACCATTTGGTTGTTTCAGTTGTCATGTGTCCTGTTTTCTTTACCCAGGAATTTGGTTTAAATGGAAATTATAATTGTTGTGCTCACTACAGCTTACCTTTGCTTTGATTAGTGATGGCCCTTTTTTCCCCAGACTTGTTTCTACTGAGTCTGAATTTTTTGTATACTATACTTTCCCCCTGTGCATTTTTCATTTTATTTTTATGTCACCATTCCCTGCTCTTGAAATATTCAATGAAGAGCTAGGTATAAATACTTAGAGGAGAAATGGGGTGTGCCTCCGAATAATTATTTAGGGGAAAAGCTTGGGCACTTTGGGACCCACAAAGCAAATACTAAGTTTATATGTGAAATATTATCCAGCACCAAAAGAAGCATTACCAATACATACCAATAACGGTTTAAATGGAGGCTCCACCTTCCGAGCCAATAGCTCTTCCCAGTTGATGTGTCTGAAGAAAGGATGAGCCTAAGGACCATTATTAGACAACAGTCAGAATCCAACCCAGAAGAGAAAAAGATCTCAAAGTGGAAGCTTCCTAAGCTATACACAAACCTAAAAGGGGACAACTTGTCTGGTGTGCTGAAGGTGATGAGAATGAATACAGGCAAGGAGGAAAGCCATGTTCGTTTCTTTCCTCAGTTTGGATTCAAGTCGTGCTTACAACTGGTAATGAAATAATAGGGCTCTCTTTAGCTGTTACACATCCCACTGACCCTAGAATTGCTCTGAGAGGCAGCCAGCATTTTCTCCCTCTCCCCCTCTCACACATAGCCCTAAACCACTCGTTTCCCAAACTCCTTGAAGGAAGCCAGGAGGGCAAACCAGTTCAAAACAATTTGGATTGTAATTTAAAAAGTAAGAGATGCCCACCGTTTTTTTCAAATAGTATACAAACACTGTCTCTATGGAACATGCTCCAGATCACAACACAGATGTCCTTCAAAAAAGAAAGAAAGAAAGAAACCAGGAGAAAGTCTAGCCTTGTGTTCCAGTTGAGCAAAAGCATTAAGCAAAAATTACCTGAACTTCTCCAGCATCTCCAGGACCAGCTCCTAGACGTGAGGCAGCATTTCTCTTTAGCAGCTTAGGAAAGGGGAAATATGTTTAAGAAAAAGTGAGGGACCCTGAAAGCCTGGGTTGCATACTGAAGCAGACTGCTGGAACTGAAGATGCCAAAGGCAGAACATTGGATCATCTACGGACCAAACTCACCCGCAACATTCCAGCTCCTTACTGAAGTACCTCCTTCCTAAGAAAATAGACTGCAAGCATTTCCTTCGGCTACCCTTTCTTTTAAAAGACTTGTGACTTAAATGCAACGAGCAGCATCCAGGGTTAGTCATACAGGAAAACCACAACTTGTGTTTGCTTTACTTACATGATTGCAACCTTACGTGGGTGGGAGTAAAATAAGCAGATAAACGGAAAAGCCAAGGAAACTCACTGCTTTCCACTCTCCATTTATTTACCCCCCCCCCTCACTTACAGGGCTTTGAGGAGGGAGTGGGAGGGCTCTGACAGCGTCCCAGAACCCTCACATGGCCAGGTAACCAAGGTGACTAGCTTTGGGAAGGAGGTGCAGCAGGTATGGTGACGCCTTCCTTCCTGATAAGGTGTGAGGGTTCTGGGAGCATCCCAGAAGCCAGTAAAGAAAGTGCTTGTTCTTAGTGCTTCGCTTATCAGGGTCTGGGAAGGTTGCCCATGGCCCTCCTGCAATGTTCCCAGATGCAGGTAAGCAGCCCTCTGCCTTGCAGGGTGTGGTTCCAGGGGTTCCTGGCTTTGCACGCAGACCCTCAGAACCAAATCCTCACGTAAGTGGCAGGCCCTCTGTATTCACAAGTACATGACTAACTTAGAGCCATTAATTGCAATGGGTCTACTTAAGTAAGGTTTTAGTTGGACGCAACCCAAAGTCATTTAATTGGGGAGGCGCTGGTCTGTGACTCGCTTTAAGATAAAACCCCCAAATTTCCCTGTTAAGATCCCCACCTTTTTAAGCAGATCTCTGGCTTCTTGCGTGAGGTAGGGAGGCAAGTTGAGTTTACACTTGAGAATCTTGTCAATGGTTTTCTTTCGATTCTCCCCAGTGAATGGGGGCTATGGAATGTGGGAGACAGAGGAGAGGAGGTAGAAAAGAGAGAGAGGAGGCCATAAGGAACTATGCACCACAATTATGCAATTTCATATAAAAATAGATACTCCTGCTTTAACATATTTTTATTTTGAAAAGCAAACACACAATCCCAATTAAAGCCATTTCCACACAATGCTATTCTGAAGAAAGCTTTGGAAGTACAGCAAGAAAACCAGTCCCAATTCCTGGGCTGCAAAAACAATGGGAAGAGCACTGGGTTTGGTTTTTAACATAGGCAACCCAAGGCTAAATGGTAGCTCTGGGTGGTTCATTTACATGTCAAGGTGAAGCAGCCAAGGAAGGGGAACTGGGGCAGGGGAGAACCAGGAGTGATGACGTCACATATGCTATTTAACAAAATGGCTGGGATGAGCAGACAACACACACCGGGCTGAAGTATTCAGTAAGGAGGGCATGAAGCAGTTTGCAAGCAAATAACCACTAAAGATCTAACCTCACTATTAAAGCTAGCTCTGGAATTTATAAGGCTGTAAAAGTGAAAGATCTACAGTCCAACCCCCTCCCAGCGAATAAAAATATTATCATAGGAACACAAGGCCATATCCAAGTAAGTCCTACTCAGAGCAGCCCCACTGAATTAATGGACCTAATTAATGTTTGCTAATGTCAGCGGGTCTATTCTGAGTATGACTAGGGCTGGATACAGCCCGTAAGGAAGCTGGCCAGCCCCTAGTCCATCCAGCTGTCTTGGCAGCAGCGGCACTCCTGGGTTTCAGGAAGGCAGCCTCTCCCAGCCCTTCCTGGAGATGCCACTGGGGTCTGAACCTGGCACCCTCTGCAGTGTTCGGCCATTGAGCTATACGGCCTTCCCTTTTCCTCTTGCCACTTCCATCACTTTTATGAGATGCCACAAGTGAGCAATGGGCCTGCTTGCCTCCAAGTCCAAGCGTAAATTGACCCATCATTCCATCCTGCAAAGATGTGACAGCATCATTGCTCAGTGGGAGTTTCAGACATAAAAGCATTGCCAGTGAGTGAAGAACCTCTGTATTTAATACGATGATTCCACCATGCAACACTGCGATTCCTGCACTGGACTAGATGTTCCTCGGGATCCCTTCCAGTTTTACAATTCTACACTTAAAAGCCCATCCATCTCATTAGAGATGGTATCATTGATTTCATTTGCTTTACTTCTTTCTTTACGTTTTCTGATTCTTAGCAACGGTGATCGATAAATGCTGCCTATAAGCTCATCAAGAGAGGCTAGTGAACTCAGAGGTTTGGAAAACCCTGCTCTATGAAATGAAAAAAATGCATGCCGTTTATAAATGTGCACCTACTGCTCCAGTCAGCATGTCATACATTAATGCCCCCAAACTCCACCAGTCCACAGCACGATTGTGCCCACTCCGCATCAAGATTTCAGGAGCCCTAGAAAGACAAGAAAAACCAAAGCAAAAAAGTTTTGAACAGGCAGATAGCACTAGCCCGCCCTCAAAGAAACATAATGAAGACGCAGGTGCCCCATATACGGCTTAAGTTGTATTGCTGTACAATTCTTACACACCCCTGCCTCCCCAAACCCTATCCAGAAAGGCTTGTAAATAGCCACTCACCTGTGGTGAGTAAAAACAGCCTCCAGGCAACCAGACAAGAAAGTTCTTTTTCACTGCTGGGTATGGATCCACATTTATTACAAGCCTCTCCTACAACATAGAACTGACCTGTTGCTAAAATACAGTGGTGCCTCGCAAGAGGAAATTAATTCGTTCCGCAAGTCTCTTCGTCTTGCGGTTTTTTCGTCTTGCGATGCACGGTTTCCCATAGGAATGCACTGAAAATCAATTAATGCGTTCCTAGGGAAACCGCCTTCAGACCAGGTCCGGGGACAGTCTGTCCCCGGACCTCTTCTGAAGGCTGGGGGGGGGACAAGGGCTTTTCTTTCCACCCCCAGCATTTAAAAAAACCCCGGGACAGCGGAGGACTTCTCCCTGTCCGGGCGATCTTAAAATGCTGGCGGGCGGCATTTTAAAATCGCCCCGGACAGCGGAGGACTTCTCCGCTGTCCGGGGCGATTTAAAAGCCCCTGGGAAGGCAGGCAGGGGGGACAAAGACTTTTGCCCCCCACCAGCCTTCAGAAGAGGTCCTGGACCTCTTCTGAAGGCGGGCGGGGGGCCAAAGTCTTTGCTCCCCCCCCGCCTGCCTTCAAAAGGTGTCCCCGCTGCGGCGGGAGGTGTCCCCTGCCCCCCCGCCCGGCTTCGGAGCACCGGGAGAAGCCATCTCCCCGCAGCCCCTTGCTGCAAAAGACGTCGGGGGAAGCGGGGAAGCGAAGCGCTTCGCTTCCCGCTTCCCCCGGACCTCTTTTGAAACAAGGGGCTGCAGGGAGATCGCTATCTCCCCCCAGCCCCTTGCTTCAGAAGAGGTCCGGGGGAAGCGGGAAGCGAAGCGCTTCGCTTCCCCCGACGTCTTTTGCAGCAAGGGGCTGCAGGGAGATCGCTATCTCCCCCCAGCCCCTTGCTTCAGAAGAGGTCCGGGGGAAGCGGGAAGCGAAGCGCTTCGCTTCCCCGCTTCCCCCGGACGTCTTTTGCAGCAAGGGGCTGCAGGGAGATTGCTATCTCCCCGCAGCCCCTTGCTTCAAAAGAGAAGACCCGCTGTCCCCGGGGCAGGCTTCGTTTTGCGAAGCAAGCCCATAGGGAAATTCGTCTTGCGAGGCAACTCGAAAACGAAAAAACCTTTCGTTTTGCGAGTTTTTCGTCTCGCGAGGCGTTCGTCTTGCGGGGTACCACTGTAACCTGCAACTGACTTCAAGGAAATGAAAACCAGGTACTTGGCTTGAATCTAGGGATTTGGAGTGACCATATCATTGTAAGCTTGTAGTAGATAGATAGACGAATGTCACACTTTTCATGACATGTGGATCAGCACATAGTTGCTACATGCTTTATGCTCCATAAATTAAAAGATAGCTGTTACAGCATGGCTGTGTAGTATAGTGGGATGTACGTACCTCATATCACAAAATCAGATCAAGGGAAGTTTCTAAAATATACGGAGCTTTGTTCTGTGGGTCATAAAATGTTTATCAGCCATCTTTTGCTCCACTGGGCATGAAGAGTGTAATGCTCATAAACCTGGTTCAGCCTTACAATGGTACAACCTTACAATGGTACATGAATCCCCAGCGATTCCAGATTCCAAAATTCATGATTCCTAACAAGCAACTGTCAATGATCTGAGCTCAGCTGCAAGTTATCACACCACCAAAGCAGCATAATTTTATTAATTTAAGAATATGCAGGTGGCTGAGCTAGAAACGAGTTTTAAGGGCAAAAAAGTTTTAGTTTCATTTGCAAAGTTACGTATAAAATCTAGCTCCTTTCAAATATACGTGGTTTAGATAAAGCCCTTTGGCTGTGGTGGGGAACCTGTGTCCCTCTGCATGCTACTGGACTCCAGCTCCCATCAGCCACACCAACAAAATTCACTCGTCAGGGATGAAGGGGACTGCAGGCTGGCAGGGAGACTTCTCTACATACAGTGTCTCAAATATTTATGGAAGTAGTCCTGAGCTCTATAGACAGCCTAGCCCCTTGCCCCTCACCCAAGAAAAGCCCATCATATACAGTGGTGCCCCGCAAGACGAATGCCTTGCAAGACGGAAAACTCGCTAGACGAAATAGTTTTCCGTTTTGGAGGTGCTTCGCAAAACGAATCTCCTATGGGCTTGCTTCGCAAGACGAAAATGTCTTGCGAGTTCCTGCGGGTTTTTCCCCTCCCCCCCTTTTCTAAGCCGCTAAGCCACTTATCAGCTGATCCGATAAGCCGCTAAAAGCCACTAATAGCGCTAATCCGTCAATGGGCTTGCTTCGCAAGACGAAAAAAATCACAGAACGGATTCTTTTCGTCTTGCGAGGCACCACTGTATTGAGCTAAGTTTTTAAAAGGTAAAATTTAGCCATTACCCCCAGACCAGAGAAATACTTTTCTGTTTCATCATGCGGGCTCACATGTATTCTATTGTTCCACAGAATGTATGCGTGACAGTTCCATCATGAATGGATTCTTTACACAGTCCAAAATCTGTCAGCTTAACATGACCTAAAAGGAAACAGGGAGGGAAAAGTGGGAAAGAAACACTAATGTGTCATTCTAACAAGTCGTATCTGAGACCAAAACCCCAACTTGGGCATTTTTTAATTTTAACATACAGTACTTAATTTATAAACTGTTTTTCAGCAAAAGCCCCTCAAGGCAGATAAAGTAAGTCAAATAAAAAGCTGTAACCTTAGAACTATACCGATTCCCAACAGGAAAAACACACAAGCCCCACTCCATATGCCCCACAGGTTGAGAGCCAATGTTAGTCATAACACAAAACGTATTCACTAAAATCAATGGACTAAGAAATGTTAAGTCCACTGAAATCAACAGACTTTCTCAGAGAAAGACTTAACAGGGTATTACTCTGGAGACTTCAAATGCTTGGTGGCATACAGCTTGCTTTCAAAAAATTGAAATAACATATATAACCATGCAGTATCTTGAGGGTGGCGTGAAGAGCAGTGTCCTTTTTTGCCCTAACACATAATCTAGATTTCCGACTGCCTCAGGAGAACATAGGGGAAGCATTAAGCCACTCTGGGAGCCTTTCTGGCTGAGCAGCAGGGTAACATGTTCTAAATAAACAAAACAGACTTCACAAATGGCTGGATTCAGTCTGAGAAAATGGGGCAGGGAGGGACAGCTCAAACAAGAGAAGCGCGTCAAAGACACCCAATCCCTTTTCCATTTCTCTTCTGCGTTTTTTTTTTTAGATTTGAAGCCTGGAGGCAGGAACGGTCTTAGCGCAGAGATGCAAGCTTTTTCTGGCTGGAGAGAAATGCTTTAAATCATCCTCCTCAACCTGCCACCCTTCAGATGATTATGGACTGCAACTGCCAGCCTAGCTAGGGCTGATGGGGAAAGGCTGCAACCTTTGAGGGTCACATGCCTTTGGTAGGCAAAAGTGGGCAGAGCACCAATTGTGACCCCTCTCTATCCTTGATTCAGGCAACCAAGAGGCATTATAAAAGTTCAAGGACACATCCCAGCGTGCCAAAAACACTCAGTGAGGCTGCAGAGGAGGGCCAGGGAGGGATGTGGCTGGGAAAGGTGTGTGATGGGGGAGAATCCCAAAGGCCAGGCAGAGAGACCAGCGTTTGGCCACTGGGCCTGAGGGTTTCCCACCCTTCTTTCAGAAATATAAAGCTATGGCACGTGCCAACACACGAGCTCACTGTCGTACCACTAACCTTGGTGGTTGAGCATGATGTTTTCTGGCTTTAGATCTCGATAGATGATCCCCTTCTGATGCAGGTGCCCCAAAGCCATTGAAATTTCAGCCAAGTAGAAGCTGAAATGCAAGAATTTCATTAACAAATAAATGCCAATAGCAACGCGTCATATCTGAGTACAACAATTCTGTGGCTGAATATTAAGATACCGCACCAAACTGTGGTTTGCACTAATCATAATTTTAGAATGTGAACCAATCCAAGATCAGGCTAGCCAAGATACCTAAATGGTTTATTTCTCCATCCACTTCCTACCCCAGGACCTAGGTGGGACAGCCTTCAGAGGGGGAGAAACAGCCATATGGTTCGTCAATTCAGACATCACACCAAACCACACTCAGTACAAACCACAGCCTGCACACTCGATTCAAACACCATTTCCAGTTCTGCCTTGTCAGATGTGACAAACAATGGTTTTTCAATTCAGACGTCACACCAAACCATAGTTTTGAGATAAGCCTGCAATTTCACTGCCAGCGTAAGTTAGTTCTGCTCCTCAGGAGCTGGAGGGTAAGTACTCAAGCTACTAAGCTGAAGAATTGAATCTCTTTACTTCACTTCCCTCCTGGCCGAAACAAGTGCATTCTGGCAGATTCTCCCAGCATCCCAGAGTGTACACAGAAAATACCGCATTTTTTGCTCTATAAGACACACCTTTCCCCTCCTAAAAAGTAAGGGGAAATGTGTGTGCGTCTTATGGAGCGAATGCAGGCTGCACAGCTATCCCAGAAGCCAGAACAGCAAGAGGGATTGCTGCTTTCACTGCGCAGCGATCCCTATTGCTGTTCTGGCTTCTGGGATTCAGAATATCTTTTTTCTTAGAATCATAGAATCATAGAGTTGGAAGAGACCACAAGGGCCATCGAGTCCAACCCCCTGCCAAGCAGGAAACACACTCAGAGCACTCCTGACATATGGTTGTCAAGCCTCTGCTTAAAGACCTCCAAAGTAGGAGACTCCACCACACTCCTTGGCAGCAAATTCCACATAGAATCATAGAAATTATTGTTTTCCTCCTCCAAAAACTAGGTGCGTCTTATGGTCTGGTGCATCTTATAGAGTGAAAAATACGGTACTTACTATTCCACAGTTCCAAACAGGAGATCCATGCACTGTTTTGTTAAATCTGGGTATTTTCCACAGGAACATAGGTTCATATAAAATACCCAAACTTGCCAGTTTGTTCAAAACGGGCAACAATTATTCAACTCTGAAAAGGTTAACACTTTCCCAGAAACTTCCTTATGTAGGAACACAGGAAGCTGCCTGGTTGTTGAGGCTTGGAAATTGGAACATGTTTATCTTACCAAGCTGTGTCTTCCATAAATATCCCCTCTCTCTCCAACTGCATGAACAGTTCTCCTCCTGAAATGAAATGGGCATGGGGTGGAGGGAGAAAGGTAAGAAACAATAAGTCATCTTTCTGCTATATACGGTACGTGAAAAAGCTTCCACCCCACACTGCTGGCTGGCTACAATACCAGAATTCACATTCTGACCATGAGTTGCATCCTTACCACTAAGATACTCAAGGATGAGGTAGAGTTTTCCACCAGTCTGAAAGGCATAAATCAAGTCTACAATGAACGAATGCTTGACCTCCTCCAAGATGTTCCGCTCTGCTTTCGTGTGAGCTGTATCTTTTGCATTTCGCACAATCATTGCCTAGAGAACAGAGACTTCAACAGTAAAGACAATGTTCTAAAGACTACACCAGAAACCAACTGTCAGCAATCCCATGATATACAGCCACCGATTGCTGGCATCATGATGGAACATGGACTTATTCACACATAACTCTCAAACCATGGTTTGAAGAGGGGAGAGCAAGCCTTGGGCTCACACACTCTGCCCCTGCCCCCTGGCTTTGATTCAATCCCTGCTTCACTACAAGCCAAAGTTTCCCACTATATTCAAACCAATCAAGCAAGCTACCATAAGCACTAACAAATGTGCCTTCAAATCATGGTTTGAAGTGGGTTTCCGGTTCTTGTTTACATGGGGTTAACAGTAAACCGTAGACTTATACAAATAAATGCAAGTGTGTCATCAGGAGTCTTGGCTTGGGTATAACGCTTGAGCTGAGCCAAGAGAGTAAACTTCTGGGCCAAGGGTTGCCACCAGCAAGTCAACGTCAGCTCTTAATAAAAAGTGCTAGAGTTGTCTTACTGGTACTTGACAACACACTGGACACCTCTTCTTGCTCTTCCAATTGTTCTCTCATTTGGCTGGACTTTGCATTCATTGTTACAAGAAACATGTTGTGAAGAGATCAATGATTCCTCACACAGTTAAAAGTGCATCTGAATTTCTTCTACCTCAAATAAATGGGACTAAGTGGTATTCCTCAGTTGGATCATGTCCAGAGTAATTTAGGTTTCAACAGACCAATATGCACTCGGCAACCTTTTAAAAAATGTAAGTCAAAGGGCTCTGCAAAGTATGCTATGCTAATATACTGCGATAAGCCATAAATAAGAATACTGGCTTGCAAAACAGACCTCCCCTTGCATAACTTGCTCTCAAAACAAAACAGAGTTCCAAAAGTTTACGCGCAAAGCTTTAAAAAATTTCGGAGTCATTAAAGAAACAGTCGACTCCAATTCATAAAACAAGTGGTAGCCAATGCGGTGGCCTCGAGACATTTTGGAATGATGGGAATTGTTGGCCAGCAAAAATAGATAGGTAGATACCCAGACGCACCATTTTGCCAACCTTGGCATTAACAAAGAAGAACAGAAGAAGAGGCTGCTGGATCAGGACATGGCCAACGTCCTATTCTCACAGTGGTCCATGTTCCCACAAGCGTGACCTGAGAACAACAGAACTCCCCACACCCCTGCAGTTCCCAGGAACTGGCACACTACTTACTGGTTTCTATTCTAGAAGCGAGTGCAGCAGTTTTGATTACAGGAAGCTGCCTTACACCATTTCGGGCTAGTTGTTGATATTGTCTACTCTGACCAGGGGAGGCTCTCTGGTCTCAGAATTTCGGACGAAGAGAGAACGGCTCTGCTCTGCCTCCACACTGAGGCAGCAATGCTTGTGAAACCACAGGAGGGGAGAGGGCTCTTGGGGTCAGGTCCTCCTTGTGGGTTTCCCACAGGCATTAAGTGAGGACAGGATGCTGGCCTAGAAGGGCCACTGGCCTGATCCAGAAGGCTCTTCTTCCATCTCATCAGCCTCTCTCTGGTCTGTTTTTTCAAAAAGAAAAACAGAACAAAAGCTGGAGATGCCAGGGATTAAAACCAGAACTCTCTGCCAGTGACATGAGCTCTTGTTGCTGAACTATGATCTCTTCCCCTCTAGACAGCCCCTCTTATTTAATAGCTAAATGTCAAAAGCCAACTCACCTTTTTAAGCACCTTCATGGCAAATATCTTACCAGTATTGGCTCCCGTTACTTTTCGAACTTGGAAAACCTGTCCAAAACAATGGAGATTAATTAGACGCCTTTTTAAAAGAGGGTTAGCAGACACTGCAAGGTCTGCTGTTTGAAGCTCTTCCACTACCAGGGAGCGGTAGAGAGAAGCCTTTTGACTTCAAACCAGCCAGAAAACTTCTGTTTTAGATCATCTTATAGATAACATGCATATGTTTATTTGTTATTTTTTCCAATATTTACAGCATCTCTCACCAAGCTCACACATCTCATACGTCTTACCTTTCCATAGCCACCTTTTCCAAGGACACGTAGCAGCTCAAAGCACTCTGGGCGGATCTTTTCAGGGCCTCTGTTCACACTAGTTTCCGAAATCTCAAATTTTTCACAATGCTCCATGCCACTAACAAACAAAAAAGTTAATTATGGTAGCCTTTAAAACAATACTAAGTACATTAACTACTCTGTATATAACTAAAAGCCTCCCTGTGAGGTGCTCAGGAAGGGATGGGGGAGAAAGTATTATTTAGAATACAAACTGGAATACAAACTCTGACTACTGCAAATATGAGTTCTAAATAATTTGAAATGTTTAAGAAATACATTTTTTCAAAGCACAGTATTTATTATTTTTTAAATGAAACGTTTCTGAAGTCAGGCAAATGAAACCATTCTAACACATGTGCATCAATCCAGACTTCCTTATATGCTTGAACAGGATGCATACATGGACCTAAGCATAGTGCTCTGAAAGCACTAGTTTTAAAGGGGAGAGAGAAGCAAACTACTAGAGGCCAATGCCAACTGCAGAGGATAGAATACCTTCATATACAAGGGAAGGGAGACCCCCACAGCCCCCTGCCCACAAAGGTGGTTTCCTCATTGCAACTGCGGCAAGTAGGACACAATACAGGAAACCTCTTTTTGCATCTGAAACAGCTCTTGCTGGATTAAGACAATAAATTATTGATACTGGCCTGTTTAGGTTTACAGCCTACTCCAGGGATTGACATTGTGGTGTCTGTGGCTGCAAGGCAGCCCTAAGGTCTTCCCCTGTGCCCACAAAGCCTTTGAGTCTCCCTGATCATTAAGTAGTGAGAGTGGGCAACATTTGCTCTCTTAAAAAGTAAATAGAGCTGAAGGAGGAAATTGACAGAATGACACTCTTTCCAACTTCCTTTTTCAAGGTTTAGTTTAATACTACCAGGTTCAACTTTTAACCAGATTCCTTGGAAAATCTGTGTGTGTGTGTGTGTGTGTGTGTGTGTGTGCGCGCGCGCGCGCTTTTTCTCATTCTGTCTCTTGGAGGGGGAGATCTCCTTCCAACAAGCAATCCGACAGAGGTAGTTACCAGTTGGGAGATATAACTGTTGAAACCGAATATAGGCACAGAAACAAGCAGACTGAGACCAAAAGCTGTTTCAAGGCCCCTCAGAATATTGCAAGGTTCACTCTCGAGCTCCTGCCTGCACAAGGAGCAATTTCATAGGCAGGAACAGCTAATTAAACATGATGGCATTGCTACCTGGACTCTAGCACTGACTTAGGACAGGACTGTTTCCTCCCCAACTCTTCCATTGACAAGGATCCATTTCCAGTTAAAAACTTACAGCTCATATGGGACGACTCCCCCATGGTCCATGCTTTCACTTAAGTGACCCTAAAACAAGATAAGCGGGGAGGAGAGAGAGAGAATCAGAAAAGTAAACAGTGTATGTTTAGGAAGAACTATGAATTTTTGCTTAAACATTAACCCAGGATTTAGGACAGCACTGCAAGACTGCATTCAGCTCTTACATAAGCACAGTCAGCAGCAGGGTATGGTAATTCCTATGCTGGGTTTTTGTGGAACATCCACAGAGTTCGACAGGAGCGCTGCCAAATCCTCCGAAGCACAGCACAGCACAGGGACTCAGCACTCTTTACCCAACTAAACTGCTACCCAATTTCGTACAACGCTGACAGTCACTAATTTAGCTCTTAAAACATGGGTCTTTTCTGGACACTACAGATCAGAACTGTTTTTACCACTGAGAACTTACTGCATTGGGGAAAAGCAGGATCTGCTTTACTATACAAAATGAAGACAACGCCTACGTCCCCGACACCTGGGCTGCTGGAGACTTAATGGGTTGGAGCCAGAGTTATGCAAACAGAACTCTATCCAGGCAACTGCCCTCTCATCCCCACTGCAGCCCTCTCCCCTCAAAACTTCCACTTGTTCGGCTCCCTGAAGCTCAGCTTAGAGAGTTTATAGAAATATTGCATGGAGGATGGAGCATACTTATTTTCTCTGGCCCCAGAGGGTAGGACCCAAACCAATGGCTTCAAGTTACAAGAAAGGAGGTTCCAACTAAACATCAGGATGAACTGGATCCTGATGGTAAGAGCAGTTCAATGGTGGAACAGACTCCCTTGGACGGTGGTGGGCTGGCCTTCATTAGAGGATTTTAAGCAGAGGTTGGAAGGCCATCTGTTATGGATGCTTTTGCTGAGATCCCCACATAGCAGGGGTTGGACTAAATTGACCCTCAGGATCCTTTGCAACTATACAATTCTCTGTTTCTATGACTGCAGCCTATTTTTCCTTTAAACTGCATGGAGAAGCATCTTTTCAGCCTGACATTCTATACTCCAAACAAGTTTATAATCTGCTGTTTGTTAAAACTAAACCTGTGTCACATATGAAGGACAGACCATAGGAAAAGTTAGCCTTAAAAAGCTACTAATATTATTTGCCCACCACCACCACAATCCATGCTTGGCGTAGCTCACATGGGATTGATTTTTATTCATTTACAGAGTCTGAAGCTAGACATCACCACCACTTCACCAAGGGTAACAGGACTGTTTCCAGTCCTCTCAAAAATTAAAATACAGTCGTACCTTGGTTTTGAATGCCTTGTGACTTGAACGTTTTGGCTCCCGAAAGCTGCAAACCCGAAAGTGAGTGTTTCAGTTTTCGAACTTTTTTTGGAAGCCGAACGTCCGATGCGGCTTCCGATTGAGTGCAGGAAGCTCCTGCAGCCAATCAGAAGCCACACCTTGGTTTTCGAAAGTTGAATGGACTTCCGGAACAGATTCTGTTCGAGAACCAGGGTACGACTGTCTTTCTTCGCATCATTCTACTGCCTTATCACCAGCAGTTACAACTAATGTCAGGAGTACAAAAATCCCAGCACTTAAGGGAGGGTGTGTGTGGACTGGTGATCGACTCCTGGATAAAGGGAGGGGTCAGGAAGCAGGTTTCTAGCAAAACCTTGCTGGGCCCAATGTTTTGCAAAACAATTTGCACCTAAGACTACTGTTAGTAAGTAGAACATTGGTCCTGTATCCACCCCAGATAGGAATAAATTACTGGTGTACAGCACTGGTGGCATAATAACAAACTGGTTGTGTATATGAAGACCTAGGAGACGAAAAGACTATTTCATCCAGGCAAGTTTGAAAAGATATACCACCATGCACAGACAGAACAGATGATTCTACAATAGCGTGCACACACACAAAAAAAATAAAAAATGGGACAGGCTGATGAGCATAAAACCACCTGTCATGCAACAATGGCAGGATCAAAAGCAACCTCAGAGAACATGGGTTTTGATCTACAAAATCAGAACGCTACTTAAAAGCTTTAAAATACCATTTTGAGTGTATAGTGGCACAAGTAACAGCAGATATTCTTTATTTTCAGGTAAAACACTAATTAAAAGCCTAGTCAGTGTGTGTGTGTGTGTGTGTGTGCATACATGCTTTTATATAAGATGTGTTATATAAGCATTTTCTTTTGAAGAACATTTACCTTCAATTTGGACGCTAGCTTGCAGCACCACAAAACAGCATCAATATTTGCAGACCTTCACAAGAAGGTTAAATGAGGTCACCCCTCACTGTATTGATGCAGTTAAGTTCTTCTGCAGAATAACCCTAGAAAAACTGGAAGCTACCTTATACAGTGGTACCTCAGGTTACAGGCGCTTCAGGTTACAGACTCCGCTAACCCAGAAATAGTACCTCGGGTTAAGAACTTTGCTTCAGGATGAGAAGAGAAATTGTGCAGTGGTGGTGGGAGGCTCCATTAGCTAAAGTGGTACCTCAGGATAAGAACAGTTTCAGGTTAAGAACAGACCTCCAGAACGAATTAAGTTCTTAACCCGAGGTACCACTGTACTGGATCACACCACTGTTCTGTCTAGTTCCGTCTAGAGTAGAGCTCTGTCTAGCTCTACTCTACATCAATAGATAGCAGCTGTTTGGGATTTCAGATGAGTCCCTCTTCCAGCCCTACCTGGAGATGCCAATGCTCTGCCAATGAGCTATGGCCTTCTCCTAACCCTAGGAAACTTGTCAAGTTTCAAGGAAGCTGGATCTTTACCATGGAAGCTGTGCTCAACTACAGCCAGTACTCATGCACTGGCTCAACAAGTCTCCTAAGACAACTACTTGCGGCCAGCAAACTAGCAGCAACACCGTTCCACAGGCCTAGAACACTCACCGCCTGATCCTAGGCATGTTTATGCAGAACTAAGTCCAATGGAACATATCCCCAATGTATGTATGCATTAGACTACAGTCCCAAGCACTCTAAACAAGACTTGGCAAATAACAGAATTATCTAATAAACTGGCTTTCTGGAGGGAGTCTGTCTCTTGGCACACTCATGTTTAGGCAGTTGCACTAGCAGAAAAACTGATGTGTCAACTATGTGCTGCTAAGAGAAATTTGACCCATTTAACCCCAAACACATGGAGGACTCTGGAGAGATTAGATTGAAATTTCTGGCATTTTTTGTGATTTGTGCTTTTATAATCCTTTTTATTCTTTTAATGACTTGTATACTTTTAGCGGGACAAATTTTTTGTTCTTTAAGGTTTAAAAATTAAAAGTTTTCAAAAACCCAAATGGGACATAGCAAGTTTTCTTTGCCCTTATCCAGAGTGTATTGCAGGGAATGAATACACCTGAATATTATTATGTGTTCGCTTGTGCTTCAGCACCCAGTTATCAAACACAAAAGCAGTAGCCCCGTTGGAGCCAGGGGACCCCCAAGCCCAGCCTTGCTTGTAACCCACTCACTTGGCTTACCACAGGCAACAAGGAATGTTAACCTGGGCTCCGCCTGCTTTCCAGAGCACTTTTGCTTCCTTCCTGCCCAGTGCTGAAACCAAGCAGGCTGTGGAAGCTTAAGAGTGCTTTGTCACTCCTCAAGCATTTCCATACTGTACGTGCAAGAGGTGATGTGCCTTCCAATGCATTCAGCATAGTAACCAAGAGGACGAATGACAAAGCTCTCCTTCCCTCTTGCTGTCAGCCAGCTATGTATCTATGGTAGACAAGCAGCAGGTCAAACTTTAGCACATTCAGCACACCAACCCAGTACAGTGGTAGCTCGGGTTAAGTACTTAATTCGTTCGAGAGGTCCGTTCTTAACCTGAAACTGTTCTTAACCTGAAGCACCACTTTAGCTAATGGGGCCTCCCGCTGCTGCTGCGCCGCCACCACGCGATTTCTGTTCTCTCCCTGAAGCAAAGTTCTTAACCCGAGGTACTATTTCTGGGTTAGCGGAGTCTGTAACCTGAAGCATATGTAACCTGAAGCATATGTAACCCAAGGTACCACTGTATGCTGATGGGCAATGGACAGATCAAGACATGCTTTCTGCCACTCACCACTTCCTTTCTATGCTGGATGTGCATGACAGAACTTTAGCTCCTGTGTGCGTAACAGAGAAACACTGCAAAGGGACATAGGTCTCTGTCACAAGCCTGCTGAGTTGACACACAGGAAGCCCCATTCTATTACTCCAGCATAGAAACCATGTGAGCTGGCAGCATATATAACTTCATCCCTCCACTGCCAATCCGCTGCACTGCCTCACTGGATGAACAGGAGACAAAGTTTCTTCCTGTACAACCAAACAGGCTAAGAAGAAGAGGCACAAGGAACACTGATTTCTAGCCTGCAAAATGTTTTTACTTACCTGCTTTTAACTCATAAAATAGGGGCAGGCAGTGCTCTGCTTGTCTTCAACAATCCCTCTTATGGGTAAAATTATTACAAGATATTAAGTGTGTCCCTCAAAAGTTACAAGGATGCTCTAATCAGGCAGAGCCACATTCATTTCCTAAACAACCCTTTCCCCACATAAAGCAGTATCTGCATGTTCTTATCACCACATACTATCTTTTGCCTCCCCTTAATACATTAAGTCAAAATAGAGCAGTTTCTGAAAATTCACTCCACAAAAATGATTATAAGCAAAAGGCAAAATAATGGGTAGTCAACTACCAGACCAACTGAAGTTAATGACCCTAGCTTAGTCACATTCATTAATTTAAATAAGTCTACTCGGAATAACTTAGCTGAATACCAACCCGTATTTCCTCACTCCCATGACTAAGCAGCATCTATTAAGATTAACTGGGTCGTTAACAATAAGTGCACTAGTTCACTTATTAAAGCACTGTTATCATTAGTAATAAATTCCACAGGAGAAGATGTGTTGTTGCAGCAAGAACAGTAGAAAGTCTTGTGATACTTTAAAGACCAAGGCTGCAATCCTAACCACACCTACCTGGGAATAAGCCCCATTAAATTCAGCAGAACTTACTTCTGAATAGACATGATTAGGATGGTGCCATAAAGTGCTTATAGGATTTTAGCCTATCTAAGAGTAAACCCTATTGACCTCAAAAGGACTTTCTTCTGAGGAGATGTGGAAAAGATCGAACTGCATCAGATTTATTGCAGCATCAGCTTTCATGGACTTGTGCCCACTACATCTCACTCAGATTCATTGAAATGCAACTATTACCTGACAAAGTGAGCTCCAGCCCCACCAAAGTGGATGCTACAATAAACCAGTTAAGTTTTGAAAGGTGCCACAGGACCTTTATCACTACTGAGTTCTTAATGCAAGCTGCTTTTGCACTTTCTGTAAAAAAAGACAGGGAATCAGTGCCTTTTGCAACCACAAAATGAATTAATGGCCACTAGGAACATAGAAAGCTGTCCTATACCGAGTCAAGCTGTTGGTTCACCTAGCTCAGTAACTGCCTAATAATAATGAGAATAACCTGTGACATAATCATTAATTTATTCCCGCTGGATCATCATAATCCTGAATTTAAAAATAACAACAATAATAATAACCTGTCGGACGCAATGCAGAAACAATCATTTAATATTGTATTATTACTAGATCTTAAGTGTAGTAATAATAATCATAATAAAATGCACAATGCAGGAACCTAAAAAATAGTAAGAACACGTGTCAAACCCAATGCAAAAACACGACCACGGATTTGTATGCATTTATTACTACTCTCGCTATTCTTCCTACTGCTCATGCCAAAGGCACAATGCGGGAAGGCCGTAATAACAGCAGCAAACGCCGTTAGTACAATGCGGGAATAGCAAGTCAGTTATAACGGAACCATCCTCGCAGCCCCCAAGAGCCGCCCGTCCGCCTCCCACCCTCGGCCACGTCCTTCCCCGAAGGCGGCCTCGCCCGGCCCGCCTCCTTCCCTCCCTCCCTCCGACCGGGGCCTCCGCCGCCTCGCCCTCCCCGCCCCCGAGGCCTGAGCCGGGCTCCCCCGAGGCGCCTCCTCCCGGCACATGGGCCGGGCCTGCCTCACCCCCTCCTCCAGCTCCTCGTCCGAGGCCGCCTCTTCGGGCTGGTCCAGGTCGATGTCGAAGACGCCCGCCATGGCCTGGGAAACGCGAGCGGCGGCGGCGGCGGCACAGCCGGAGCCGCCCTTCGCTGCCTAGTGGCGAGAGCGCGCGGGTGAGGACCGGAGGGCCGCCTCATGGGCCCGCAGCGGCAACCCCGAGCGCCGCCATGACGGCCGCCATCGCCCAGGCTAGCCGGAGACCTTCCCCCGCCCGCTCAGCGCGCCTGCGCGGCTCTTCCCCTCCGGAGGGACTGCGCAAGCGTGGGGCGGCGCCGAGGAGGTGGGCGGCCAGGGGCACCTGGGCCCGCGGGGCTAGTGCGCAAGCGCAAAGAGCACGCGGCGGCGCTTTCCGAAAGGGGCAGTTGCTCTCTTTCGCGCGCGCTGACGTCACTCGCCACACGTAAAACGGCGCAAGCGGCGTAGCGCCATCTGTCGGCCCGCACGCGCCGTGGTAGAAATTTTACTTCTATTCTCAGGCTAGATATATCTCGACAGCTCTCTACGTCGTTGCTATTTTCCCCCCTTTTTTCTTTGTAGCGAGCATGCGCACAGCATGTCGTGCTCCACACCACGCGGACGCCGCGCATGCGTACGGCCCGGCAGCCGGCGCACGCGCGCTGACGCAGCTGCTGTGCCCTCCTTTGCCGGTTGTCCCCTTTTCACCACCAATTTTCCCGCCTAAGCCAGCGACGGAAGGGGAGCATGCGCAGAAATGCTGGCCGGACGGGGTCGAAGGTGCTGTGACAGTTGGTACAGGTGGTCAATGGATGAGGTGCAGCTGTGGAAGGGTGAGGCTACGCGCGTGCGCCTTGAGGGAGAGAAGGGTGTTAAATGGGGGAGGGGGATAAATGGGAAAAGGCGGGAAATTATGAGGTGAAACGCGCACGTAGATTGAATTTATAGGGGTTTTTTAAAAAAAAATGCTTGTGTGTATTTGCCTGTAACTACATATGTATAAAACCATGTTCATTAATTCGCTGTTTTAAAAATATATATTTTAAGTTTTATTTATTATTAATCTGTTCCTATGAAACATCCTGAAGGTGTTTTTAATATATCAGTACCTTGATCTGTTAATATTACTAGTTTCAATATTTAGCCTCTATGTGGCACAGCACAATCTGATGGATCTTTACTCAGAAGTAGGTGCCACTGAACTCAGTAGGGCAGGCATAGGCAAACTCGGGCCTCCAGATGTTTTGGGACTACAACTCCCATCATCCCCGACCACTAGTCCTGTTAGCTAGGGATGATGGGAGTTGTAGTCCCAAAACATCTGGAGGGCCGAGTTTGCCTATGTCTGCAGTAGGGCATTCCCCACTGTAGGTATCTTTAGGATTGCAGCCTTAATATTTGCATGGTATACACCATGCCTTTCAAGCATATGGCTTACCCCAACAAATCATGGAAACTGTAGTTCTGCACCCCCACAGAGCAATAATTTCCAGCATTATTAACATACTATAGTCCGTAGTATTCTTTTGGCGAAGCTGTGTGCTTTACATGTATGGTTGTGTATGCAGCCATCAATAATAGGCTACAATATTTGAATACTTTTTAACTTTGGTAGACTTATGGCAAGGCTACTCTTGTGCTGCGCATCCTTGATTTCAGTTAACGCACGAGTGAGTGTACATTGAATTGCAGCCTAGCAGTGCACTTCCAAACATGGCTACTCAAATGTCAGTCCTACTGAGTTTAATGGGGCTTCCTCCCAGGGACGTGAACATAGGATTATAGTCTTAACAGCTGGACATGATTTGTTTGTAGGATTGAGGCTAAACTAGAGGAGAATGTCTATCATCACAATACAACTTGGTCAGTGCGGCAACCAGATTGGTCGCGAGGTGTTTGATACCATCTGCACAGACTTCCGCAGTACACATGGCTTGTGCTCCAAAAAGGAAAACGAGTCCTTCCAGGCAGCCTGCAAAGAGCGGTTCTTCAGCGAGGAGAAACCCAGTGGTATGACACATACATAACTTTATTTGTATATTCAAACAATGTTCAAGGCAGCTTACAGCATGAAAATAATACATAACCACAACATAGCAAAAATAGTCATAAACAATAAAACAAAACAAAATACACAACCAAACTGAACAGTTTCCACATAAATGTCCAAGTATCTAAAATAAAGATACAAAAATCAACAGCAACAACTTTCCACACCAGCAAAAAGCCCTAGCCCAAGAGTCTGTTCAGCAACCTCAGCTTTTTTTGTAGCTGGAGTCAGTCCGGGCCCCACCCTCCCAGGTCAGGTGGAAAAGGCCTTCAAGGCAGGGAGCAGGTCTTCCAGGACTCTCAGCCAAGACTGACTGACACCGAGAATATGCAAATCCTTCTCGCCCCACACCAATCAAGAGGGCAAATCAACAACCAGAAATGCACCCACTTTGGGTGTGTGGAATTCTGCATATGATTGGATATTGTAATATCTCAGGGTGTTGCTCCAGGTGAAAGGTTGCACCCTTGTTGCCATTCCACACTTAAAACAAAAAACGAAGAAGCCTGGAAAAGCAATTTTGGTAAAGGGTGGACCAACAGGGGCAAAAGCTAGCCTCTGCACTACAGTGGTACCTCTGGTTGTGCACAGGATCCGTTCTGGAGCTCTGGTCGGATCCTGAGGAATTCACAACCGGAGGTGCCTGGTCTGCACATGGTAGAGCGCTTCTGCACATGGGGCAAAACCCGGAAAAATACTTCCAGGTTTGCTGTGTGCGTAACCTGAAGGATATGCAACCAGAGGTGTGCGTATCCAGAGCTACCACTGTATTGCAAAAATGAATAACATTGGGAAGGGCCATAGCTTAATAGCAGAGCATCAGCTTTGATTGTGGAAAGAGTCAGGTTGAATCAGTGGTACCCCACAAGACGAATGCCTCGCAAGACGGAAAACCCGCAAGACGAAAGGGTTTTCTGTTTTGGAGGCGCTTCGCAAGACGAATTTCCCTATGGGCTTGCTTCGCAAGACGAAAGCCCATAGGGAAATCTCCGAGGACCTCTTTTAAATGCTGGTGGTGGGGAGCAAAGCCTTTCCCCCCCTCCGGCCTTCAGAAGAGGTCCAGGAAGGCCGGCGGGGGCCGAAAGGCTTTGCTCCCCACCGCCAGCATTTTAAAAGCAGTCCGGGATAGCAGGGAAGAGCTTCCCGCTATCGCGGACGGCTTTTGAAGGCAGGCGGGGGGGAGCAAAGACTTTCGCCCCCCGCCCGCCTTCAGAAGAGGTCCAGGACCTCTTCTGAAGGCCGACGGGGGGCGAAAGTCTTTGCCCCCCCCTGCCTGCCTTCCCGGGAGAGCGGAGAAAGGCAGCGCCTTTCTCCGCTGTCGCCGACGGCTTTTGAAGGCAGGCGGGGGGGGGAAAGACTTTCGCCCCCCACCGGCCTTCAGAAGAGGTCCTGGACCTCTTCTGAAGGCGGGGGGGGGGAAGTCTTTGTCCCCCCTGCCTGCCTTCCCAGGGGCTTTTACATCGCCCCGGACAGCGGAGAAGTCCTCCGCTGTCCCGGGGTTTTTTAAAATGCTGGGGGTGGGAAGAAAAGCCCTTGTCCCCCCCAGCCTTCAGAAGAGGTCGGGGGACAGACTGTCCCCAGACCTGGTCTGAAGGCGGTTTCCATAGGAACGCATTAATTGATTTTCAATGCATTCCTATGGGAAACCGTGCATCGCAAGACGAAAGACTCGCAAGAAGAAAAAACTTGCGGAACGAATTAATTTCGTCTTGCGAGGCACCACTGTACTGAACAAGATGGACCAGCAGTCTGATTTGATGAAAGGCAGCTTCCTGTGTTCTTTTTTTTAAGTCACAAATTAGCACCTGGGGAATTGTGCTGCTTGTCCTTGGCATCGCTGAAGTTGTCCAGTAGGTGTCAATGGCATTCACACAGCCGCCTTCCATCAATAACAATGGGTACATTATTTGGGTGCCACCTTGATGGATCCCAAGTCTACATCATTTGACTTTTATTTTATTCCTTATTAGTGCTGGCTGCCCGGGCTGTCCTGGTTGACATGGAGCCTAAAGTGATTGGTCAGACTTTATCAACGGCTTCAAGGTCTGGTACCTGGAACTATGACCGTCGGTCCCACTTTTGTCAAAAGCAAGGGTCAGGAAACAATTGGGCAAATGGGTATGTTTGGTTTTATCAGTGGTGCCAAAGAAATGTATTGCTAACATTTATAATCCAGCTACAAAGCGCTCCAAGCTCCTTTTTGTTCTCTTCCCCACCCCAATTTGTGCCACAGCTACTGCGTTCATGGGCCCAAGCACAAAGAAACAATCATGAACTTGGTACAGAAGGAAGCTGAGAAATGTGACCGGCTAAGTGGATTCCTGACGGTTATGAGCATGGCGGGTGGGACAGGATCGGGTCTGGGGACGTTTGTGACAGAAAGCCTGAAAGACACCTATCCCACCTCATTCCTGTTAAACCACGTTATCTGGCCCTACAGAACTGGAGAGGTGAATACCGTAGCTCTGTGATGGTGGGGGTTGAACCTGGATTTGAAGCATGTGCTCTTTCATAGGAATATCAGATGCTGCCTTATGCTGTGTCATCTGGCTCAGTATTGTGTGCATTGACTGGCAGCAGCTCCCTAAGGTTTCAAATAAGGGGCCTCTCCCATTCCTTCCTGTAGAATGGTGCTGGAGATTGAACTTGCGACCATCTTAATGCAAATCAATTGCTCTACCATTGAGCTATATAGATGGAGAAACTGTTGATGAAGAGGAAAGTAGGGTGTTGGCATCCTAGGAGCACTATTCACTGCAGTTTTCTGCAACCTCCTGTATGCATGTCATGCGCTCTGCTTACCCTCCACAAAGCAGTGGTGGTTGGTGCCCAATGGACTGGTAGGGCAAAAGGCAGAGAAGCCAACAGTAGATGGAGCCAGAGCCAATGCCAACTACAGTGGTACCTTGCTTCTCGAACATAATCTGTTCTGGAAGTCTGTTTGACTTCCAAAATGTTTGAAAACCAAGGTGCAGCTTCCAATTGGCGCAGGCGCCCCAGAAACAATAGCTCACAGCCGCATCGGATGTTCGGCTTCTGAAAAGCATTTGAAAACTGGAACACTTCTGGGTTTTCGGCATTTGGGAGCCGAAATGTTCGAGTACCAAAGGGTTCGAGAACCAAGTTTCCACTCTAGTTTTGACCTCACTGCTGAGCTCTGCAAAGGCAATAATGAGACTAGGGAGGAGGAAGATGGCAGCCAGTGCCACTCCCTGGGCTGGAGGCAAGTAAGAAGGCAAGCAGGTGGGAACTGGCTGAGTTCAGGCTCAAGTTTGTGGGGCAGCGCCCCATTTGCCGTAATAGACCAACCTCAGTTGCCCCACGGACAGCAAATCCCCTCTGGTGAGATCATCTCCATGTGGAAAACTGTAACATCCAAGCCCTGTTTCCCCCCTGCATTTCCAGGTTATTGTTCAAAACTACAACTCTGTCCTGACCCTCTCACACTTGTATCAGTCTTCGGATGCCCTCCTGGTTCATGAGAACGATGCCATCCACAAGATCTGTGCTCAGCTAATGAACATAAAGCAGATATCTTTTCAGGATGTAAATCGAGTCATCGCCCATCAGCTGGGGAGCGTCTTCCAGCCGGCTTACTCCTCTGAAAGTGCCGCTCACTACAGCAGAAGCCCCCTAGGTATCTGGTGTTAACTGAAGTTAGAGCTGTCCTCCTGCTCTTGAGATTTTTACTGGATTGCAAAGTAGTCCATATAAGTTACTAGCCTACAAACATTCTCATTAGTCTGTCAAGTATCCATCCATGTATACATGCTAAGATAAATGAAAAGGCCATTTTGTAAACTCATCAGACCAGAGACCTTATCTTTCCAGAGAAAAACAAAGTAGATGTTCAACATGAGTTCTCTCTCAGACACACGTTAAACCTTCATTTCTGTCTTGTCTCCTCCTCAGGAGATCTAATGGAAGCTCTAGTCCCCCACCCTGAGTTCAAGATGCTAGGTCTCCGGAACATTCCTCAGATGTCCGAAAACTCCCTTGCCTACAGCACCTTTGCGTGGCCCGGGCTTCTGAAGCACCTGAGGCAGATGCTCATTGCAAATGCCAAAATGGAGGAAGGTAAGAACTGCAGGTGAACTGCAGCTGAAGCAGGTTGAACAATGTATACCCAGAGTCGCATATGGGCAGGAGGTGGTCCTTAAGACCAGGTCTTGACTAAAATTCAGTAGGGCTGCCAGGAATTAAATAGAATTGGGGTTTTTTTTTTGGGGGGGGATTCTGGCCTAAAATTGCCTTCCCTGCTATAAACTGGAGTAGGAAATCTCAGGACTGCAGGATCGTACTCCTTTGCACAGGGCACATTCCTCATCAGCCCTGCTGTGTGCCGTCTGGCTGGACTCCCAAGTGTTGAGACATTCCTGTTCACTTTTCTGTTTGCAGGGATTGATTGGCAAGTGAGGCCTCCGGTGCCTGGACTCCCTGCATCAGAAAAACACTCTCTAAACAGGACAGCTCGTTTTAACACCTCCATCGCCAACCTGGTTACCTTGCGAGGAAAAGACGTACAAAGCACGGATCTAGGTGAGAAATAGTTGCAGGATGGCTGCAATAGAAGATTCCTCTTTTAGGTAATGACACTGGGAGGGAGTTTTACGATAACCACAAAGAATGTCCTATCTCTTACATTTGCCTGAATGCACAGTGTATAGTGCATCACTGCTCTTGAGCTTCTTGAATGGGATGGGACAGAAGTGGAATAAGTTAGTGACTGATTTTTTTTTAACACCTTGTTGATTATTGTAGGAGGATTCCAAGAGCCTGCCTTGTATACTTCCTGGCTAAACGCTCAAGATGCCTTGACCATCTGGAAAACACCAAGAGCTTTTAATAAATACGAGAAGTCTGCTTCTTTGGTCAGCAACAGCCAGTTTTTGCTGAAGCCTGTGGACAGCGTAGTGGGGAAGGCCTGGAAAATGTTTGCTTCAAAGTAAGTGGGAGAAGACAGGTTGTCATCTCAGACTTTGCCGTGTCCACAGGGCATGGAGTAAGTGGAAGTAAATAAACTAAACCAGAGGGAGAGATGGGAAGCAGGAGTACTTCCTCCTTCAGTTCTGTTTGAGAAAGGAACTTATTTTGGTTCCTTCTCTCCCTGAACCGTTTCCATCCCAACTGGCCATTATAACAACTTGGAAAGTTCTTGTTTTTCTCTTTCCTCTCCTCTTTTTTCCTTTTGTGTTAAGTTTTTTAGATAGTAAGCTTAAAGTAAGTACTTTTTTATTGATTTGTAATTACTTTTTAAGTGATTCATATGCTGCTCTAGGTGTACATTCGGCTGAAGAGTTTGGTAAAAATGCTATAGATAATTGAAATCTGTGGAGCAAAGTTTGTCTTGACTAACTGAACTTCTGCTGCTTTCAATGCAATTTTGTCGCAGCTGATTTTAGCTGGATTGGTGCCCCTTGCTCACCAAAACCTCTTGTTCATTCCACACACAGGGCCTACGTGCACCAGTACACAAAGTTTGGGATTGAAGAGGAAGACTTTATGGACTGTTTCACAACTCTGGAACAAGTCATTGCTAGCTACACCAACCTCTGATTTTCAAATTCATCCTTGGCCAGGAGGAGACAGCATTAGCTGTGCAGATCTAAAATCCTGGCAAGAGCCCTTAAAACTGGGAAATCTTGTGAAGAATTGAATGTAGCAGGAGGACTCTTTACATGCCGTCCCAGGCAAGTGCATCACTCCAGACATCTTTCAAAGACGGGAGCTTTCCATGCAAACAGTTGCTTCTGAGGGAGTTCTAGCATTCAGTGGGGGGTGTAGATTGATAACGCACATTCATTTTATCCCTTTACCAGCATAAAGACTTTGTACAATCTAAATTGCATGTGTTTTATATATAAAGTAATTTTATTTTCTGATGATATTGTCTATATGTCATGTACTCATTCTTTGTACCTCACATTCTGTAAGTTGCTCTGGCACCTTACAAGAGGCTGTGTCATTTTATCCCTCCAGCAGCCACATGGGGTAGGTTAGGTTGAGAGATGATAATTGACCTTGCTTTGTGGCTGAAGTTGGAATCTTAACGCTTGTCCCCTGTGCAAGTTTTAACACCTCCACTACACCCGCATTAGATCTCAAGATGTGCGAGGGCCAGATTTTGGTTTGTGCGTCTGTTTGTTTAAGTTACTAGTTGTGATAGAGAGACAGGTTGGGGATAAGGAGATCCTGCTGACTTCTGCGGTTAAAAGGACCTTCATACACACTTGTGGATGTTTTCACACATGCACTCTTTAAAGAGTTTGCAACATTTGAACACACAGCACTACAAGTGGTGTCCACAGTGGTACATTAATTACCTTGTCCTTACCTGATCAGAAGTTGTGTGCAATAACTCATCTGTATGCAGAAAAGTTTGTTGGCTATGCGTTTAAAAATAAACCACAAGATGGTGCTGTTGTTCAGCCTGACACCAGGCTGGGTCTACCTGACACCAAGGAATCTCCACATTTCCCAACTCATACAGGAAGCAAGCAAGCTGTGGCTGTCCAGGTGACATTGGAGTCCCAACTCCCATCTTGGGTGACCGTTGGCTCTACTGACTTAGGCTGATGGGACTTGGAAGGCCAACACCTGAAGGGTCAGAACTTGCCCACCCCTGAATTACATGGTGCAAGTTTGTTGTTGTTTAGTCGTGTCCGACTCTTTGTGACCCCATGGACCAGAGCTCGCTAGGCACTTCTGTCTTCCACTGCCTCCCGCAGTTTGGTCAAACATGCTGGTAGCTTTGATAACACTATCCAACCATCTCGTCCTCTGTCGTCCCCTTCTCCTTGTGCCCTCCATCTTTTCCAACACCAGGGTCTTTTCCAGGGAGTCTTCTCATGAGGTGGCCAAAGTATTGGAGCCTCAGCTTCAGGATCTGTCCTTCCAGTGAGCACTCAGGGCTGATTTCCTTCAGAATGGATAGGTTTGATCTTCTTGCAGTCCATGGGACTCTCAAGAGTCTCCTCCAACGGTGCAAGTTAGGGTTGTCATACAGTGGTGCCTCGCAAGACGAAAAGAATCCGTTCTGTGATTCTCTTTGTCTAGCGGTTTTTTTGTCTTGCGAAGCAAGCCCATAGACGGATTAGCGCTGTTAGTGGCTTTTAGCGGCTTATCTGCTGATCGGATCAGCTGATAAGCGGCTTAGCGGCTTAGAAAAAGGGAGGGAGGGGAAAAAACCAGCAGGAACTCGCAAGACATTGACTTGCGAAGCAAGCCCATAGGAAATTCGTTTTGCGAAGCACCTCCAAAACGGAAAACTCTTTCGTCTAGCGAGTTTTTCGTCTTGCGGGGCACCACTGTATTTTGAAGAGCAAAAAAAGAGGACACATTTGCCAACTTCTACTTTTAACTATGGATCACTATGACAATACTCATTTTACAAACCCATGAAAAAGGGCGTATCCTGGAAAAAGAGGACTCATGGCAACCCTAGAAGTGTGGGTGGGGAAATTGGTCCTCCAGGTGCTGTCAGGACTACAACTCCCATCAGCCTCTGTAGTGGTGTCCCGCAGTATCTGAAGGGTTGCAGGTTCCTGGCCGCTAAAGGAAGTGATTCCACCCTGATGCTACGTTTGGTGCCTGCTAAATATTTGCACAGCAGCGCCTTCTCTACTATGCGGTGCTCCAGGTGTTCTGGACTGCAACTCCAAATCATCCCTGATCGTTGACCACGCTGACGGGAGTGGTAGTGTGCCAACCTGCTGCCCTCCAGATGTTGCTGAATGCTGATACAGTACATACCCATCAGTATTTTTCTGGCACTTTGAAGAGCAATGCCTTGTAAAAGGTCCTTGCCTTGAGGAGTTTACAATACACATTTCAACCAGGAGGAGGTAAAGGCAGCAGGAGGGTGCAAGAAGAAAAAAGGCTGCCGGAAAAGGGTGTTAATGTGCACAAATGCAGTTGGGTGTTAATGGGGAGTGGTGGGTGGACTGAGGACTTAAGGTGAAAGCTTTGGGGAAAATATGGATTTTTAGGAGGGATTTGAAGGAAGAGAGGTGGGTCTTAGGCCACATTAACACACCATATTTTTAAAGCACTATGATACCACTTAAACTGCCATAGCTTCCCCCAAAGAATTCTGGGAGCTGCAGTTTCTTAAGGGTGCTGAGAGTTGTTAGGAGATTTTTATTTGCCCCCAGAGCTATTTAAGAATCAGTCCTTCACAGGGAACTCTGAAAATTGTGCATCTTCATTTGAGCTACAATGTTCCAAGTTGAATCATAGCACTTTAAATGTATAGGGGAAGCGGGTGGCGCTGTGGGTTAAACCACAGAGCCTAGGACTTGCCGATCAGAATGTCGGCTGTTCGAATCCCCGCGATGGGGTGAGCTCCTGTTGCTCAGTCCCTGCTCCTGCCAACCTAGGAGTTTGAAAGCACATCAAAGTGCAAGTAGATAAATAGGTACCGCTCCAGTGGGAAGGTAAACGGCATTTCCATGCGCTCCTCTGGTTCGCCAGAAGCGGCTTTGTCATGCTGGCCACATGACCCGGAAGATGTACGCCGGCTCCCTCGGCCAATAAAGCGAGATGAGCGCCGCAACCCCAGAGTCGGTCACGACTGGACCTAATGGTCAGGGGCCCCTTTACCTTACAGCTAAGGAATGAAGTTTTGTGCTTGCTTTAGGAAAATAACTTTGTAGTTCTGTTCTCACCTCCAGTTAATTATCCTTGCGAACAAACCTAAAGATCATTTAGCACTTTAAGGATTTTAAACATTTCTTAAATGGAATCAACCATCTGTATACTTCAATGTGGCTACAGAGCATGGCGGGGGGTGTCCTGTGGCCCTCCAGGTGCTGTTGAACTCCAACTCCCAGCAGCCTCAGCCAACATTGCTAATGCTGAGGGATGGTGAGAGTTGTAGTCTGGAGGGCCACAAGTTCCTCACCACTGCTATAGTTGTGTATAGATCAGGAAAGACCAGACCTTTTTTGTTTGTTTAAATGGTGGAGGTCCTCCAGATTTTTTCACGCAACGAAAAGTCCTCTCTTCATTTCAGTAGCCTATATTAGGTGGGAAAAATAATGTTGTGGCTATTGTTCAACACACATTGAAAGCACATGGCTTCTCCCAAACAACCCTGGGAACTGTAGTTTGGAGTAGAAGCCCTATAGTGGGGACTACAGTTTCCAGGAGTCTTTGGGGAAGCCGTATGCATTGAATGCACTTTAAATGTAGGGTGTGGATCTGCCCCCAAAGCACCCAGAGATGTACTGGTAGACCATCCCAATCTACTTCCAAAGTAAAACACAGGACAGCGATCAAGGGGTAAAAGTGTGTGTGGTTAAGAACCATTGTTTTGTGTTCTCTTCCGTCTCTTTTCCCAGGAGCCTGGCACTTTGACTGATGAAAGCCGCGCCCTGGGAGCAGCTGTTTACTCTTCTGGGGGAAAGGGTACCTCCGTTCTGCTGAGTCACAGATCTAAATGACGAACTTATTATGCCATTAGGAAAATGACCTGAGGGGTGAGAGGGAGGGAGGGAGGGAGGGAGGGGAGCTGGATAGGCAGCAGTACCTGAATTTAAAGCAAAAAATATGGGATGGGAAGCAAAAACCTCTTAAGAGATGAGTGCAAGATAGTAACATCTTTGGTGGAACCGTGACACAGAGTCTTTGGGATAGCATGGTGGAATCACTATAGGGAAGATATGTGGGGCATTAATTCATTACTATTTACACTGAGATGCAATGTGGCTCTTCAGGGTTTCGAGGCAGGGGACTCTCCCAGCCCTACTTGGTCATACTAGGGATTGAAAATGAGATGTTCTGCACACAAAGCAGGTGGTTGGACTAGATGACCCCTGGGGCCCCTTCCAACTCTAGAATTCTATGATTCTGTATACTGGGAGGGCCAAAGCTTCCCCACACCTGGTCAACAATGGCAGTGGCACTCCAGGAGATGCATGGGATGGAACTTGGGACCTTCTGCATGCAAATCAGGTGCTCTACTACCGAGCTACATGTAGCTGATTATAGTTATACTGCAGCTCCATAAAGCCACATATTTTTATTTATTTAATGGACTCCTAGCCTACCTTTTGAGGGGGTATACCCCTCCCGGCGTCAAATAAATAAAACACGTTGAAATCCAACAATTTAAACTAGCAGTAAAAACAATCAACACTCCGCAGAGTAATGGTTTTTAAACAGCCACAAAAAGCACTAGAAAGCTGATTGAATTCTTAAAAAAAAAATTAAAAAAATTTATTTATCTTAACTGCAAGGCCATAAAAAGCTACCCCAGTTTAACACCCACCTGCCCCACGGCTGTTAAAAGCTGCAGGAAACCTGCATGCCCACTCACATGAAAAATTTAAGCTGGTAGGCCACTCTTCTATCTCAAGCAATATTCCTGTCGTCACTAGAGAGGCCTATAAAAACACCTGCAAGGTCACTGTGAACCATTCCAAATCAGCACCTGTTACTCAAAAGGGGAAAAACAGCCTCGCCTCAGATTAGCACTGACCTGGAGTTTTGTTGCTTTTTTTATTGCTCAGAAATTTGCATAAAAACCGGCCTCTGTTTTCTCTCTGTGAATTATCTCTTCCTGTGACTCATTCCCCACCTAGAGTTTCTCCTGCTCACGGCTGCCTCTCCCCAGTTCTTTCTACATGAGGGGGGCACAGGCCTGGGCAGATGAAGGAAGCTAAAGAAAGAAAAGAGAGAGAGAAACTGGTTCATATGCAAACAACCAAGAATGCATAAGAAGTGACTGGGTCAATGGCCCACCTAGTCAGTCCAGCATCCTGTTTCTCACAGTGAGCGACCAGATGCCTCACTGCCTCTTAACCATAGAGGCAGAGCATGACCATCTAGGCTGGTAGGCACTGAGAGCTTATCCTCCACGAATTTGTCCAATCCTTCTGCAGAAGTGACTTCCATTGTTTAACTATGCACGTTTCCTCTCTCTGCTCTCCTCCCAGCAGTTATTCCTCCTCTGGTCACTGCTGTCAATACGCAACCTGTTTGATGGTCTCCAGGCACTGTGGTCAAGGGATTCCTGTAAAAGTCAATGGCACCAGCCTTCGAGTCACATTTGCAAACTTCCATGTAATGCAGAGTTGGTCTGCCAATACATGTAGACATGTCCAAGGCAGTGCAGATGTTGCTGAGACAGGACTGCACAGTCCATGCTGGATATGTGAGTTTGGCAGAGCGCATATTTGTTTGAGACTCTGTCCTGCCATGTGATACCCAAAAACTTCCTGGTGGAGCGCATGTGTTCCCGTATCAGTCGCTACAGCCACAGCAGGCGCTGTAACTCAACTCTCCAATTATTTTCTTCACCTCCAAAGGAACACTCATCCATTGTCTCCAGAGAAAGACGGATGCCAACAAGCATGAAGACTTTATTTTAACTGTCCTAAATCTTCAGCTCCATTGGATTTTCATGAGTGTTATGAGAGACAGTGCTATTTTTCTAGAAAAAGAGGTGCCAGAACTCACCAGCAACACCTCCCTCTTTCTCTTACAATGGCAATGGCGCCCAACTGAGAGGTGCCGGAACTGAACCTTGGAGAGGGAGAGCTTTTCTCTACCTACTTTCTCCATGACACGCCATGCATAATTTTATAAACTTCTATCAGATCACCTCTCACTTGCTAAAAAGGTCCCAAATGCTGCAAGCCTTCCTCATCGTGGAGTTGCTCCATACTCGTGACAATGTTGGTTACCATTTTCTGAATATTTCCCAACTTTACAACAGCAAGTTCCTAAGTCTTCATTGGCTGCAAAGATATGCTTGGAAATGTATGGGACGCGACATGCCCGTTATCAGTCAATATATCAGAAGCCAGAAAGGTGGCTAAAAAAGATCCGCACAGATTAAGTGCAACAGAGGTTCAAGTAGTTGCCTCTTCTCCATGATATAATTGCTCCCAGGCTCCAAAGTAATCGGGGGGAAAATAAAAATAAATTGCAAGCAAATTGCTTTAAAAACAACCAAACAGGCAAAATTATTGGAAAAATAAGAAAATTGACGCAAATTTGCTTGAATTATACAGGTCATAGAGTTCAGGCTTTTGTTGCTTAGAAATTAGGCGTGCTGGGTGCAACATTTTAATTGATGCCAGGCCCTATATTTCGTGATCAAAGCCTGTTCTTTCAGCAATGCCCTGGGGGGGGGGGCATAAAAAATTCCTTCTCACCTGACAATTCCCCAACTCTGAGGTGTGTCTCCTGAGGGCAATTACGAAAGCATCATGGAGTGAACAAGTTTCACCTTTCTCCGTCTCCTTTCAGCCCCAAAGGGAACATTCTCAGTTTATCACCCTAGAGATAGTGGGTTGTTTGGGAAAGAGGGGGAAAAGCACACATTTATATTCCTCAAGAGATCGGGGGCGGGGAGGGGGGGAGAGCGAGAAAAGCCAGATCTCTTACGCAAGGGAACGGGCTCTTAATGTCTAAACAGGGCGGGAAAGTGACGCTATCGGAAGAGGGATGGTGACCTTTGGAGCAGAGCGAAGAACGTAACTCAAGGCATTTAGAAATGGGCCATCGATTCGTGCAAAGGTCACTGTTTGCGTTGAAAGACATGGCCTGCCTGACTGTTTTGTCATCTCGATCCCTACAAATTTGCTTACACTGTTAGCCCACCCTCTCACCAAACCCCTTGTGTTCAAGTGTTTGGGAGCATTCCCAGTTTATACATGTGTTTGGTGCCCCAGAGCTGCAAAAACAGTGACCACCAGGCAATGTCGGCTACAACCGAAAGGGAATGTTGTGTTGTTGTTTTTTAATAAAATTTTTATTGGTTTTACAAAGTTTTTAAATAACAAACAAACACTTAAAAAGACAAACATACACGTATAGTTTCATAACATATTTTCATAAGCCTCTTTTCTTGGACTTCCCCTTCCCCCCCCTTTCTGCATCCCAATGTCCATAATTTTTAGCAACTCCCAATTGTTACTTCCACCCTCTGTCATCTTATTCCTCTCTATATTCTGACCTTATATCACTGTATCCCTTTATTTCTAAAAACCACAACACTTTAACATTCATTAAGTTTATAATAGTCCTTAAGATAGCTTTTAAATTTTCTCCAATCTTCTTCCACCGTCTCCTTTCGTTGGTCACGGATTCTGCCTGTCATCTCAGCCAATGTCATATAGTCCATCACTTTCATCTGCCATTCTTCCAGAGTGGGTAGATTTTGTGTCTTCCAATACTTCGCGATAAGTATTCTTGCTGCTGTTGTAGCATACATAAAAAAAGTTCTATCCCTTTTTAACACCAATTGGCCGACAATGCCCAAGAGAAAGGCCTCTGGCTTTTTAGGAAAAGTACATTTAAGTACCTTTTTCATTTCATTATAGATCATTTCCCAGAAAGCCTTAATCTTCGGGCACGTCCACCAGAGGTGGTAGAAGGTGCCTTCAGTCTCTCTACATTTCCAACATTTATTATCGGGCAAATGATAAATTTTTGCCAGCTTGACTGGAGTCATGTACCATCTGTAAACCATTTTCATAATATTTTCCTTTAAGGCATTACATGCCGTGAATTTAATACCAGTGTTCCATAACCATTCCCAGTCAGCTGCCATGATATTGTGCCCAACATCCTGTGCCCACTTAATCATAGCCGATTTGACTGTTTCGTCCTGTGTACTCCATTTCAGCAACAAGTTATACATTCTAGATAAATTCTTAGTATTGGGTTCTAGTAACTCAGTTTCTAGTTTTGATTTTTCCACCTGGAAGCCAATTTTCCTATCCTGTTTAAAAAACTCCATTATTTGACGATATTGAAACCAATTTTGTACTTTATGTTTCAATTTCTCCTGGCTTTGTAGTTTAAACTTATCTCCATCCTGTTCCAAAATTTCCCAATACTTCGGCCATCCGACCTCCATATTGAGTTTCTTCACTGCTTTAGCCTCCACTGGTGACACCCATCTAGGGGTTTTGTTTTCCAACAAATCTTTATATCTTATCCAAACATTATATAGTGCTTTTCTAACAATATGATTTTTAAAGATACTATTAACTTTGTCATACCATAGATATGCATGCCAACCAAAAGCATTGTTAAAACCCTCCAGATCCAAAATGTCCGTATTCTCGAGGAGCATCCATTCTTTCAGCCAGCAGAAAGCTGCTGCCTCATAGTACAATTTTAAGTCCGGCAGGGCAAAACCCCCTCTTTCTTTTGCATCTGTCAATATTTTAAATTTAATTCTGGGCTTTTTGCCCTGCCAGACAAATTTCGAAATATCTTTCTGCCACCTCTTGAAACATTCCATCTTGTCAAGAATCTGCAAGGTCTGAAACAAAAATAGCATTCTAGGCAATACATTCATTTTAATCACCGCAATTCGGCCTAACATTGACAATTTCAAATTTGACCATATTTCTAGATCTTTTTTGATTTCTGACCAACATTTTTCATAATTGTCCTTATACAAATTCACATTTTTAGATGTCAAATAAACCCCTAGGTATTTCACCTTCTTAACCACTGTCAGCCCTGTTTCTTCTTGGAATTTCTCCTTTTCTATGTCTGTTAAGTTTTTTCCTAAAACTTTGGTTTTTTGTTTATTCAACTTAAATCCAGCTACCTGGCCAAACTGTTGTATTATTTCTAAAACCTTTTTCGTACTAGTGATTGGCTCTTGTAAAGTCAATACTAAGTCATCTGCAAACGCTCTTAACTTGTAATGTTTAGCTCCGACCTGCACTCCTTTAACCTGCTGGTCATTCCTTATCATATTCAGCAACACCTCCAGGACTGAGATAAAAAGTAATGGGGAAATTGGGCACCCTTGTCGTGTTCCTTTTTCTATCTTAAGTTCCTCAGTTACTACGTTGTTTACAATCAATTTAGCCTTTTGTTCAGAATATATTGCAGCCATACCATTCTCAAAACCTTGGCCTACCCCCATCCCATGAAGGTTCTTTATCATAAAGCTCCAAGAAATATTGTCAAAGGCTTTCTCCGCATCCACAAAAATCAATACTGCTTTAGTGTTTATATTCACCTCTAGCTTTTCCAAAATGTCTATTACATTCCTTACATTGTCTGCCAGGTGTCTTTTAGGGAGAAAGCCTGCTTGGTTCTTATGAATCCTTTCCATCAACACTCTTTTAAATCTTTTTGCCAAAATATCTGCAAAAATTTTATAATCCACATTAAGTAGCGATATTGGGCGGTAGTTCTTCAGTTGAGTCTTTTCGGTCTCTATCTTTGGTATGAGTGAAATATATGCTTCTTTCCACGATTCAGGTGCCTTCTTTCCCTCAAGGATCTCATTGCAAACTTCCTTTAGTGGTTGAATCAACCATTCCTTCAACGATTTGTAATATCTGGAAGTCAGTCCATCTGGTCCTGGAGATTTGCCCAGTTGCATGTTCTGAATGGCAGCCTCTATCTCTTGTTCTGTTATTCTCTGGTTCAGATCCATCTTACTTTGATGAGAGATTTTTTGTAATCCATATTTATCAAGGAATTTATCTATATCTTCTTCATTTTGCGGGCCTTGAGTATATAGCTTTTTAAAATAACTCAAAAAACAGTTTCTAATTTCATTAGGTTTGGATATATTCTTTCCATCCACTTCTAGGCTTGTAACCGTATTTAATTTCTGCCTTTTCTTCAGTTGCCATGCCAGAAGTTTGCCACATTTATTTGCTGATTCAAATGTCTTTTGTTTCATTTGTTTTATCTTCCATTCAATCTCTTGGTTCATCAATTCCATATATTGTGTTTGATATAACTTAATCTCTCTTAAAATCTCCTGGGACTTTGGTTTTGTTCTTAATTTTTTCTCTCCTTCCTTTATCTTTTCCAAAATCTTTTCTTTTTTCTCATTTTGTTTTTTTCTCTTTATTGAATTTTGTTGAATCAAAAAGCCTCTCATCACCGCTTTACTTGCGTCCCAGATCACTCTTTTTTCCACGTCAGCCCTCAAATTTATTTCAAAGTAGTCTTTTAGGGTTTTTTGGGCCTTCATAAGGATCTCCTTGTCTCGAAAGAGGGTGTCATTCATTCTCCATCTGAATTGACCAGTTGTTGTAAGTTTCATCTCCATCCTCACGGCATTATGGTCGGAGCAAGTTTTTGGGCAGATTTCCACCTTCTTAACCTTTGGAGCCATACCACTAGTAATCCAAATTTGATCGATTCTGGTCCAGGTCATCATTGCTTGAGAGAAAAAGGTTCCCTCTCTCTCCAGAGGGTTCCTTGTTCTCCATATATCTATCAAGTCCATGTTTTCCATCATTTCGAAAAAAGTCTTAGGAAGTCTTCCTTCCTTGCTGACTGTTAGTCTTTGTGCCTTGTCCATGTTAGTGGAGACCACACCATTCATGTCTCCCATGATTATCATATTGTAATCCAAATAGTCCATCAGGGTTTCATGAAGTCTCTTAAAAAAGTCAGATTTACCTTCATTTGGTGCATAGATTCCAACAACTAAAAATTTTTCTCCTTGTACTTGTATCTCCACTGCCAGATATCTCCCTTGTTCATCTTTAAATATCATTTTTGGAGCCCATTTCTCTTTCACATATATTACAACTCCTCTTTTCTTAACTTTATCTGATGCAATAAATTCTTGTCCTAGTCTTTTATTTGTAAGTAGTCTCCTATGGGCTCTAGTTATGTGAGTTTCTTGTAGACATATCAAGTCCAGTTGTTCTCTGTTCAAAATATGGAACACTTGTCTTCTCTTCAAAGGCCCATTAAGTCCATTACAATTCCAACTAAGGAATTGCAGAGCCATCTTATTATTTTTCTGAAGCTCCTCCAACAGCTCCAAGTTGTTGCTCTTCTTCTGATGGTGGTGGTTTTTGTCCAACCGAAAGGGAATGTTGTGCAAATGTGTGCCTACTGGAAACAACATTCTCCTCCTGCCACAGCATCATTATTATTTTTTGCCTCAGTTGAAAGTTGTCAGTCAAGTGTGGAGAGGATAATATATATATTTTTAAAAAGTATATCTACTCATTTGAATCCGCAGATCTTCAGATTGAGGAGTGTTCTCTTGACAGTCCTTATAACAGCAAATATCTATAAAGTTGGGTACTGTAAGGTTACGAGATCTTGAATGAGGGTCCTTGTTTCCATCAATATCTAATTCCATTCTCATTTTTAAAAAAGGTTTGGGAAAAGCAAAATCCACACACAAAAGGTTGCTCTGAGGATAAAATGTGTGTATGTACTTTATGTATATACAGTGCTTTTTGTGTGACCGTACTTGCCAATATGGAGTAGTCAATGGCAGCCATTTTGTTCTGGAACCCATGACACTTTGAGTAAAATATGAGGACCGGCACCTTGGTTTTTTTTAAACCTTATCTATATCTGAGTGTGTGGAAAACGTACCTGTCTATCTTTTTAAAATCATTTACAAGCTGCTTATTTATTTTTAAAAAACACACCCTTCAGATATGACTTTAAGTTCCTCAGAGGAAAGTGCATGTAAATGTTATAAATGGATAAATTAATGAACATTTGTGTTTAAAGAAATATATGCCTTTACTCCAGAACTGAGCACATCAGTTTGTACACCATGGTGCTTCTTTTCACCACAGAACTTTTATAAGAAGGAAATCTGAGGTGATTTTATGTGCTAACACAAAGGCCACACTGGCTTCATGGCTCGCAAGGGATTCTGGTGGCGGGCAGGAGTCACTTTATGACCCTTGTTGAGGAGAAAATATGGGATATATGTCACACACATTCAAGCAGTTCGAAAGACCAGCACCAAAATGTGAACTTTTCTAGACATAAGCCACACGGTTTGCCACAAATGAGCGTAAATGCAGGCGATAACGATGTCTTTCTCAAGCCCACAGGTGACCAAGTCCTAAACACATTCATAGATGGAGGGAAATTTAGCCAGGAGGAGGGGAAATTTCTGAGGTAAAACTGTGCTTCTAGTTCTTCTTATCAGTAGCGGTTTCAAAACAGTCTGAAGAAAAGCCCTTCCCTTCTTGAATCCTCAAAAACTCAATCACCAACTTCTGACTAGCAGTGCAAAGCTGCATGTGTTTACTCAGATTTAAGTCTTGCTTAATTCAATTATTTCTCTTTTACCCTTTCTTCTGCTGCCCTGATTTAGATTGTAAGCTGCTTGCAGACAGGGACCTACCCGTCTGTTCAACACATGGATTTTTTGATTGCTTGTTGGGGCAAAACAAATTGTGTGTGTGTGTGTGTGTGTGTATATGTATATATAACACAAAAGCTTTAGCAACTAATCTACACTTAATGACCCACCCAGTGGTATTCAGAATATCACTCATGAAATCACTCAAGATATCCCTCAAGTAATTAAGGAACAAAAGAAGAAGAGGCACACTAATCTAGGAACTTCCTCTCTGCCCAGAACGTTGGAGGCTATACACCACACCCCTCAACAGTATTTATAGGAACTCAAACACCAGATTCTGCTCTGTTCCAGTAACAAGAAGCCGAAAGCACCAGCCTGAAGATGACGAGTGAGACCTCGTCGAAACGTCGCACAGACACCCCGACTCTTACACGGGAAGACACCCGAAGACACCAAAACCTGCATATATATATATATATATATATATATATATCTTTCCTTCTTTTTTGAAATAAAAAATCACATGCACATGGATGCAGATATCCAACTGGAGTCATCTTCCACAGTATGGTGGACCTAGGATGAGGACTTTATCTCTGCTGCTTAATTTTGCTGTTTTAAAGCTCATAATATCTGCCCAGATAGCCTTAAACCTATATCTGGAAGCAAGCCCCTGCCACCATATAAAGCGGAAAATGTGACCAAGAAAATAAATTAGGACAGACTGAACACAGCTATTGCCTTCAGGGCTCTTGTTAGAGGGGACACAAGTGTCTGCAGGAGAAACCTCAGGTGTGGGACCATCCCCATTTCCCTCCTCAGTTGTTTGAATCAATTTCAGCTTACCCCACAGGTTCATATTGTACCAGAGCGAGCTGTTAAAAGTGGGGTGCTTTACATTTCCTTTGGAAGCCCTTAGACCCCAGTCATGGAGGATGGCAATCTGCACTTACACAGTGAAGGAAATGTATTTTTCACATGCCCTGGAGCATTTTTATTATCTTCTAAAATTCCACATAGTTTCAGGACTAAGCTTCGCCACTGTGATACCATTTAAGCCAGGGGGCAGCAACCTTTATCAGCTGTGGGCCGGTCCACCGCCCCTCAGACCATGTACTGGGCCGGACTATATTTTGGGGAAAAATTAATAAAAATGAACGAATTCCTATGCCCCACAAATAACCCAGAGATACATTTAAAATAAAATCACACATTCTACTCGTGTAAAAACACCAGGCAGGCCCTATAAATAACTCAGAGATGCATTTTAAATAAAAGGACACAATCTACTCATGTAAAAACACGCTGATTCCCAGACAGTCCACGGGCCGGATTGAGAAGACGATTGGACCACATACGGCCCACGGGCCTTAGGTTGCCTATCCCGATATAAGCCTTGAACAAAATGGTAATTGCTTAAAAAAACAACCAGTCACACAGTTCAATCCAATCCACGTTACACTAGCTTTGAGTCTTGTGGATTTCAACGTATTATCTAGTAAAAGTCAAGCTGGTGCCAAATATAAGTTTCCTTATGATTCACAATTACCTGGAACCCTCAATTTATGCACAAAAAGCAGATCACTCTCTCATACACATACACACACACACACACACACACATTAATTTGGTATTCATACATTCTTACCCCTTGACCATCTTGGATAGGGATATGCTATAAATGTAGTAAGTGTTGGGTAGCAGCCTGAATAAACAAGCATAAGGCAGACACACAAAGATTCTCAATTTACAGAGCCACAATCTAAATGTGCTTGAAATGAATCAATCTTACCACCAAAAATTAATTCTCTTTTTTTTATTTGACCAACCAGCAAAGCATTTATTTGCATTTAAGAAGTTTTGAAAATCTTTCATCTTTTTACTTGGTCATTAAGTATCGGAGAAGCATCCTTCGCCCACCCAACCCTCAATCAGAAAGAGGCACAATAACCCAATATAGCATCAAATAAGATCTATACATTTTGCAGAATCTAGCAGAACTATCTATCTTATCTGCACACAAATATACAAATGTTATACTGGCTATTCTAGAAGGTGCTGGACTCTAAAGAGCTGGGATAAAGAATGGTATACAAGAATCTTCCTGGAGGCTTGCTATATTATGAGCTGTAAAAGGGGAAGGGAAGGTATTTATTGTTGCTAACAATGTAAGTGAAGCCTTAAATTTGAAATGGCTTATCTGAGTTAATTATCTTAGTCCCATGATTTCATCGCTTTGTTCTGTGCCATCAACCCCTGCTTCATGAGTCCATGAGCCAAGGTGCTGTTCCTCCTCTAGTTAGCTGATCCTATGTGATTCCTGAGCTACATGTGGTTTCACTCTTTAAATAAGGGGGGGAAATCCTGCTACGTGATCAAAACTGACAGCTCAAGGCAATCCAGGTATAATAAACTCAAAGAGTAAGCAAAACTGAGAATAGGACATGTGGGAAATGCAAGATGGTGTAAAATGACCACGTAAAAACTATTCAACCCGATGCGATTTCCTGACCCAGGCCAGAATGACAATTTATATCAAGCAAACAATGTCTTCCTGAACAATGGCACAGATGGGGAGAGCCTGTGGCCCTCCATGTTGTTGGACTACATCTCCCATCATTCCTGACCCCAGAACCATGCTGTCTGCTGGAAGCTGAAGTCCAGCAATGTCTGTAGGGTCACAGAACCCCCATTTCTGGATTGGCAGCAGAGCAGGAAAGGACAAGATTCATGTATCTGCTGTTAGCTGTTTTCCTCTCATGCAAATTCCTCCTACCCAGGCCTTTTCCCTCCCTGAGGTGGGCAGAAATCAGACTGGTGTGTGTGTGTGCGCTCTAGGAAGCTTTAAATCTATCGCTTTCCCCCTGCTGTTATTTGGCATATACGAGGCTGAGATTCTGTGTGTTTTGGCATAACATCTAGTTCTGGCCTCAAAAGTACCAAAGACGTAAAACAAAATGCATTAAAGCAATGAGGCGTTAAAAGGTATTCATTGTCCTTTTGTTTTGGTTTTAAAGTCTGGTTTATTGAAAGAACCAAGGCATGAAATAAGACAGATAAAAACCAACACATCAAAATTACCATATTAAGATTTCCTTCAAAATAGGCATGGTATGAAAATAATATCGCTACATGCTGTTAACTATTACTAGCACACGTTGAACACAGGCCAAATGGATTGAATGGTGTTTCTTAAAGAAAATGACTGCTGGATTTTGGTTGGTGGTCTTAGAACAGGGGGGAGGCTGGGTGGCATTTCGACCAAGACAAGGTGGAAAGCCAAAGTGTTTCATGAGCCTGGTGGTAGATGAGGCCATCCTTGTAGCTAATGCTTTTTCTGCAGCACTGATTGCATAGTTCTCAACAGCCAACCCCCCAGAGGGATACAGAGAGCTGCATCGCTTTGCAAACAAACCTTAAAACCAGCGGCTTAGATCCAAAATGTGGTGGCACGCAGAAATGCACACTTCCCCATGTCATGATCTGTTCTGGATCCTCATGTCTGCATTTTTCAGGGAGTGTGGTGGGACTGTAATTGGGAAGACAATTTGGGGGGGGCAGTCCTGAGCCCTCTTCAAGCATTCTAAATATTAATTAAGCAAACATGCAACCTCTTTATTTTGGAGGGAATGGAGCCTCCTTTACTCATCAGAGGCTCCCTGTGCTTTTTAACATTTTGATTTCTGAATGGCTCTTCAAGTTTGGGAGGTTCCTTGCTTCAGAAGTTAGCCCTCCGAGGAGTTGGAAGGCAAAAAGAACAGTGACGTGGAGGAGAGCTAGCGTGATATCCACTGCCTCAATCTAACATGTTTACTTAAACAATATTTACAATTCCTGAGGAGGGATCTTGTTATGTTAGCAGAGCTCCATTTCATTCACGAAGCGGAAGTCAGGTCGGTAAGCCTTCTGGCTGAATTCAATTGAGCATGAAATGCCTCCCATGCCTTTGAGCGGAGAAAGGGTTTCTTTCCCTCCCTCCCACTTTGCTAAAAAGCCTTTGGGAAATCGTACCACACCCTCCAGTCATCCCAGCTCTTTGACTACTCTGAAAACATACCTGCAAAAAACCCACCTTGTCCCAAATATGTCCCAGGATACCGGTGACTACCTTGAAGGAGGAAGGTTTTTATTCATTACTAGAAGCTTGGTGTTGCTTGGGAACTTGACGAAAGCAAAAAAACAAAAACCCAGTGAAGTTTTGAAACCAGTGGTTAACATCAGTGAAGTTTAGAAAGGTTCAGCTTGCCACCTTGATTCAAAATGGTGTTCAGTTGTATCAAAGCACACAAAAACCTGCTCCTTGATCTTAGGAACCATCATGTAAAATTTGTTCACAGTATCTTAAGAGGGATCCAAATGCAGAGTGAACAAAGTACTCTCCAAAACATTTGGCAGATTCAAAGTACACCTTTCATTTAAACCTATCCTTTAGAAAACCTCAGACACTTCAATAAGACAAAAAGACACCGGTGGGTATTTGTTTGACAAAGAGCTTGGAGATGGATGAATACAGTCAAGATGAAAGATACCAAAATGTCAGACAGCCTACCGACTGTTGTTGCCATGACATCCAACAGTCAACATCAGTCTGATAAGCTATCCAACAGAAAGGTACAAGGCCATGGAGGTATCACGACGGTAGGCAGACGAGCGGGAGTGATCACAACACATGACACACATACACCAAGCACAATCCACACCTTGACAAAAACGGTTAAACGCAGATGTGCAAGAAGAACGAGCTGGTATTCAAAGGTGATTGCACAGGTACGGCCTTTGTCCCAAAGAGAGCCAACTAAAGTCAACCATAATAGGACAGTCACTCTGAAACCTAGCGATGACACCCTGAAAAGGGAAAACAGGTTTCCTGGCATGGTTTGAGAAATAACGTACAAGGTCTTATATTTTGTCCCAGGAAACCCTCTTAATTGTTAAGGCAAACCAGTGATAGGCTTTTCTGTCTTATTCTACATCACAGGAATTCAGGAAGCTGCTTTCTACCGAGCTAGACCATTGGGTCAATTTAGAGTCGTATTGTCTACTGGTTCTCCAGCATTTTACATGGATATTTTCCTCCTGGAAATGCCAGGGATTGAACCCAGGGCCTTCTGCATGCCAAAAGCATGTTCTACCACGGAGCTATATGGTCCTTCCTCCAAGAGAAGAGAAAATGTGTGAATTAAGGGCCCTGGGGAAGCTTGAAAAATAAACGAAACTGAAGGCACACGGAACAATCAGAGGCCTGTCTCTGCCCTGCAATGTTGGGAAAGGGGAGGCACAGCATTACCTCTGCATGCAAGCCAAAATAGGGTGGGCAGTCATCTAGGAGGGGGATACCTCTTTAAGGGGCCCCACCTGATATTTAGGGGAACTATCAATGTCTCCTGCTTTATAGGAAACTGAGGAAGCTGCCTGATATTGCACAAGACCCTTGGCCCACCTAGCATAGGACTGTCTAAAATGGGGACAGGAGACCTGTGGCCCTCCAGATTCTGCTGAACTAGCAACTCCCATCATTCCTGCCCCTTGAGCCATGTTGGCTGGGGACGATGGGAGCTGGAGTCCAATAACTTATGGAGAGTCACAAGTTCCCTCGTCCATGCAGATTGGCAGGAGCTCCCCAGGATATTCAGGCAAGGGCTTTTCCCAAGTGCTAGCTGGAGATGATGTACTCAGCCTCTAAGCAACAGTGCCTACTTACGCAATGGGAGCAGAGGCGATTTATTGGGTTGTGGCAAAAAGTGTTGCATTTTCTGCAGGCTTTAAAGCAAAAGCAAAACACAATATACACAATTGTAACTTCTGTTTAAGAAAAAGGCATTTAAAAAGATATTTGAATGGTTGTTTATTCCAGTCACCCTTCTTGCACCTTGCAAGACACCTTCCTGTGCATTTCCTAACGATGCTATGCAAAACATCGCAAGTTAACCGTTTTTAAAAAAGAAACACAAACAAACCCAACACAACGGGCTACTTGTCAGTTAAATAAATAAAATTAACCAAACCGTGTCAAGGTCCCAACACTTTTCTATTTCCTTGAGTGAGAAGTTCTTGCGGGAGGGGAGAAATCAAAGAACAAAGAGCTCCAGAGGATCAGAGAGACTCTGGAGGGAGATAAAACTTTGCAAAATAAAATGAAGGTGAAAACAGGAATACAAAAGGGTAAAGAGGAGGAGGAGGGGGAGGAAGAACTTTAAAAGACCAAGACAAGAAGGTCTGGAATGATCCAAGGTGATTTTATATATATTTCTTCTGTTATCATCTTTACGTCATTCTAAATATACAGATTTTTTTTTCTTTTTAATGGAAAAAAGAAAAGAGAACTCCAGCAGCAGATGGCACCAGTGACTCTGCTCAGAACCATTATGAAGTTAAAAAAATCTGAGATTCCACCCACCCCACCCAACATGTAATGGAGAACCTTTGAAGAACCCAGATGTTAGCACGAGGGTCATGCAAGTCTGCTAGCCAATCTAAGACTATTTATTCAATGTTAAGACTGGGATGGACATGTGACCATCTCAGGGGAGAAGATGGAGCTACCAACTTTGGACTTTTTAATATTTTTTTTAGAAAAAACTTAGTGGCAAGCTGGGTCTATAAGTTACAGTCCAGAGTTGTGCTGCCTGTTAAAAAAAGAAAAATCTGTGATATTGGGCTGTATTCAAGTAATTTTTACTCAGCTAGGTCCATTGAAGGTTAATGGATCCATGTTAATAAGTTCAATGGACTGTATTCAACCAAGTCCAAAGTCCTGGTCATTAGTTTCACTGAGTCTGAGTAGGACTAGGATGGAATACCACCCAGTGGGTCTACTCTGAGGATGAATGTTAGATATAATCCACTGGAAATATAAATTTAAAATAGGAGGCAATGTTCTCCCCTTATATTCCAACTTGGATGAAATAAACAGAAGCATGTACATTACCTTTACAAATGGCAATCAATGAGAAATGTTTACTAATCGGCAGAGTTACTTTGAAAAATAATAATAAAAAACACCCCACAACCCTCTCACCCACCCTCCAATTTCAAATAATGCCGATTTTGATATTTTTTTTTTAATGCGAGGCTGGTCGTCCCAATTAAATTTGGGGTCCGTCTCCCTCTTCCCCGGAGCTCATTTGGTTTTCTCCTCAGAGGACATCTGCTGGAGACGCTTAGCATAGCTCTGAGCCATCGAGTTTATAATGGACAGGATGAAATAGCACACCATGACGATAACCAACTTTTCAAACATCCACGACAGCCAGTTTTCGCTCTGCAGATGAAGAAAAAAGCAGAGAGAGAGAGAGAGAGAGAGAGAGAAAGAGAGAGAGAAAGGCAGGAGAGAATCCAGGTTAGAATACACAGATAAAAAATTTGCTTGGACTGACAGGGAATGGTTAACTTCTCCCCCACTTCCAAAAATGCCCACCTAGCTCACTTAAGGGCTTTCAAGTTTCTGACTTATTTGCCATAGAGCCCGAGAAGAGTTCTGGGGGATACTACATGCAGACACAGGCCAAATTTGCTGGGTCTTCTCTATTGCCCCGGGGGAAATCCAGAATTGGCCCTATATAGCTCAGGGAAGGAGGACCTGTTTTGACAGTGGAAGTTTCAAATTCTCTGCATCTCTGGTCAAAAGGGCTCAGGGAAGGAGGGCAAGTCACTGCCAGGTAGGGTAGTTAAAAACCCTGACCCCTGGTCCAAGGCTGCTTCCTACGTTCCCTACAAGACTTGAGTCCCACAATGCAGGGGTAGATGAGCAAAAGGAGTGAGTCCTTCAGGGAAAGCTAACTGAAGAAGGCCCAAATTGCTTCTGAGGAAGGGCTCCAGGGCAGAGAATCTGCTTTGCACACAGAAGGACCCGAATTCAATTCCTGGTGCCTCCAGGTAAGGCTCAGAAACACTCCTGCCTGAAAGCCTCTAGTGAGTCGCTGTTGTTGGCCAGTGTAGATAATACTGAGCTAGGTGGAACAAAGATCCAACTCTGGTTTAAAGCAGCCCTATGCTGGCTCAGACGATTTTTAATCTATCTAGCCGAGCATTGTCTGCAGGGGGAAGGCAATCGCATTGCCCATCACTCCATGCTTTGAATTGGGTGGGGACCCTGGACTTTACTGTATGCAAATGCCAAGTCTGTTCGAAAGCTACTGGCACAATGGATGAGAAACACGGTGTAACAGAAGCTAGTGCGAAACCAGCCGGGGCAACCTTCCATCAAAACAGACCAATGGCCCATCTAAGCTCAGGATTGGCTACACTGACTGGCAGCAGCTCTCTGGGGTTTTGGGAGGGGTACTTGGAACCTGGGATCTCTTCTGCAGGCAAGGCAGATCGCCTACCGCACAGAGCTACGGACCTCCCCGGCTGCTCTCCGCCCCTGCTTTTTGGGTGCTCGAGCGCAGGCGCCTCCAAGGGGTTAACTAAGGGCGATCTGCCCTCCTGGCGCGTCCCCCGCCCCTCTCCCTGCCTGGATCCCGAGAGTTCACACTCGGGACAATAAAGAAATAGAAAGAATCCGCCGCGCCCCGTGCGCAGTGCAGCCATTGGCTGGCAGCGGAGTTCCGCGAAAGGCCGCCCCTCGCTTTTGTTTTGTTTGCAGCCTGTTCCGGTTGGCATCGGGGTTGTGCAACCCGCGACTGACGCAGCAGAAAAAGAACTGCTCTTAAAACATTTGCCGGAAAGAGGGCTGGAGAGGGGAGAAGCCTGGGCGTTCCCCTTCGGGGTCAAGAGAGGGCAGCAGCGAGCAGCAGCATTTTCAGAATGGGTCATTCACATAATTCCCCCTGATGTCGGCTTCCTGGTACCTGAAGGCTGCCTGACTTTCCCAGGTGGGACAAGACTCCGGATGCCCGTGAGTGCTGGACGCTCTGCGACACACTCGGTTTAGGGTTAGGGGAGGGATGACGAGCTTGTGGCAACCTCCCCCCGGCCAGACCAGCGTTGTTGGGCCACTGCTGCAATCACCTCCGACCATTGGGCAGCGCTGCCTGGGGCTGATAGGGAATTGCAGCCCCCAGAGAAAATACTAATCACCAGGGTATTCCTGTTGAGAGGAATCTTGATCTTGCCGGATCATCGCCCTCCTACGTTTGTTTGCTTTTGGAGTATTCCAACACGGAAGGGCACAAAATTAACCCGTGGTAGTCCTGGCTCAAGAGTAGACCCACTGAAAACCATGCACATGACAAAAAAAAAAAAGGCCCATTAGCGTTAATGGGTCTACCCTGAGTCAAAATGAGTTGGCGACAACTCATTTAGGGTCATGTAATAGTGCCCCCTCCCTCCTCGGGGTTGGCTTGCTTCCTAAAACAGACCTCTGGGACAGTCTTCTAACCATCATTTTAAAAGGTTCAATTTTAAGGACTGCTGACCAGCTCTTCACCCCACCCTCTCTCTTTTTAAAAGCCAATTGTAAGAACATCAAAAGAACTGGATCTGGTCAGCACAGGGGACACCCAGGCGCTCCAGTGGGAAGCCCCCCCCCCCGGACCTGAGTGCTACAGCAACTCTCCCCATCATTCAGGCGATTTTTTTTTTTTAAAGCTACAATGTGACAGACTAGGCTGCTGTCCCTAAGAGGATCTTTAAATTCAAAGCCTGAAGCTAATCCCAGAATACAGGAAGCGGCCCGGGCAGAAGGTGGGGTGGGGGGTGGTGAAGTCAGGAAAACAGAAATAACAAGGCAGTAATTTCTTACCTGGGGTGCTCCTTCCGCTTTGTGGTGAAGCTTCAGCCGCTGAGTTTCCAAATATTGCTGAAAGGGCTTTTGGAGAGATGGGCCTACGCTGGGGACGGCGCTAGGTCGGGTCCCCCAAAAAGAGCAATTCAGGCAGAACATTGGAAAAGGGTAAAGCCGGGTTTGGGGGTTGGTTGAAGAGAGGGTGGAAGAAAAGAGCAAAAGAAGGGAAAAAATATTATTCAGGTGGGGTGGGGAAAAACTTACCGCCAAAATTCAAAATCACAGCTTAAGGAAGTGGGGGCGATCAAACCGGAGGCACGTGGAAGAACCACGGGTCTTTGGGGTTTTTTAAAAAAGAAATAGCACGTGGTTATCGGCTTTCCTGATGGTTTGGAAGTACAGAAAACTCTCCTCTCGCAAAAAATAAAATAAAATTAAAGATAGAGAGAGGAAGGAAGAGACAGAGAAAGAGAAAGGGAAGGAAAAGGGAAGGGAAGGGGAAAAAAGCCCAAATAGCAAATGTTTTTGGGCAGCCAAATGCCGGTTAGCTAGATCGGAGGCAGCAGAGAGAAGCAGGAGGTCTGAGGTTATATTGCTAACTGTTCTTCCTGAAAGCCAAGCCTGAGAGCGAGCTCAATGCCAGGAGTTCAAATGGAGTGACTTCTGAGAAGTCCCAACCATTTATCACCAAGGGTTCCTGTAAGAACTGGTTTGAACCGATTAGCAAGGAAATGACTTGGGCTTGTGTCATTCGCCCCAGTTTAAAAAAGAAACTGCCCGCCCCCCCTCCTCCCACCTCTGTGACTTGCCCCCATCGGCTCAAAAGGAGGCGGGCCTTTGCTCCAACCAAGTCCTTATTAGGACAATTCCTGCGTCATCCATCCATCTATCCATCCATTCTCTCCACCCCCCTTCACACACTCCCTGGTCCAATAAAATAAAATAAATGCATTAGCCAATTCCAAAAAGGCACCTCCCACCAAAAAAAAAAAAAAAAAAGGGGGGGGGAGAGAAAGAAGCCAGGCAATAAAAGGAGAAGAAAAAAAAAGTGGCTGATTAACAAGGAACAAAGGAAAAGCTGTGAACTTTTCCTTCTGAATCATTTCATACTTTATGGCCAATGACTGCAAGCAAATGATAGTTACGGAACACACCTTACCTTGGGAGGAATAAGGAAAACTGATTAAAAAACACACACGCTTTCCCAGATATCTCTGGTTTCCCAACAGGGTACGGCGTGGTGGAAAGGCTAGCTCTCAGTGCAGAAATGGCTATTTGCTTCTGAAAGTGGCAACTGAAGATCATCCAGGCAATATGTTTACAGGGATATAGGTGTGGATGGAGGGGAAAGGTGTCCCTCCATCACCTGAGTAGAGAGTGATGAAGAATAGCTTGAAAGGTGGGGAGAAAGGAAGTCAGCCAAGGACAGTTTTGCCAGAACAAGGAGATGCCCTCAGAGGCTGATAAGTTCCATATGATTAGATAAATTCTCCCGCCTCTCCCCTCCCTGCAAGTACTGTATGTGCCACTGAAATCAGAAGGGCTTGCATGTGTTGTTTAGGATTAGGATGCTAAGCTCCCAGTTGAGAGCAGGTGGGTTTGGGCAGGGGTGGGGGAGGCAGGTTCAAATCCTGACTCGGCCGCAATGCTCAGCCTCTCAAGCTCGTCCTACCTCATACGGCTGCCGAGGAGGATGAAACCGAGGGGGGAGCAGAAGGCAGGAGCCCCTGCACCCAGGCAACTAACTGAGCCTCCTGGAAAAGTGGCAGGATGTAAAAAGGTAATGAGGAAATGAATCGAGAAGCTCTGTTGCTTTGCTCTTTTGAATGCAATTAAGACACTAAAGTAAGACACTAAAGGCAGCACAGCGCTTGAAGAGGGCCGGCTCTGCCATTAGACACAATGACCATAAGTCCGCATACAAAAGCCAGCTGGGCTAGTAGTTAAAACTTGCTTCAACACTGGCCACAGGATAGCATGCTCCATCACAGCTGAGGGCAGAAGTCTAGTTGTGGGGGCACAGCTGCCTCCCTCCCACATTTTGGGGGGAAGTCCTCTCACTGTGTCTCACAGGCCATGCTAAAGCGATCTTCCCCCTCCCTTGAAAAGCGAAACAAAAAAGAAATCAAAGGAAAAAGCCCCTTTTGACAAATTCTAGCTAAGAGGTGCCACAGAATGCGGTCAATATAAAGTGGGACCTAGCCCTTCTTCGTTTTCCTTGGAGACAAAAGGTTTTTTTTACAAGCCAACTAAAAATTTAATATTTTTTTTCATTGCTCTTTTCATGGGAAATATGAAAAGCAATAGACAATGCTAGTCATACTCGGTAGATCTAACAGCATCTCAAGTTCCATTAATTTCAACTGATGTATTCTGACTTAATTTGATATCACCTATATAATTTATGTACATTTCTCCAGTTTGGATCTACTGATCCTTTTGGAAAGTTTCAAGCAACTCTTATCGTAATGCACATACATGTATTTTCCTTTAGGGGTTAAATCTGTTTTAAATAAAAATTATCCTTGCCAAAGCTGCTGTTCCCCTGAATTTATACTGCATTCTTCATCAGTCCTTAAAAACCTAGCTATGGCTATGTCCATGTTAATCACATTCAAAGTAAATTGGATGCAACCCATGATTTTTAAATTTCAGCATACAGTAAAGTACTTGATTTAAATATATATATATTTTCAAGGATTGGACAGTGAACACAAACTGGGAACCAGGTTTGGTAGTGGTATATTTTCCTTTATAATTAAAAAACATTTTCTCCCCAAGGTAGTGTGATTAAGGTAAAAATTATGTCAGCTTAGGAAAGTCTGCAAAACCAAAGTGAAGACTCATCTCCCTGCTATGATTGTGCAGAATGACTCGTCCAGCAAAAACGAGTCACCGTATTCTCAAAAATCACACTCGGGTTAAGATTTCAGATGACACAGAAGTCCAACAGAGAAAAGAGCTTTTGAAAAGGTAATGCTTTTGCTTGAACAAACCTGCATTAGGTAGGAAATACTTAGATGGTGAGAGTTGAATGACTGGCAAAAGAAATTATTCAGGTCTTTTTAATTGCAAGAGCCGATATCCATTTGCCATCAAAAGTTAATTGCTGAACAAAGTTTGCATTGTTCAGGATTGGGTGGGTACATTTTCTTCCTGATGCTCAGTTTTATTCTCTCTCTTTTTTATATCCCTTTTCCCGTAACAGAAAACGGTGCAGAATGACAACCTTGTAAATCCATTGCACAGTATAAATTTTATTAAGTTATTCTGTGGTCTTTCGGGAGCTGTTTATGAAATTACACAACTGAGTGTTATCTACTGAAAATTTACAGCTTGTCCAGGAAATGTACACCATGCGTTTTTAATACAGAGGAGAATTTTTATTTATTTTAAATGTTAAAAGGCTGTAGCTTCCGTTCACTCAGTTTGATTTTTTTTTAAAAAAACCCTCTGCAATTAAGTTTGGTTTATTAATTAGCATTTTACATACTTATTCTTCATTTACGTAAGACTCTTCCAAATGCCAAAAGGGTTAGAAACCGAAACTGAGAACAGCTGAAATGATTTTCCCATTATCCAATTAAAAGGGAACAAAACAACACATTATGGAATTTGAGTAAAAACTTTCTAGATGGCATGGGTTTTATTAAAGTCAGTCAACAGAGGATCTGAAAGATGTGTCCTCCAAAATGTGCATTTGACCAATATATATATATCAAAGTGATGCCCTTACTATTATTACCATTATTCCACCATCCATGTGCATTACGCTTTATAGAGTGGAAGAACATAAGTCCTTGCTTCAGCTACTTTTTCAGTCAGTGACAGATATTTCAGGTATTATTTCAAGAAATCTGCCTTTGCCTGGCACGGACAATGACCGCAGCGGTGTCAATGTGTTACTACACTGTGCCTTTCGTTGGGCAAAACTGCAGAGTAGTAACATAGTTCTGGCTTTCTAGATTCAAAAGATAAAAATAAAAATAAATACTGGTCAGCAAGGCTTACTACCCAGGGCTACTATCCATGCAGTGCAAAAATAAATAAATCTCAACTTCTACAGATTTTACTTTTAAAATAGTAGCTTATCTTAAAAGCAAAATAAAAATAAAAATTGGGGGGTGTTGTCCATATAGGTTACTGAAGTGCCAATCCTATACCTACTTCCCTGGGAATGAGCCCGATTTAATTCAATGGGACTTATTTCTGAGTAGTAGGGTCATACTGTCAGAGAAGCCAATGTGTTATTACAACCCTGATGGTGGATATGAACAGCCTCAAGCCCTGAGAAATTCTTATGATCAAAATTTTAAACATCCCTAGAATTATTAATGAATTAGCTAGGAGTCAGTTACTGGATTTATATATAAAGAATGACCCAGGTCAGCTACTAACAACAAAGGCAAATTTATATCTAAAAAGCAAAAAGGGGGGGAAAAGGAAGTAAAAATTATGGTGTTCCTTGAGAAGGATGTTCCAAACTCACCTTAAATTTCGCTTTAGAAGAAACTGAGTGACAACTGGCTATAAAAGTGTAAGGTATTCCTATAGTAGATTTTTAAAAAAGTATTCTTCTTTACTACAATAAGTGTTTGTAAAGTATGCTCCTCAATGGACTTTTTTTTAATTTTGAATGATGAATTAGAATAAAATTTATGCAATTAAATGAAGTACTACAATCACTGTTAACTGTTTTACAATGCAATCCTGTACGTAAATTGAGGCCAACGGGACTAATTCTACATGCAACACTTTCTTAGAAAAAGGAAATCAAGGATTACAGCCTCAATTTCCTTTTTCTAAGAAAACCAAGAGTGTGTGATTCATCTAAGTACTTCTGATCCCCACGGAACAGAGTGGGCAACCCTAATTTTACCTTTCAATTTGATGGAACTTAACTGGATTGTACCTCAGCTTAATTTATTTCTGTTACACTCAAGTGATATGAGATACCTAGTCACCACTCAATGCCGAAACCTCTGAAATCAATTGGCATGTCTGAAGGTACTGGATCGTGGCCACTGTTTGCTAAAAGTTTAATAAAACCTAGATTTTTAAAATACCTTTAGCAACCCTGATTTTATGAAGACATATGGGAATATAAATAAAATACAATTTGCAGTTTAATTTCTTGTACTTTTTTGTGTTTGTGTTTCAAGGCTACTACAAGTACTAAATCCAGTTAAATGACCAAATAAAAAAAATGGGAAATGTATATTTTGGCTTACAAAACATTTCATATTGTGAAACGTAACAATGTGCCAGTGATGGTGGTTATGATTTTAAATTATAATCTGTTTTCAGGATAGCTACCATCACCCAAAATGTGTCCTTTGAGGGGGGGGATCTGTTCTGATTACTGTCATCTGAACAAAAGGACACATTTCTATCAAAAAGGCTGAAAACAATGGTAGTGTATTTAATATCTAAAAACTGTTTTGTCCGTCATTGCAACAAATTTTATTTGGAATTGCTTATACTGTACTGCCTTTTGGCACTAAGTATCTAATTTTGCATGCAATTAAAACAGTTTCATAAATAGCTGGGCAGATCAGAAATAGAAAAAATATTATTTATAGTCTCCAGTCTTTGAAGACCATTTGTTAATATCACCTTCACAGACATTAAAACTAAAAAGCCACTATGCTGAAAGTTGAACATTTTGCATGATGCATGGATTTCAGTGTGACAGTTAAAAACATGCTTTATTCCATTGAAATCAGTGGGATTGAAACTTGGCGGAATCATGCCATAATCATTATTGCCTTTATCACATTGATATCCACCCTTCTCCCAAGGAGCTCAAGAAAGCATACATCATCTCTTCATTAATCTCACAATGACCCTGCAAAGTAAGTTAGGCTGAGAGAGTCACTCTGGCAGTGGCACAGAAACTTCATGGCTGAGCAGAGATCCTAATCCAGATATCCCACAGCCCAGGTTTCTAGCCACACACTGCGCAGTGAAATGTGCCCTTCCATCAAACCCTCATCTGAACGAATGAAGCACTATTACAACTGACACCCCACCCTAGTGGGATCAACACCCCTTTGCTTGCTGGCTCGATATTCCAAATTTTGACAACGTCCCGAGGCAATCCCCTCTGCCCATTTCTCCCCTTGCACTTATAAAATCAAAATCCCATCTGCTTTGGGGAACCCTGTGCCCCAAGTTCCAAAGTTTGCAAAAAGGTAAAGGGATCCCTGACCGTTAGGTCCAGTCATGGACGACTCTGGGGTTGCGAGCTCATCTCGCTTTATAGGCCGAGGGAGCCGGCATTTGTCCACAGCTTCCGGGTCATGTGGCCAGCATGACTAAGCCGCTTCTGGCGAAACCAGAGCAGCAAACGGAAACGCCGTTTACCTTCCTGCCGGAGCGGTACCTATTCATCTACTTGCACTTTGACGTGCTTTCAAACTGCTAGGTTGGCAGGAGCAGGGACCGAGCAACGGGAGCTCACCCCATCGTTGTGATTCGAAACACCGACCTTCCGATCGGCAAGCCCTAGGCTCTGTGGTTTAGACCACAGCGCCATCTGCGTCCCTTAAAGTTTGCATAGTACACGGTATTGCAGGAATATGGAAGCATCATCAATATTTCAACTGCAGAAGTACACAAGGTAACTTTTAAACAGCCAATTATGTGGATTACAAATCTCTGCTGTTCTTTGGGAACAACGAACGCTTCTCTATTAAGAATTTGGAACTGGTCACTGTTTGGCTAGAAACTGGACCCTGTTCTTTATTCTAACAGCCAAATGGGTCAACGATCTTACATTGCCCGGTGTCCCTTTTCTTAATAAGCAACAGACAGAAACCGGTTCCAAATTGTTTAATAGCGCAGTCCTAAGTGCTAAATATAGTTAAGCTCCTCGGTCTTTTCTTTTACAAGCCAGATGGCCTGTCCTGTCCAGAATTCATTGTACTCCGGACTAACGCTTCTGGACATTTCTTGCCAGCTTTCACCGACAAGGAAGCACATGTTGCATTTAAGGATGCTGAACATCCTTCAAGCAGCCGGCCAAATGCACTTCTGAGAGCTGCAGGTTGCTGTTGTTTTTGGTTGTTGTTTAAAAAAAGAGGGAAAGTAACTAGCCCTCATGAGGATGGAAAGCTTAAGGAGATGGCGATGGCGTATCTGAAAGCCTCAGAGTGAAAAGCAGTGGTTGGTTTGCCATTCCAGTAATTGGGTGGGATTTTTCTGTGGCGTTCTGTCTCGGGCACCACAAGCCCTTGCGCTCCTACTTCAGAAAATTCTCACGCTCTAAAGCAGTGGTTGTCAACTTTTGCAGACTCTGGACCTGTTTTTTTAAACTCCACGCAGCAACACAGGACTGACTCTCTCCCTCTCTCTTCTGCCTATCGCTTCCTCTCCTGTTCCGACAATTTCTCGCCATTTTCTCCTCTCTGTTCCATCCTCCCCTCTCCCTCACCTTGGCTGCCTCTATCCATCAACCTAACACTTTCTAGTCTCCTCTCTTTCTCCATCAGCCGTGGTTCACAGTTCCTAAAACCACTGACAAAAGTGTGCATTGAAAAGCATTCTGTTCAAACAACAGTTCACCTACCAATTCTGAAAGTTTTAAAAAGAAGGTAACTAACCTACAGCAGACAAATATTGAGCCCCTGTCCCCATATCCATTGGGAAAGAGGTGCTAGAAGATTTCAACTAGGGGAGTTAAGTAGGTGATTAGTACAGTGGTACCTCGGGTTACATACGCTTCAGGTTACATACGCTTCAGGTTACAGACTCTGCTAACCCAGAAATAGTGCTTCAGGTTAAGAATTTTGCTTCAGGATGAGAACAGAAATTGTGCTCCAGCGGCGCGGCAGCAACAGGAGGCCCCATTAGCTAAAGTGGTGCTTCAGGTGAAGAACAGTTTCAGGTTAAGAACGGACCTCCGGAACGAATTAAGTACTTAACCCAAGGTACCACTGTACCTGCTTTCCCCTCTGTTCACACAGAACAGTTTTGAAAGTGAACAGAATGATGGCAGGGGCTGGAGATGATGAATGAAGGGTCTCCTTTCCAGGAGTGGCTGGTGTGATAATGCAGAGCTGCAGAGCCACCCTCCTGAAACCAGCTTACCTGGACAGGTCAGGACAGTGGCGAGGTTGGAGATGGGCGAAAGCATGAAATCTAGCAGCACACCAGCCACGAATGGATTATCACCCTCCTCCCATACAACCACAGAGAAGGGAGGTGTGTGTGAAAGGGAGTTTAGATTGGCATCTTGGCTCTTTGCTTGCCTCTTTGTTTCTGATACAAAAGGAAACACCTCACTCTTAAGCAGACTGCTGGCCCATCGGGCACGGAACAGCTGACTCTACTTGGCAGTGTATTTTACTCCCAGGCAGGGTCTTTCAAGACACACATTTGCATATGGTTTGCATGTGCATCAATGCAAATTTAGGGAACCAAAGGAAAAAGGTGCCTGCAAGCTATTTTTTAAAATAAAGAGGAGGATGATTGGGGGCACACTGCAAAAGACCCTGGGCTCAGACCTCCACAGGTCCCTCACCCCTAGACCTTGGTCTCATCCAACGAGGTACAGTGGTACCTCAGGTTAAGTACTTAATTCGTTCCGGAGGTCCATTCTTAACCTGAAACTGTTCTTAACCTGAAGCACCACTTTAGCTAATGGGCCTGCTGCTGCTGCGCCGCCGGAGCACGATTTCTGTTCTCATCCTGAAGCAAAGTTCTTAACCTGAGGTATTATTTTTGGGTTAGCAGAGTCTGTAACCTGAAGCGTATGTAACCTGAAGCGTATGTAACCCGAGGTACCACTGTACTTTTAAAGATTGCCTGAAGATATGCATACAAAGTATGTAGTCAACACCCAGCTATGCCATTCCCCCCAATACCTCTTTTAGCCAGCAGTTCCCCACTTAATTCTGCAAAACCACAAGGACTAGAAACCTGAGTGCCAGTGGGCAGCAGAAAGCAGGTATCATATTCCCAGCCCCAGGCCTATTAGTTTTTGCCATGGTGGTGCCGGGGAATTTGACCTCACAACCCTGAGGCTTCTTCCTGGCTCTCCCTTTGACAACCTGAGTGAGTCAGGACTGCAGGCGTCAGATGTGGCCAACGGACTCTGCTCCCTTTGAAATTGTATTGCAGAAGCAGATCGTTGAAACATGTTACCTCGAAGGAAGGAAGGCAGGCGCCGTAAGGTGATGTACATCATGCAAACTATACGCGGCAAGATGCACATTGATCGGTGACTTAAGAATGAGTCACATATCTCATCTCACAACCCTGCTCTGGAAGGAGAAACAAAGACGTGAGGAGTAAGAAGGGGTGTCTGCGCAGACTAGCTAAATGCCCTAGTGATGCTCTTGGCTGTGTACATTTACATCTTCATTTAAAGCACTAGTCTAGCATCTTGATCTCACATTAGTCAGCCGGATGCCTGTGGGAAATCAGCAAGCAGGATTCGACCACAAGAGCACTCTCCCCTCCTGTGGTTTCCAGCAATTGGTATATGGCTTCCTGGGAACCGTAGTTCACACCTTACAGAGCTACGATTCCCAGCACCCTTACACTACAGTTCCCAGGATTTTTTTATTATTATTATTTTTTGGTGGGGGAAAGCCATGGGTTTTAAACATGGTGGGTACACATCCTTCGCTTAAAGATACGCCATGATGGGAATGCCAAAGGGGACATTCTCGCTGAAAATGGCAAGCCTGTTTTGCAAGCGGAAGATCCAATCCCTAGTATCTCCAGGTAAGAGTAGGAAAGACTCTCTGACTGATCCCAGAAATCTGTCGCCTGTAAGTGAGACTGTGCGGGGGGGGGGGGGAGAGAGAGACCCATTGGCTACATCAGGCTCACGGGTTTCCCCACCCACTGTAAATGATAAATGAGCTGGATGGACCAATGACCTGACTTGGCTGAAGGCATGTTCCAACTTTTCACTTAGAACCATGAGGACTAGAATCATAATTTATTTTTGGGGGACGGAACGCAGCTCGGTGCAGAGCACCTGCTTTGCAACGCAGAAGGACTCTGGCTCAATCCCCAGCACCCCCAGTTCAAAACTAAGGAGGTGATTGGAAAGCCTTCTGCTTCCACATGGAGCCACATGACCCGGCTCTATATACGGTAAATATGTAAGATCACTTGGTTCACCTGGAGAAATTATGCTTGGGGAGCAGCATCCTGCAGAATGTCTTAGGGGGGTGATCCCAAAACTGGCATTTTCTGCAGCTGCTGCCCCCCCAATAGGGGAAGCAGCAACCATCCATACCCCACCCAAGTAGGAAAGCATGCCAAAGGGGTTGGCTGAGGCTGGCAGGGCAGTGCCCCATTTGCCCAAATGGCCCAGCCTCCACTGCCCATGCTCAGTGCAGTTACTCTGAGCATCGCTAGGACATGATGATGGAGAGAGGGAGGGAGGGACACAGGCACAGGGGTGGTTTGGGGGCCGCAACCTCTCGCCTGCCATAACTTCTGCTTCCATCTAGCATCATAGGAAACAGAGCCTAACGTTTTGCTTAAAAGTTTCCAGGGTCTCTATGTTTGGGGCCAAAGTTGTTCCAAATGACTGTACGGGTACTGTTTTAATAACTCTACACCAGACTCTTTAAAAAAAAAGAGAGTCCGGAATAAAAACAGCTGTTCAAGGCCGAACCGCTGAACAACATCTCTTTGTGGCTTTGTACTTTCTTGCGGGGAGTGGTGGCTGGAGTTTTTATTTTAAAAAAAGAGGAGCTGTTTGTTTATTATGTGTTGCAGTTATATAGCTCAACTTTCCACCCAGAAGCTCAAAGTAGTGTACACGGTTTCCCGCCCTTCCACATCTTCTCCTCATGACAACCCTTGAGAGGTATAGGCCAGGGCTGAGAGGTAGCGACTGGCCCAAGGTCACCCAGTGGGCTTCATGGCTGAGTCCTGAGTCGGGATTCGAACCCTGGTCTCTCATGTCCGAGCCCAACACTCTAAGCACTGTTACACCACACTGCTTCTCTTTACCACAGGTAATTCCCTCCTGTGGAAGAGTCTGCAGATCACCCCTTACCACCAAATTGCCACGCAAGAACCTTTGGCATTCTTTTTTTAGGGAAGGGCCGTTGCTCAGTAGAAGAGCATCTTTTAGGAGAGACCCCAGCCTGAATCCCTGGAGAGCTGCTGCTAGTCGTAGACTCAGAGAGTCGCAAAGGACCCCAGGGTCATCTAGTCCAACCCCCCAGCAAAGCAGGATGCTCAACCGAAGCATCTAGAAAAGCAGGCAATACTGAGCTAGACATGCCAATGGTTTGATGCAGCCTAAGGCAGCTTCCTGGGACGCGGGTGGTGCTGTGGGTTAAACCACAGAGCCTAGGACTTGCTGATCAGAAGGCCGTTGGTTCGAATCCCTGTGACAGGGTGAGCTCCTGTTGCTCTGCCCTGCTCCTGCCAACCTAGCACAGTGTTTCCCAACTGGTGTTCCGCGGCACACTAGTGTGCCGTGAGACGTTGGCTGGTGTGCCGTGGGAGGGAGGCGGGCGAGTCGGGCGGTGAGAGGCGGCGGCGGCGAGGATCCGCGTCGAGCCGGGGGCGGCTCCGCGGTGGTGGTGCCGAGCGGCGGGGCAGCGCGTGCAAAAGGGAGGAGCGCGAGACAGCGGAGGAGGAGGAGGCCGGCATGTCCGGGCAGCAGCAGCAACAGCAGCAGCAGCAACTCCCGGCGACGGCTCCTCAAGCCCCGCCGCCGCCCCCTCCTCAGCCCGCTATCGCCGCCACCACCACAACAGCCGCCGCCGCCTCAGTTGCCGCCGTCCCTCAGTCCCTCGCTCTGCTGCCTCCTCCCACCCCCAAAGCTTGGAGGTTCCCCGGCAAGGGGGAGGGAAAAAACTTTCACTTTCGTGCGTCCCTCCCGGCGTGACGCTGCGCGCTGACGTCACGGGGCTGTAATGGTGGTGTGCCGCGAGATTTTTTTCATTAAACAGGTGTGCCGTTGCCCAAAAAAGGTTGGGAAACACTGACCTAGCAGTTCGAAAGCATGTCAAAGTGCAAGTAGATAAATAGGTACCACTCCGGCGGGAGGGTAAACGGCATTTCCGTGTGCTGCTCTGGTTTGCCAGAAGCAGCTTTACCATGCTGGCCACATGACCCGGAAGCTGTATGCCAGCTCCCTCGGCCAATAAAGCGAGATGAGTGCCGCAACCCCAGAGTTGTCCCCACTGGACCTAACGGTCAGGGGTCCCTTTACCTTTACCTTTAAGGCAGCTTCCTGTGTTCCCAACTCTTAATATGAAATGGAAGGCTGTAGTTCCAGTTTTAGAGCACCTACTTTTCATACAGAAGGGTTCTAGTTTAACCCCTCCTTTGGCATCTTCAGGCAGGGCTACAAGAAGAACCTCTCCCTCCTGCAATCTTGAAGAGCTGCTGCCTGTCAGTGCATACAGTACTGAACTGGGGGGTGGGGTGGGCAAGGATCTGTAAGGAACCTTGCTAAGTTCCCGTTTTAAAGAAGAAAAATAATCTGGGACAAGATGCTTATGTAAATGCAGAGAAGCAAAAGAGGATTTTTTTTTGGGGGGGGGAATAGGAGACCCTGGTAAAGCATTCTCTGTTGCAGGGGTAGCTAATCCGTTCTCCAAGATCCGCATCTCATTCCCCGCTCCCTGCCGCACCCAGACTCCTTCCACCTGGTTTATCTGAACCTTGAAATGGCTCATTTAATTCCACACACAGACACTCCCCCACCTCCAGACGGTGATATAAACGGCTTTTAACGGTTAGATTTTTAAAAAATGATTTGTCATTTCCTGTAATGATAAAAGGTTCTCGCAGCCTTTTAAAAAAAAAAAGCCATCCGTTTTCCCCCACGCTCAGCCAATACCAAGGCAAGATGCAAGGCGATTCAGAACAAACCCAGAACTTGGAGGAGCTTGACTCAGTTGTAAAAGATCACACTGCAGCAGAAATTCTGGATCAGCTCCAGAAGGGAGCTTGCCACTCCAAACCAAGGTCGCTTACAAACAGACTTGGAGAGTCTGCTTTCTGGAGATATGCTTTCATTTCAGCATTAAAAAGTGTGTGTGTGTGTGCGCGCGTGTGCATACACACACACACACACACACACACACACACACACACACACTTGCTATATATAGTTGCCAGCAGCACTGGCAAAAGGAAGTGATGAGATTTCTGAAGTTCAGTTCAAGCAGATCTTGCTGGCTTTATATTAGTTTTAAGGCTCCAATCCTACACACACATATTTGGGGATAAGTTCCACAGTGGACCTTCCCTCTGAGTGAACGGGAAGGATGTTAAGGGCTGAAACCCACTCTTCCTCTTTCCATTCATGGTGAACATTCATATATCATCTTAATACCTTCCTTCCCCAATAATTCCAGGTTTTAGTATGGTATACCCGGAGGCCCAAATTACCGTTTTCGAATACTCTTGCGTTCATTGCCCTGGACTGAAAGAACACCCAGGACCAGATAGTACAATTTGCTCTGCCTCTCTCCCTAGGCGCTCATAAAACACAGATAGTAATCTCTTTGGGGCAGGGGCCTGTTGCTTATTGTTACTCCATTAAGCACCACCAGCATGACACGTTTTCCTCCAAGGAGCTTGAGGTGAGTTATGTGGTTCTCCCCTAGCCCCATTTTATTCTCACAACAACCCTGCGAGGGGGGGATAGGCTCAGACCGCAACTGGCCCCAAATCACTCACCGAGTGAGCTTCATGACCATGCGTGGAGTGGAACCCTGGTCTCCCAGATCTTAATCTGATCCACTACAGCACACTGGCTCCTGAAAACGTGTGCGAGGGCATGTGTTTTTGTGCACATCTGCTGGGCGTATATTTTGATTAATAGCTGCAGGTGAGAGCTTTTTTCTCAGTAGGCGCTGCATTCATTTCACTGCAGGAGAAATCCTGGCTGGCTGGGGCCAATGACCTTTGCAGATTCGAATACAATCCTACTGACCACAGCTCCTGATCGCACACTTAACTGTCTTTCGGCTGCTGGGTTAAATCCCTGTAGCTCTTTTCACACACACACACACACACACACACACACACACACACACCCTCCTCTCAACCCCACAATTACTGTGCTGCTGCTGCGATCCATTTAAAAAGGGTTTAAAGACCTTACGTGTCTAGAATTTCCTTCACATCTGCGCCTCCTTTTCAAAATAATAAATGGAACTTTCTCCCTTCCCCCTTCTGTTTCAGAGTTGCCCAACTTGCGTACTGGGCTGAGTAAAGAATGTTTTCAACCCGACTGGATGAATTTGGTGGGAAGAGGTCGCTTACAGCACACGCAGAGAAAACGAGAGATCCCAATGCCATGACTGACAAACTTCTGAGACAGTTACACATCTTCTTGGCTTCAGCATCTTTTCCTAACCAAAAGCATTAAGACAAAGCCAGTGCAACCCTTCGATTTCTTTGCTCTGAAGAGCTTGGAAACTCCGACTTGTTCCCTATTGGATACTGAGCTTGGGCTCTTCTTCCCACCTGGAGGAGGGGTTTGGATGTTCTCTGTGTCCAGTTGGCTGCCACAAAAGCTTCAGAAAAGCCACAGCAGAGGTGGTAGTGGGGAGCCTGTGGCCCTCAAGGTGTTTATTTGCTTTTCATTCATTCAATTTACATCCCAGAAGGAGCCCGGGGCAGCAAACGGCAAGCGACTGAAAACATATGGAAAGGCAATTCCAATACACAAGCAGATGGGGAAAGTTCTGAACTTGCATGGCTTGTTGCAGGACTCCAGCTCCCATCAGCCCACGGCTGGGGTGGGGATGATGGGAGTTGGAGTCCAGTGACATTTGGAGGGCCACATGCTCTCCCCCCCACCCCGCAATTTTGACCCACTGGTGCAATGCTGGAGCACATTGGATACTCAGATTAAACAGCATCGTGTTCAGTAGGGAAATATATAAAGGTACCTACAGACCCATCTCGCAACCCGGTTTCAGGTTTCGTACCTGCAGCTTTACCAAATGGTTTTATTGATGAATTTCTAGTCATCTGCTGTTCATGAGGAGGCCAGTACTTTTGTGGTCTGCTTTGGGGACAGGTGGGTCATGCTTGCCCGTATCCATGACAACTACACAGAAATGCACCGCAAAGCATTGTCGTAATTTATTTTTATTTTTAACGTTCCAGTGCAGAGCTACTTTCTGTGGCACTACCCCGCTCTCCTGCCTAGCGTCACGTAACACTTTGCAGAAGTTGGGAACGGCTTGGAAATTCCCCATCGGGCAGCTTAAAACAGCTGCAAAGAGGGGAGTGCTCTCCCTCTTGATAGCAAAGCAATTTATTAAATTGCAGGAGGGAGGAGGGAGTGAAAAGGAGGATGGGGGCTGGCTTCCTTTGACAGGGGTATGGTCTGCCAAACTTTAGTCCCACGTTCAGTTTGCAGAAACAGCTCTTAAAAGAAATAAATGGCTGGGAATCCCTCAACCCACACTGAAAGGGTCTCTATGATTTCATACATAGTCATTTAGCTGACAGTCTCAAAAAGAAAAAAGCAAGAAAAAGATACCCAAAAAACCCCCAAACAAAAATAATATTCCTTGCAGTGAAATTAATTAAATCTGCTTGGATAAAAGAAAAACACCACAGAGCAAATAAATAAATATGTTATACATCATAATCGTGTGACAGAGTTCTTCTTACTTCGAGTGGGTGGGGTAGGGAAGGCAGCCAGAAAACAAGGTTGCAACATTTAGTTTTTAAGTGGCTGGAAATAAATACACTTGACTGTGTATCTTTCAAAGAATATATACAGCACAGAACGGCTATGGAAATCTCTCACTGCACACCCCCCTGCCCAAAATATAAAGTAAAATATTGTGTGCATGCATTTAATTTTATAAATATAGGTTGCCACAAGCACAGCGACTGGCAATAATAGGAAATTTTTGCAGCCCATGCCTGGAAGTGGGTGGGGATATTCAAGAAGCCCAATGGGATCTGCTTACATAGAAAGCAAACCTCGCTGGTTCAGATGGGATTTGCTCCCAGGTAATGGTGCAAAAAAATCTGCAGCCTAGATTTGACTCTGGCTGTCTTCAATTAAATCTACCAGGAAGAAGAACATGCCTAGCAAGTTTACATTGTGCACCGCAAAAGGGTGAGCTACACTTTGCGTCCGATAATGATTAAGAAATTCTGGTTCCTCCTGTGGTTTTTGCACATGGTTTTATATACGCTACTCTGGAGAGACACAGATGAGGTCATGTTTGAGAGATAGAAATAATAATAATAATAAAAGCCAAACGATATCAGGACATTCCAGAAGTCTTCCCAGCTCCCGAGAACATTTTTGAAGCCTGAGGTGAACCACCCAACAAAGTTCGGAATCTGATAGAAGCTTTTGCAAAGATATTAAGCAATGTAAGGGGGGGGGAGATAGAAACTCTCTTGAAAGTTGATGAGTGAGGACGAAAAACGCTACTAGTTTTGGTCTGAAGATTTATGGGTGTTTTTGAAGAGCCCTCACTTCAGAACATCAGCTTTCATACTGTATACCGTACTTTTCCATGTATAAGACTAGGTTTCTTTACTTTAAAATAAGGTTAAAAATCTGGGGCGTCTTATACATGGATAGTGCATATGCCCATTTTCTAAATTTGGGGTCCCTAAAAGCAGGGGCGTCTTATACATGGGGGTGTCTTATACATGGAAATATATGGTACATGTAATAAATAATAATAAAAACCTGGATCTGTCTGCATTCAGAGCAGGTTTCTTAAAAAGCTATTTATACCCTGTTTTTCAAGGCAAAAAGCTTTCACAAAGTGGTTTACAATAATAGTTGAACTAGCATACAGATCTTCCCTGAATCTCTTCTACTTTGTATGATTAAGTGTTCCAGTAGTTTAGGAGATGGGGGGGCAATCCTAATTCACAGCGAAAATCTGTACTGCACCACCTTTCAGATTGCCTTTGAGAATGGTCATTACAATGATGAATGTGCACTAATAGACTTTTATTTTGTAAACAACGACAATGCATTTGGAAGCTCCGGAAGTTATAAAAAACAGATTTGTTCCAGCACTGAATTGTTCAAGAATGTAACTTTGGATGCTCCAGCTCCTCTGCATAATGCTACCCATGTCTAGTTTACATACTTCCAGAGCAATTACTTCAAGACATTGCGATTCTGAAAAGCATCTTTGAGACAAATCCACACATACCCAGCAAAATACACGCAAGAAAATACTAAGGATCGTGGATATTAGCTCTATCAACTGTACACACAGCATAACACACACACACACACACCCCGGTCAAATCTCAACCTAGGATGGGGAAGGGGTAGAGATATAGTGAAATCAGGAGGAAATGCGAGGAGGGAGAGAAAGGAAGGAAGGAAGGAAGGAAGGAAGGAAGGAAGGAAGGAAGGAAGGAAGGAAGGAAGGAAAGAAAGAAAGAAAGAAAGACAGAAAGAAAGAAAGAAAGAAAGAAAGAAAGAAAGAAAGAAAGAATACAGTACAAAATAAAAGTGGGTCCCACATAGCATTTGGGGGGGGGGGTTAATGCTGGGCCCCAAAATGAAAAGGCTGAAGACCAAGTATAATTCCTCAACCTGATGCCCACCAGATATTCTGAACTACAACTGTGCCCTGACAATTGGCCATGCCGGCCAGAGCTGATAAAATTGGGGGATGGGACACAAACTATAATTGTCCGGGGGTCCTTTATCTTTTTTTACATATATATATAGAGAGAGAGAGAGAGCGCGCGCGCGCGCGCGCACTGGGTGTTTTCTGTAGCTTCCAAAAACAAAAAACCAAAAACCACACACACACACAAAACAAGACATCAGGATTCTGCACCAGGGTTAACCCAATTTCTGCATGACTTTCAAGTGATTTCTGCAAATTGCATTCATGGGGAGTGGAGATTTCAATACCTTTGCATGTATTTGTGGAATTTGTATTAAAAATGTGTGCAATACGGAATTTATTCAGCAGTTGCTGGTCATGTGGAGCAGCAAGGAAGGGAATGGGCACAATATCAATTCGTCAATGCCTTTATAAATGGGCATTCATTTTTTTCTTTTTAAAAACTCTGCCTATTGTCCCTTTTAACACGGGACAGGGCAGACAGGATACAAGCCAACAGATATTTAAAAATATAAAATAATTGCATGCTTGTTATCTACAGCCTTGCTCTATTTCCTGCCCGTAAGAGTCAATAAATTCTTCGTTTTAAAACAAGTCTGAATCACTTCCTAAGACAGATGGACACTCATTTGGGAAGGGGTGTGTGGAAACATAGGGAATTCATGTATTTTCTAAAACAGGAATAGCTTGTCTATGAAAAGTGAGCAAGCTTTTCTAAGGAAAGAACATGCTGCTAATACCCCCAGAATCATTGTTTTCTCCTTTGACATTTTGAAACATACTCCACATTCTAGTACCAAGGCACTTCAGAAGAGCAGAATACTGTTTACATTGAAGGTTGTTGAATATCTTCATTTTCGCAAGCAATTTAAGTAAGCTTACTGATTTTATGGTTGGTTCTCTCTTTATTGTATCATTTTTAACCTTACCGTACACCACTCAGAAATTAAGGTGTTAAGCGGTGTGAGTGTGTATGTGTGTGGCTGTATTTAGCATTTAGCATATATATATATATCTCAATACAACCAAGCACACTGCCAGGCATTTAGGCAGATAAAGTACCCAGGACACATGAAAAGCATCTTGTTGAGCTGGACCAGGCGTGGCAGGACTCCAACTCCAATGAGCCCCACACAACGTAGCCAATTATCAGGGGTGATGGGAGCTGTATTCCAGCAACATCTGGAGGGTACCACAACTGGACAATGAAACAAGAAGACTATGGCTACAGTCCTAAACTGGGTTGTAAATTCTACTGGGCTGTCTCCAATGCTTTTCCTGCTTAGAGAAGACCTATGGAAATTAACGGACACGACTAACTTAGGTTCGTTAGTTTCAGTGGGTCTACACACTGTCTTGAGTGAAACTATTAAGTTTTACTCGAGACAAGCCACTGAAATGGTACTGATATAAATGTTGGCTTCTGTTCTGCCTCTCGCTGCAATTTTAATTGCTGTATGCATCATTCTGTAGGTACTTCACTGTGGTTGGGTTTTTCTTTTTTTAAGTGTGAACTGCTTTTGAAATTAAGACAAAAAAGCCCAGGATATAATGTTAACAAACCAAGAGCAGTAATTCCGTTCTCTTCCCAGGCTCCCTCCTCTGTTCCTTCTTGGGCAGCAGAGCAGGGGTTAAGTCCATAAGGCGCCCTCCATCTGTTGCCAGACTCCAACTCCCATCAGCCCTTGCGGCCAGCATGGGCAATTGCGTAGCCAAACCTCATCTGAGAGGGCAACCTGATGTCTGCCCCCAAGGCTGTAAAGGGTTCAAAACAGCAATACTTCCCAACAAGGTGAGGCAGTAGGCAGCTATAAAGTTACTCACCCAATTAAGGCCACCATCTGTTCCACTATATGTTTGCTGAATGTGATAATGACAAAAAGTTTCTGAAAGAGGGAAAACATCCGTCAGAGGCATATTCAACTGAAGGGGAAGCCAAAACAATTCAAGATTACAGCCCGTCTTCCAATGCAATTAATCATCCTCTCCTGTTATTTTGTTATCCCTTTGCCTTGACATTTCTTCCAGTGTGAAGGTCATCTAAGCATTAAACTAGGCACACAACTTTGGCTGGAAAAGGCAGCTTTGTGTCTCTCTTCTCCCCAGATCCCATAATGTCCTCATCACTATAAAGTGGGGACCAGATACTGTACATTTGTTACACAATGGCCTGGTTGTTAGGCAATGCTAAGCCAAACCGTAGCCAAGCACAAAGGAGAAAGTGGGCAGGTACACACAGTAAAAGTCACGGCTGCTACATACCTGGAGCCAAATACCTGCAGCTAAATGATTATTTGGAGGGACGCGGGTGGCTCTGTGGGTTAAACCACAGAGCCTAGGACTTGCCGATCAGAAGGTTGGTGGTTCGAATCCCCGCGACGGGGTGAGCTCCCATTGCTCGGTCCCTGCTCCTGCCAACCTAGCAGTTCGAAAGCACGTCAAAGTGCAAGTAGATAAATAGATACTGCTCTGGCAGGAAGGTGAATGGCGCTTCCATGCGCTGCTCTGGTTCGCCAGAAGTGGCTTAGTCATGCTGGCCACATGACCCGGATGCCAGCTCCCTTGGCCAATAAAGCGAGATGAGCGCCGCAACCCCAGAGTTGGCCACGACTGGACCTAATGGTCAGGGGTCCCTTTACCTTTTAAATGATGATTTGGTCTAGCATTACATCTGAACCTGGGGGGTCCAAGGTTTGCCTTACCTCCAGACAAACCCCAAGCAGTAATCTAAGAACAAACCTTGGCTACCCTTTGTGCTTTGTCTTGCTTGATACAAACCATGAACTCAGTGCTAAGCCAAACCATGGATTAGTGCAGCAGCAGGATGACCAAGGGAGAAGCGAAATGGCTGTGACTTTTACTGTGAGTACCCCTTAGGCCTTTGTAGTGTGTGAAATGGGCTACCGGGAGACTGTGAAGTATTTCCAACGATGCCCCCTCTTGTACAAGGAGTTACTAACCTATGAGCGCCCCCCCCCCCATGTTGCTGAAATCAGCTTCAACCAGCATGGCCTATGGCAAGGGGTGCAAAAACCGCTGTTTTGCAAAAGACGGAAGCAAAATTCAAGACTGTGCAAATGAAATGTAAGCAGCTTTTAAAGAAGGGACAGGGAACCTGTAATATATCAGGACTACAACTCTCATCACTCCTGACCTAATCATCATGCTGGCTGGGCCTGAATGGAGCTGGCGTCAAAACACACACCTGCAGGGCCACAGATTGTTCCCATTCATGCTTTAAAGCCTTTAATTTATTGGCCATTGGATGGATCAAAATCTGCCATGGTCAGGAAAATAAGATGCTCTTTGCACTAAAAGCTCATTATGTGGTAAAAGCATGCTTGGACTGTACCATATCAGACCATGGGAAAGCGATTGTGGGAAAATTATCCCTACATATCAAAAACAAATCCATAAAGACATGGAATTTGTGCGTGTGTTTCTTTTAAAGTGCAGAGTACACCCCCCCCCCTAAAAAATGGAAAATTTAAAATACTTTAACCCAACTAGCAGACAGGACTGGTGCCATCCAGAAGAAAGCTTATCACTTGACGAGGTATCTGTCCTCTTAAAATAGGTATCCAAGTTTTGTTTTGTTTCTAAACGGATTGTTTGCTCAAGGAATTCAGAGAAAAACAACTTTAAAAATAAAACAAAATAATGGGGAAATTGTGTGTCAGTGACAGATACAACCGCAAGGGCACTAGACTCCATAAATCAAGGATGAAGGGAGCATTTTGTGGTTTGGGCCACCTCCAGATCTCCCCACCCCTGCCTCCCTTTCACTAAATCGGGGGTGAGTGGCTCTTTCTACTACAGATCACTTGTATGCACACATACTTGGGCGCAGTCCACGCCCCATAAGGAGAGCGGTGTGGCTAAAAGTCAAGAAATTAGGAGGGTCTCACAAGTCACAAGTTTAGGTTCAGAGCCTGTTCAGGTGCAAAGCATCCATTAAATGTGGCCCTCTCCACATATTTTGTTACTCCTGTCCCATCGGCTTCGCTAGATAGGGCTAATGGGAGCCCATCAAAACCGCAAAGGCCGCTGGCTCTGCAAACCTTTTGGCATCCCTGAGCCACCTGCCCCACGCATGTGAGGGGATCCAATTTGGCCCCATAAAGGACCCGCACTCTGAGAATCAGCTCGCCATTAGTATACTTGATTTTGCGGTGCGGATTTAAAGGCCAATTAAACGCAACAGTAAAACGAGCTGCTGGGCCGAGCCCAGAAGCTTCCTGTTTGGCATGGAGGGCAGGGGATTACGCCGCAAATCTTCTGTGACAGCTACATTTCCTAAAATCCTCAGCTACATCAGAAAAAAATAAACACACACACAAGAAAAGTTTAGGGCTCTGTACCACAATGCGTGTGGATAAACAGACACAGCGAGATAATAGTTCCACGCTGGCTGAAAGCTGGGAGCAAGGAGGGGGAGATCACACACTTTTATGACAGATGCAGGGTTTACCCAATGTTGAATAGTCTGGGAAATCCACTCACGCCATCACCCCAAAACCACATGTGGGTGTAGATCATTATAAATGACATTCTGAAACAACAACTATGGAACAGCACGTCCTCTAAAACTTATCTCACCAGAGCAAGGTTTTCCCCCCAGCTCCCAGACTATTTATCCTCAGGGAAGCCTATAGATGTTTAGTTATCCTACTGACTAATAGTGAACTCATTCTCCCCGATTGTCTGGGCAGTGTGGGCCGGGATTGATGGCACATGTAGCCTAACATCTGGAAGGCAAGATGTTGGCCACCTCTGTCATTTTCACACTTTTGATGTTATGAAAGGGTTGAACTATCCTTGTAGAGGTATTATAATCCCCCAATATGACCTTTTTCTTTAACAGGATGCAACATGCACACGGCAGCTAAATGTTATCAAATCATGTTTCTTTTAATTAAGCGAAAAAACAGCAGCTAATATTCACAGAGTACATAATGGTCTTAAAGTAATCTCAATAGAGGATAAGCATTCAAATTTTCTTGTACCTTGTTACACCAGAACATGATTTTCAAAAGGTTATTTTTCAAAGGTTACCATTTTGCCTACCCTCTCCGACCTGGGTTATATTAGTCAGTTTAACCCTACAGGCTATATCCCAAACTTAGGCCAACCAGTACTACAAATTAGGGGACTCAGGTTTTACTCCAATTTACAGTCAATATTTATACGTACTGCATGTAGTAAAGAGAGGATTGTCTCCCTACAGGAGACAAGGTCTACAAGACGTAATACTTTTTATTAAAAGCTATGGGTGCTGTGCTAATTATTAGACTTTCAATTGTTCGTTTTCTGCAAACCATTCAGGGCACAAGGTATTTGTGGAAAATGTGGCATATAAATAAACTGACTATGACTAATATTATTGCTTCCTTTATTGCAGATGGGGAAGTGGGGTGGTGGGAAGAAGGTTGAGCCACTTAATGCTTTCACGGCTGATGCAAAATGCAAAGCAGGTTCACATATTTTGTGCTTTCAGTCATTAGGCTGCCCCAGGAGGAGGGGTGGGTGGTGGGTGGGAAGAGAATAACGGTAGGTCTGATAGTGACGTCACTGGCACATTCCAATCAGTGCTCAACATTAACACAGCCAGTGTCAGAGACTGCCTGGAAACAGCAATTACGATTGAGAATGGAAGTGCGTGAAAAGGCCCGGATGGAAGCACGGTGTTTCTGCAAGAGAGGCCAGCGCCATTACCTGAATGTGCATCTTGATTATTGCTTTTCCAATCAGGGTGGCGCCGAAGAACGTCCAAAAGGGAACGAGGAAATGTCCACACGTTATCCCGGCCAGGTCGAAAAGAGGGTTTGGAATCTGTAAAGTTAAGAGAGAGTAAAAGGAGTAAGATAAGAGGGAGAATTTCCCCATAACTTGATTACAGCGGTACCTTGGGTTACATAAGCTTAAGGTTACATACGCTTCAGGTTACAGACTCCGCTAACCCAGAAATATTACCTCGGGTTAAGAACTTTGCTTCAGGATGAGAACAGAAATTGTGCTCTGGTGGCGCGGCGGCAGCAGGAGGCCCCATTAGCTAAAGTGGTGCTTCAGGTTAAGAACAGTTTCAGGTTAAGAACGGACCTCCGGAACGAATTAAGTACTTAACCTGAGGTATCACTGTACAAGGATATCGCTTTAAAAGAGATTCAGATTGTTCATCCCAAAGTATCTTTCAATATATCTCTGTGACTCAAGGGAAGATGGAAGCTGTGTACTGCATATGAAACGGACCTCTGGAACGAATTAAGTACTTAACCCGAGGTGCCACTGTAATGCCAAACAGCCACTGGGAAACTGGACAAGTCCATGGAGAATCACAGGCCTAGCAACAGTTCTCAGCCGTAAACAGAACCTCCATGTTTCGGGGCAGTCTATACATCTTTCATCATCATTAACTTTGGCATTTATTCGTCATGTTCTACAAAAAGTGCCTCAAGCAACTTAAACTACTCAAACTAGAAAGCAGCCGAAGATCAGTTAAAATCCAAGCAACAAAGGGAAGAAAATACAGCAAACAGTATGAGGAAGATTAGTTGCTGACGGTGGGGGGGTGGGGATAGTGGAGGAGGGTTTTTGCTGTGATGCTGTGCTTGTGGGCTTTTGGGAGTCCACCTTGAGAAGAACAAGACTCTGGACTAGAGAGGCCAGTGGCCTGATCCAGAAGGCTCCTATGTTCCCAGTGGTATGTGGATAGCCACTGTGGAAAACAGGGATGTTGGGTTTTAGATCAACCTTCTGTTACCTGGGGCCTTCCAGATGTTTTGGCCTCCATTTCCCATCAACCTCCAGCCAGCTTGACCAATGGCTGAGGATGATGGGAGATGCAATCCAATAATATCTGGAAGATACCATGTTGAGGAAGGCTGAACTGGATCCTTCATCTTCCAGTGGTCGGTCACGACCCACTAGGAGACCAAGGTGGGTTGTAAACACAGCACCACCACCCTATAAGCATTTAAATGCATGTTTGGGTTAATGGTGGGTCCAGGGCCTGGAAAGCTTGAAGACTACTGCAGTAGATGAGCCTCACGTCTCCTTATGAAGTCCTTAATCCTTTGGAAAAACAACATAAAATATGCGAGCTCTCATTTTCTCCTAATTTAAAAAAGGCTCGTGCCCAAGAATGTTAGTGTTACACCACATAAATTTCCAAAAAACTGGGGAGGCCTCAGCTAGACAATGTCCCAGACAAACAACAGACCCTGCCCCGATTCTCTCTTGCTAGCCCCAGATTAGAAACAGCTCACAGACGTCTTTCGTAAGAAATGCACAAAACCACAGCCATTCTAAAGCCATACATTAAAAAGAAGGTCCCCCCATCAGCCCCCACCCCCCAAACAAGTGTACTTGGCCCGGTGAGTCAGTCTCTGAGACTGATCCCTCATGAATTGCATCTGAAACAAAAGACAGAAGGGGGGAAAACAAAATAAAATCAACCTTGGTATTTATTGCTGTGCGTGTGTGCTGCTGAGAGAAAGATGAAGCCAAAAAAAGGTTTGTTCCACCAAAACCGGGATGTGTGTCTTCTCGCCCTGCTCCTACATGAGTCACGTGACCTGCATGAGACCACGGAGCCCGAAAAACGTGTTCTTTTGGGGGCCATGCTTGCACACGCTTCTTGGGGTGCTGCGTGAGATTGCGGCCCCCCAAAAGTGCTTTTTCGGGGTGTAGGAAGAGATTTTTCGGGGTGAGATTTGGGGGAAAATCATGGCGCCCAAAATGGCCGCCGTGCTCTTGCGCGAGAAAACAGGATGTCTAATTTTTCCCTGGGACACTTGTGGGGTATACAGTGGTACCTCGGGTTACATACGCTTCAGGTTACAGACTCTGCTAACCCAGAAATATTACCTCGGGTTAAGAACTTTGCTTCAGGATGAGAACAGAAATCGTGCTCTGGCAGTGCGGCGGCAGCAGGAGGCCCCATTAGCTAAAGTGATGCTTCAGGTTAAGAACAGTTTCAGGTTAAGAACGGACCTGCGGAACGAATTAAGTACTTAACCTGAGGTACCACTGTATTATTATTGTACACGCCATCTTTCCTCCACAGAGCTCCATGCTTCTGTTTCTCCATTTTATCCCCACAACAACCCTGTGTGGTAAGTTAGGAAGCCTGTAGGAAGCCTATCATGCAACTGTAAATGACTGTAACATTTTGCAAGCAGCGCCAGGTGCACATAACCCTCTTGGGATTTTTTGTTAATTTCTATTTCTGGGTGTCAGGGACGCAGGCTGATAGGGAGTTAGAGCTACTGGTCCATTTGGCTTGGCATTGTCTACACTGACTAGCAGTCACGCTTCAGGCATGCAAGACCTGGAGATACCAGGAACCTTATGCCTGCAAGGTAGATATGCTCTACCACTGCAGTACAGCCCTTCCCAGTGTTGGAAGGGGATACCAAGCTACTAGCCACCCCCAAGAGTTTGCATGGATCTTGGGCCCCAATCCACTCACTCTCACAGAAAGCAGACTCTCATTCCCTGTCAAGCGCTGCTTTTGAAAACTCCCTCACGTTTCAAAAAGCAGCTTGCAGTGTTGGTCTGGGGGTGAGGGAGGGCTGCTTTGTGATAAGGAAGAAGAAGAAGAGGAAGAAGAGGAAGAGGAAGAGGAAGAAGAAGAAGAAGAAGAAGAAGAAGAAGAAGAAGAATAATTTATTATTTATACCCCGCCCATCTGGCTGGGTTTCCCCAGCCACTCTGGGCGGCTCCTGACAAAATTAAAACCACAAGAAAACATCAGACATTAAAAACTTCCCTAAACAGGGCTGCCTTCAGATGTCTTCTAAAAGTCAGGTAGTTGTTTCTTTCCTTGACATCTGGTGGGAGGGCGTTCCACAGGATGGGTGCCACCACCAAAAAGGCCCTCTGCCTGGTTCCCTGTAACCTCACTTCTCGCAGTGAGGGAACTGGCAGAAGGCCCTCCTTGGAGCTGGACCTCAGAGAATGATGGGGGTGGAGACGCTCCTTCAGGAAAACCCCACAAATCCCTCAGGGGCACAAAACCCCCACCATACATGGTTCCTGGGCACGGCTCACTGATTCTGCGGAGTAAGTGAGTAAAGAAACCGAATGTACCAAAATCTACATCACAGGCTTCCTGCTGGTCTCTGAAAGATCTATTGCGCCGATCTTGTCTCTTTGCAATCGCCCCTGCGGAGGGGTACTGTGTACTTTTTTTGGGGGGGCAGACATTCCACGGCTTCGGGACAATAGTTGTGGCAGCCCATAATAGTCCAGCACCTCACGCATTGTCTAAACACAGAATAGGGCCTTGGGATGGGAGGTGATGTATCAGGGCTGACGAACCTGTGGCCCTCCATATGTTGCAGGACTCCCAACCCTCATCAGCCCCAATCAGCATGGACAAGGGCAAGGGATGATGGGAGCTGTAGTCCAACCACTGGCATTGTTACAGGTTCCACAAAATACCTGCTCCACAGTTGTAAGAAATCAATCTTATGGATGTGGCAGCATCTGCACTTTGGAACTCTCTGCTTATTGACATCAGGCGCTGCTTATTTAAGCAACTGCTTGAAACACGTAGTTTGGGCAACCGTACCCAGACACATAGCTGCTGCTGTGTTTTAATCTCTTTTTTTACTGTTAATTTTAATTAAAAAAAAAAACCTAGCTGGCTTTTATTGGTAGTTTTAATATTTGTCAACCACTTAGAAGTATAGGAGCTTAGTTCAATAAGTATAATGAATAAAAGTAGTCCAGCAAATGTACCTGGAGGCCTAAATGTCCCTACCCAACCCCCGCGATGGATGTCCAAACATGGAAATAACAGCAATGGACTACTTACTAGGTTGTTGTAGCGTAAGGCCTACTGAGAGAGAATGTACCTGTGATAGCTTTGAGCCATCTAAAATGCTCATTCTAAGTGTTATTGCTGTTACTGCCCCAGCTAAATGGTCAACCTTTGCTTAAAAGGACCGTAAAAATATCCTACCTGCCACGCTGATGCGCTAAGTGTTCAGACGCATTATACAGCACATTTAAAATGTGACTCTTTATCCCCAGTCTAGACAAGGTATGCAAGAGAAATGCAACAGCCTGGATTTGGCCCAGATTAACACAGCTCTCCTTGAAGAAGATAAATTCATCCAGAGTCCTGTCAGTACCTACTCTGCCTAAAAGGGGCTTCCTCCCTCCCACTCCCTTTTTTAAAAGGAGAGAGGGGTATGAGGAAATAAGAAAACTCGAGTCTGGTTCATTTATCCTTCTTTTCTGCAGTTACTGCACTCACAGGGAGATCACAACAGATATAATTTCTATAATAATAATAATAATAACAATAATAATAAATTATAATAATGCAGTTTTTTTTTCAAAATTGGGAAATGTATCTCTCTACTTTTGTCTTGCAAATTGGACAGTGAAACAGGGTGAGTGGCTTGCAACTTTTCATTTGGGATATGTTATACTTGTCTTTCAAAATCAATAAAGGCGCTGTATGTGTTAAAATGAGAATAAAAAGAAAACATTTTAAATAGCCAATACAATCCCCAGTCCCTAACAAGGTCCCAGACAGCTGGGGTCAGGCAATCCAGGCCAAAGTTAGCCAACGTGGCACCCTACAGATGATTTGGACTACAACTCCCATTATCCCTTATCGTTGGCTGGGGATGATGGGACTTGTAGTCCAAAACGACGGGGGGAGGGGAAACCATGTTGGCTATCCCCATATTGAGTTATAAGAACAAATGTTTCTGTGTTTGTTTTGCTGGCGTTCTGGTTCCAACCCTCCTGCGGTCCTCAGCACGTATCGTATAAACTTGTTACCAAAGGCAGAGTTAAATTTGACTATAGAAGAACTTTGCAGAGTAAACCAATTAAAACTCTTGAGACCCTGGGGAAGCCGTCGTCCCTTTCAGAACCCTTTAAATATCCAATTTCCTTCTATTTATCTGTGCGATTAACGCAATGGCCCTGGTGCCACTGGCAGGGAAGAATCTGGTGACTGATTCACTGCTACTACGAACAGAACCCAGAGGAGATGTGTTTACTTGTCTCGGTAAGAAAAAGAGGACAAAATGTTCTGGAGATTAAGCTGTGGATGTCGTAATGCACAGGGTAAGGAGGAAGGCGGATTCAAAAGACAAATCACATTTTTCCAAATTAAAACGTGCACCAACATTGCACAACCTACGAAGGGGGAGGGGGAAAACCCATCACATTCACCAGAAATGGTGTGCATCCTTTTCCAGGTAAACCTCGGTCCCACCTTGCAGGGCGGTCGTCATAAACAGAAAACTTCACCCTATAGATGGAGAGGGGTGACAGGCAAGTCTAGAGCGAACCTGGGCTCAACTTTACCCGACTGCCAAATTTCGGGTGAGCTGATTAAAGCTCTGAGTGGGCAGTACATTCAAAGCACTCCTTTCCCACTTTTAGAGTCACGGATTACACGCAAAGCATCCTGGGAACTGTAGTTTGTTAAAAGAGCTAAGCGGCGTCAGGAGACCCTTAAACAAACTGCAGTTCCCAGGATTCCTCGAGCATTTAGGGAGCCATGATTTTAAAAGTGAAATAAGAGTGCTTTAACCGTACAATGTGGATGTGGTCTGGGCCTATGTGTGATGGGGGATGTCACAATTTTCCCCCTCATCTACATCTGTTTTAATTTTGTTCCCTGTTCAGTTCAAGTTTATTAATGTGTGATTGCTTACAATGAGGACAAGAGTATGAGAAAGCATGAATTTTAAAAATGTTAATATAGTTTTGCCCTAAACTGTAACATTTTTGATATTTGCTGGTCTGAGGCACATCTACTGAGCTTGCTCGATGAAGCTGAGGTCTGCCCAGAGTTTTAACGGGATCCAGGCCAGAAACCCCCATATAAGTCGCCTTGATATAAATGAACTAAATTTTGCTAGAACCAGTGTTTTACGCTGCATTTGCTTTGAAACAGATGCAGAATGTTTATTTCAAATGCACAATTAAATAAATCCCCACTCTTGTCTCTCTGGGTGAACTTACGCCCACAGCTATCTTTCACAGGGTTGTTGTTGTTAGGATAAAATGACCAGGAGAGAGAGAAGGCTACCGCTGAAGCCCTCAGAGGAAGAAGGGGATATAAACTAACGCAGCAATAACAATAATGAAAAATAATAATATTTCGAAAATGAGAACTTCACGAAAGCGCAAAGTCTGACTCACTTTCCTTCACAAAAAAGCAAAACAATACAATTGAGCTGCTTCGGTGCCCTTCCACACAAAAGGCATCTCAAAAAAAAGAGGGAGAAAATGGCTGCTGCTTAATTACTACATTTATTTATTTCATTCCATCTATTAATAGCTTCCTATAAAACATCTTACGGCACATTAAACTTTTAAAAGCCAACAGGGGCAACAGAATGTCATAATGAAGGGAGTTTTTTTTTACCAAAGCAGGCCATGAGTTAGCAGATAATTTAACAAGCACACAGAAAAAAAAGTAAAAATGGAGGCAGACAAGGGCAGTTTAAATCTCTTTCTCTCTCTCTCCCACCCCATGATTTCCAGTTATATTGAGCTTACTTCAGCTCAAGTCAGCTTATTCAAAGATGCCTCATGCGAGGGTGACTGAAAGCTGGTGAGTCAGATCCAGTATCTCTAATGCAATGAAGGCCTGAACTGAGTGACTCAAATGAGCTGCTAGACATGGATCAGGCCGAAAAGCTTTCTAAAGTACATTTCTGTAGGCTTTAATGTGTATGCTTCCAAATCTGCTCCAAAATGCTGTTAAGTCCGTGTCATCCTGGGAATCTGAATGGCACGGTTCCCAAAAAATAAAACAAAGAGATCTTAAAACGAAACAGAAAACATAGAAACATAAATTAAGTAAAATCAAAATAAAACGGGTTTAGCCAGCTGAAAGACCAAAGCAAGCACAGAAAGGTTTCTAATTTTTGCCCTCCAACTATTTCTATCATAACCCTGAACAGAGATTATTCTATCACAACCCAATGTTATAAAAAGTCGTAAGGTTAATTTACAAATGAATCGACTTCCTCATACCGCTGTTTTATTAGGAAATCAAGAATTTACGCTCGGGGTGTACTGATTCAAGGTGTTACTAATGATATACAAAGTCCTCTATGTCTTGGGACAAGTTTATTTAAGTCAGGGTTTATTGGGGGAGCTTTGGCCCTTCAGAGGGCTGCAGAACTGCAACTCCCCCCAGCCCTAGCAAGAATGGCCCATGGTCAGGGATGCTGGGAGTCAGAGTTTAGTAACATCTAGAGAGAGACAAGTTCCAGTATATCTGTATCCAGATATCAGAAGTATCCAGCATATCTGAAGGAGTGCCTCCACCCCCATCGTTCTGCCCGGACACTGAGGTCCAGCACTGAGAGCCTTCTGGCAGTTCCCTCACTGCGAGAAGTCAAGTTACAGGGAACCAGGCAGAGGGCCTTCTCGGTGGTGGCACCCGCCCTGTGGAACGCCCTCCCACCAGATGTCAAAGAGAACAACAACTACCAGACTTTTAGAAGACATCTGAAGGCAGCCCTGTTTAAGGAAGCTTTTAATGTTTGATGTATTACAGTATTTTAATATTTTTTGGGAAGCCGCCCAGAGTGGCTGGGGAAGCCCAGCCAGATGGGCGGGGCATAAATAATAAATTATGATGATGATGATGATGATGATGATGATTCCTCACCACTGGTCTTTTCATGCACTTCTGTAACGTAAGGCTGTCATAAAAAAAAAAAACCTTCTGGTTGGGTAGATGTCACAATGCAGTGCGCTAACAAGATATACACACAGCAAGCAATTGCCAACTGGACCTGCAAGACTGTGCCCTTTGGGGATGATTTCAGGACCTGGACCGAGATGAAGTCCTTGCTTATTGACAATCCACAGGCATCCCAATTTTTTTAAAAAAATTAAATAAATATGTAACTCCAAACAATGTTGGGGAAAGAAATTCAGAAATACAAGGCAGTTCACCAACAGTACAGGCTTAATTGTTAAGAATTTAAACACGGTTAGGACAAAATCAAAACCAGTACACTTTTAACAATTCTGTAAAAGTTGCTTATGTCTCTTTTATAGCTCGGAACACAAACTTTGCAACTAATTCAGTTAACATGATACCGTATGCATCCATAACCAAGAAAGCTGTAAACCACTCTAAAGACCATCTTGGGAATAGAGCAATTAAGGACAAATAACTCTGGTTCTTTTGACAAAATACTAAGCATGGGTGGTGCCATTTTAATTCTAATTTAACGGCATTGTCTGCTGTGTGAAGGTATGAGGTATTGTTTTTAACACATTTGGCTATATAGACTCCATTTCCCAAACCAAGTTACCTACAGGACATCACAGAAGTTCTGAGAAAACTACTTAACATCTGATCTCAGCTGGGCAGTATACACATTCAATATAAATAAACAGAAATGTGTGTCTGAGTAACAACAACAACAAATATGAAACGTGTTTTCTGAGCCGCAAGAGACCACTAACAGTCACTTCCCTGAAGACCCCAGTGACTGGGCAGGGACATAAGCAATCCTTAAGTTATCCTGGACTCAAGCTGTTCAGCACCTAGTAAATTAATATAAGAACCTCAAAACTAACCACAATTACTTTAGTTTTGGGGAAGAGCATGGACGTTCAGATCGGTGTACTGCTATGGGCTGCAAATTATGCCACCATCATCATGGCTCACTTAGAATGAAGCTTTCTCAACTACAACGCTTCCCAAAAGCTTCTCTTTTTATCTGAGATAACACTGTTGACACCTCTTTTTCATCTGGACTCCTAGACAGGACGTGACCACCACAAAATCTACTGGCTGTTCACAGTCAAGTCCAACAACACAACACGTCTGTTCGGACTTGGACCAAAACTCACAACTAAACAAATCACACGGGGCATTCCTTGATTGCGGTACCCCACCCAACAAAGTGGGGAAGGGAAGCCTTGGCTAACAAGGCCAGACTGGCACCCAGGAGCAACCTGCTAGAGCATGAAAAAGGTAAGAACATCAGAAGATGTTCTGGCTGCTGGACCAGGTCAGGTGGCCCATCTAGTCTAGCTTCCTGTTCTCACGGTGGCCAACTAAATGCTTCTTCAGAGAAGCTTGCAGGCTGTGACATTTATTCCCATTTGTGACTCTCAGCGGTAGGTTGCTTCCAACCGAAGAGGCAGAATATAGCCGTTGTGGTAAGCAGCCAATGATAGCCTATGAGAAAAGGGAATAATTGTCGAAAAGAAATAGAGGAGGCCCTTCCCAGGGAAAAAGGATGCTCTGATTCCAACTAGCAATTGCCACCAGGCTCTGGAAAGGAAAGGAAGGGAGGCACAATCTAGCCTTTGACGCCTGGCTGAGGGACAAGGGTTTCAGAGCCCATTGCAACACCTCTGTCTAAGACGCACCAGCAATGGCCTTAACTCGGGTTCCCCAAACTCCCGACTTCACTGGTCCCTCCGTGAGCTGTCATCAACCCCAACCCAAACTCTTCGGAACGTAAATGAAAACAAGAGTCAAGAAATATCAAAATGTAACCAACATTTATTCCCCATCAACCACCATGACCAGGAAGTATAAAACGGAAAAATAGCATCTCATTAAATACAGCGGTTCCTCACTGGCAGGGGAGGTGCACTCTGTACATGCTCATTATTACTGAGGCTCATATTTCCCAATTATTATTATTTTTCACCTTGTAAGCACATTTTCCATCTGCAAGTCCTTTCAAGCCCATGGTCTTTATCCACTGCCTGCACATCCCTGTGCAACCTCAGGGGTTTAATATAAAATGCTTGCTTTCAGCTCGGGCATCATCAAACGAACCACCCTTCCCTACCTTGATCCTTCACTCCTCGTCAAGTGTGTGTGTGTGTGTGTGTGTGTGTGTGTGTGTGTTCTCTTTTTATTAAGTTTTAAAATCTCAGATTCTGCCCTTCATCTCCTTATTTTGATTTTTTAAAATTGTTAAGACCCACTTTGAAGGGCAATCTTTGTCTGAAAATAAGGATTCGAATATGACGATGTGATGAATATAAGAGAAAAGCACATAAGACAGCTGTGAGTTCCTTGCTGGGAAAGTTGGAACGGGTAGTGAAAGCTGGGCGTGGAAGGTGGAACGGGACAATTTGAACCCATCCATACATTTATTGGATAGAAGGAATAAGGACTTACTGAAGCACATGCCAGGATTCCAAAAAAGCCAACTTTCTGCACAAGGTTCTGGACTGCCAGCTTAGCACGGGAGGCAAAGTCCTGTGAACGAAGAAAACAACAAATTAAGTAACTAGAGATGGGGAAAGAGGGAGGAAATAATCAACCAGGGCTGGGGAGTTTATTTTTCCAAGCCCACAGGATTGCACAGCCTTTCTCACATCTCCCTTCCCACCCTGCATTGTGCAAGTGTGTTTAATAATTAAAAAAAAAGCCTTTATAAGGCGAGAAAGAGGACATAAAACTGACACACTGGTGAACCAGACATCCGGCGGGCTGATTCAGATTGAAAACGCTGAACAATCCCAGATGCTCATTTGCAGCTTTTCCTGCTAGAGTGACCCTTTCGAACTTTGGTGACACAGACAGGTAACGTTCATCACTCAAGGGGGGGGGGACACCTCCCTCGGGATAGCTCTCCCCCCCACACCTGAGCTGGAGTTGGCATCACTGCCATTAAGTCTTTAGAGAATCATAAAAACACAATTAACTGCAATTAGCAAAGGTGTGAACATGGCTTTCTTTTCCGGAAGGGAAGGGTTACAAGCTAGGGTTTTTCCATAAAAAAGCCCTCCACAGCCCCACCGTAGGCACTGAGCTCCACTCAAAATGCGAATAGCTCCTGGCTGTGGTTTGGTGGCAGGACGTATGCTTGGCACGCAGAAAGGACCAGTCTTTATTATCCCCTTGGCACTTTCTGGTTAAAGGAATGTTAAGTACCAAGGACAGGAAAAAAAATGGACCTGCCCAAAATATTGGGGAGCCATTGTCAGAGGAAATAGCAATGAGCTGGTTTCCCCCCACCCTTTAAAAAATAATCATCATAAAATGTATATACCATTTAACGGTAAACAAAACATTGAAGCAGTTTACAGAAAGAATAAAACAATGCAACAATCAGGGAAAAAGTTAAACACAGCTATTTAAAACACACACAAAATTAAAAAAAAATAATCCTTCCAGTAGCACCTTAGAGACCAACTAAGTTTGTTATTGTTATGAGCTTTAACAAACTTAGCTGGTCTCTAAGGCGCTACTGGAAATAATTTTTTTTATTTTGTTTCGACTACGGCAGACCCACACGGCTACCTACATGTAACTAAAATAATTTAAATCGACGATAAGCTAACCACGAGATTGAAACACGTGCCTACATGTCTGGATAGGTTACTGTTTTTAGAAGGTGATGGTGAGATCCTGCCTGATGTCAATAGGCAGTGAGTTCCACAGTGTTGGGGCTGCCACACTAAAAGACTGATTTCTTACAAATGTGGAACGTGGAATCTCATGCTGGCAGATTTAACAGAGCAAGAAAGAAACGCCACCTGATTCAAATAAAAGGGCTCGAGATCTGGGCTGAAGACATCACATTACTGCAAATAACATGACAATAAAAAAGAACTTATGTAAGCTGTATTTTTGCCATGATATTAAATAAATATGTAACACACACACACACACAATTTTTAACAAACGTGGAATGAAAAGAAACCCTTATTAATTGCAAACAGAACATTTTTTTGAAACATGGCCTCTGGAAGATGCAAATATATAACTTATGTTATTGTATTTATAACCAATGGTAGGGCAGCTGACAAGAGCACAAGTCGCTTAAAGTCATCAAGTCACTTAAAAGCAATTAGAATGGTCATAAATTTGGATAAAACAACTTCATGTTTAAACAAGCAAATAAAACCCACTAAAAACTACAACCAGCCAGCAATGCAGCAGCAGAAGGGTAACTAACGACTGGTGATACAGAAGGTTTAAACTCATTTTCCAATGAGGAAAGAGCTAGCCTGAGGGGCTTCACCGGGGAGGTAATTCCTTAGAAGAGGGAGCACAGCCAAGAAAGCCCTGTTAACGCACACTCCTTTACTGTATTTATATATATATAAATAATGTGTGTGTGTGTGTGTGTACAGTCATACCTCGGGTTACAGACGCTTCAGGTTGCATTTTTTCAGGTTATGGACGTGCCGAAACCCAGAAGTACCAGAACAGGTTACTTCCAGGTTTTGGTGGTCGTGCGTGCGCAGAAGTGCCAAATCACAACCCGCGCGTGCGCAGATGCGCCGCTGCAGGTTGCGAACACTGTGGGTTGCGAATGTGTCTCCCGCATGGATCACGTTGGCAACCCGAGCGTCCACTGTATATGTATACACACACACACAGGTTTACTATTATGGAAAGATGTACAGTGGTACCTCGGGTTAAGAACTTAATTCGTTCCGGAGGTCCGTTCTTAACCTGAAACTGTTCTTAACCTGAAGCACCACTTTAGCTAATGGGGCCTCCCGCTGCTGCCGCGCCGCCGGAGCATGATTTCTGTTTTCATTCTGAAGCAAAGTTCTTAACCCGAGGTACTATTTCCGGGTTAGCGGAGTCTGTAACCTGAAGCGTATGTAACCTGAAGCATATGTAACCCGAGGTACCACTGTACTCTTAATTACCTGAATAAGCCTGGCAGAATAGGAAAGTTTTCAGTAGGCATTTCATAGCTGAAACAGAAGGCATCTGCTGAGTCTCTGTTGGCAGGCCTGGGTCGATGATACCGAAATCTCTGTTTCATGCTGATGTCAAATGAGCTACACCTCAGCTCGGGGGACAGCCAATGACACGCCTGCAGAGGATGTCAGTGATCAAGCTGAGATATAAGGGCTCAGCTGGTCCCTGAGGTACCCTGGGCCCAAGTTGTCCAGGGGCTTTGTAGAGTTATACCAGCACTTTTAGAGTCTGACTCAGTCACGGGTGGGGAGCCAGGACAGATGTTTTAACAATGGCGCCACATGTTGCCGGCTGGATGTCCCCACCCAATGACGCTCCTGAGCCAGACCCAAGGGCAGACCTGGTCTCAGGATTGCTAAAAAGGTAAAGAGTAAAGGGACCCCTGACCATTAGGTCCAGTCGTGGCCGACTCTGGGGTTGCGGCGCTTATCTCGCTCTATAGGCCGAGGGAGCCGGCGTTTGTCCGCAGACAGCTTCCGGGTCATGTGCCCAGCATGACTAAGCTGCTTCTGGCGAACCAGAGCAGCGCACGGAAACGCCGTTTATCTTCCCGCCGGAGCGGTACCTATTTATCTACTTTGAGGTGCTTTCAAACTGCTAGGTTGGCAGGAGCAGGGACCGAGCAACGGGAGCTCACCCTGTCGCGGGGATTTGAACCGCCGACCTTCTGATCGGCAAGTCCCAGGCTCTGTGGTTTATCCCATAGCGCCACCCGCTAGGGAACCACCAATTGTTAAAGCAATCTAAGCTAGTGAAAGGCACATTTAGCCACCGGATGTCATCAGGGCATCCAAGTGTGATGCTGGAAGCAGCCCTCCAACTCCTTAAGCGATAGACATTATCCTTGATGGGGAGAGCTTACCCCAAAAGGCTGAACATTTCAGAGTAGCAAAACCTGTACCAACAACATGCTTGCTGTTCAGAGATGGAACATTGATCGCACGAGGAGAAAATATCCTCAAATGGGTGCTGGGACATCAAACAAGGGGCAGCTTCTAAGGTATATGGCATGGGTTGCCCATACGATGCCTATGGAGCCTGCAAAAGCTCTCAGCAACCACCTCCTCAAAATTCGCCATGCCCCAATGACTGCCATTCCTGCTCAGTTCCTGTTTGCACAGGATTCGGCCTCTTCTAACACTGAACCCACCCTCACGCCTGCTTTTCAATGGGTGCCAAGACTGGACACCTTACCCCACCCATGCTGAACAGAGGAGAGGTGCAAAAGGGGTCTCTCTGCAAAGCCAATATGGCAGTCGAGGAGGTGCTTTTCTCCCATCGATGGGTTGGCCGATCGTTTTGTGATCCTGCCTTTTTCTCTGCTCGTTCCGGTGTGGGAGCCATATTGCATCGCGCCATGCTCTGACGGCGGCCGTTTTGTGATATGCCACCCAAAGCAGCCATTTTGTGAATGGAGACCACAGCATCCTCTCAAAATTCCTGACGTGCCCATTGGTTCAGGAAGGTTGGTGACCTCTAGTAAATGGAAACCTAAAGTAGACTAACTGATGGAGAACAATAATCCCAAGTTTAGGACCGGACTTCAAATTCAGGTTGTGGGGAGATTTGTCTATATGCTGACCAATTAAATAAGGCAGCAGCCCTTAAACTTTCTATCCAAGTTACAATAGGCATGCCTCTCAGCAATCCTACATCTCATTTGCCTTTATAGAAGCTCAGCTTTGGGGAACTTCAAAAGCAACCAATGGTTACAGGACTCATGTTTTACTTTATTTATTTTTTAACCTACGCCCCCCACTATATTCTTACAAATATCTAGTACTGCAATACAATAATATATTGTATACAATGCAAAAGAAAGGAGCACGTTCAGGGAAATGTCCTGTGGCAAGATTTTCCAAACCATCTTACGTTAAAAGCATGGACATTCCCAAACATATGAATTTTATGTAGAGGCACAGAAATACGACAAAGTATGAAAATGAGTCTGGATGGATCAAGCTAGTTTCGAACAAAGATAGTTATAGTACAATATTTTATGTTAAAGGCTGGAGCAAATATAAAAATTATGAGTGAGTCTTCATTTAAATAAATCTGGCAATAAAGATTTTCCATAGATGTTACAGAATCATAGAATCATAGAGTTGGAAGAGACCACAAGGGCCATCGAGTCCAACCCCCTGCCAAGCAAAATTGCTTTTACAGAATGCGATCATCCCAGAAAATATACACATCATTTGACTCGGATTAGAAAGTCTGTTGAACAAACCAGTTTCAAAGTTTCACCTTGGTTTGAAAAATGCAATATAAAAAATACTAGATAGCAGGTTTTTTAGCTAATTAAACAGCATTTAAATTATTACTTTTAGGCAATATTTAAAATGCATTCTCTAAAATGGTTTAAAAAAGAGGTTTTGCCTGCTAATTTAAAGACTTTTATTTATTTATTTTTAAAGGCCTGATAAGACAAACTTTATAAGGAAGGTAATTATGAGAACACATTTAACTCCTATATATGTGTATACACACACACACACACACACACACACACACACACATTTGCCCATACTGAGATCTATTTTATGAATTATATTTTAATGATTATTCTGAACATAAAAAATATGAGTTGGCATTTAGAAATACTATTGTAAATACAATAAATAAATGAATAAAATAATATATACAGAAAACAACGGCCTTTCCCCCGATTCATATATAATTCAGTGCAGTTCAAATGCCTGGATTTTTTAACATAAAAATTCAAAAGCAAAAATAGGTCCTAATAAAAAAAAGGAGTTTTTGCACAAAGCTCAAACATTTCTGCCTATTCAAAGCTTATTTACAGCTCACTAGAACCGAAGGGAATATGTTACACATACATACTACCATTTCCATCAGCTTTAGATTGAAGATAAACCAGCTGTCATATATTCCTTGTAAATTGACTTTTAAAAATGGGAATATCTTATTAAATGAACCATAGATCTAAATCTTGCTTCAATTTACCTAGTCTTCGTGAGTGCTTGGTTTAAGATTATAGATTGATAATGATTTTAATTTATTATCTGCCCTTCATCCTAAGATCTCATGGTTACAACAATTAAAACCCAATATGAAAACTGTGTAAAACAAATTCACAGAAATTTTGCGGGTCCTAGATATAAAGATAAGGGCAAGTATTATAATATAAAATAAAAATGTGTTTATTAGGTTTGAAAGACAGCCTTGTCAGCAAATCACACTTCCCCAAAAATAGCTGGAAAACTTTCAGGAATTAGCAGTTTTATTACACAGTACATTTTAAATTTTTTTTTAAACAGAAAAGACCTGGGTGCTGATAAAATTCCGGTTTGTTCCAGGAAGGCATTTTCAGTGTCTATTATCTACAGATGCCAATATGGGATATACTTGCATCGGTGCAATCTGAGGACAAAGACTTTTAGCATTTTGTGCATGAATGGTGCATTCATCCCTCAAGTTGTGCATTTATATTAATGGTTTTCAACGGCTAGATTTTGCTGGCAAGAAATTTTCAAGGGGAGGGGGAGAGATGATTTGTTGATTTTATAACGCATTGTGAAAATGAGCTAAAGAAGGGGGAAATTAATTGCATGCTTTAAAAGAATTAGCTGCCAACCAAATTTAGCTTGAAGTTATGAATTATTTTGAGCAGCAGCAGCAACAACAAAGTTTAATTACGTGTTCTGCCCTTCTGGCTAAAAATTATAAGGTGTGTGAGTGTTTACGTATTCCAAAAAAGAGGAGATCATGCAACTCCTTTTGGCAAAAGCTTGGTACCATTTAGAAGGGACCACTCAAACAGCCATTGCTGAGAGTGATTAATTGATAATATATAAATAAGCTGGGGGAGCAAAGATCCAGTGTGTGTCTTGGGGGGGGGGGAGCCATTTCTAATTGCCAAAAAAATGCCAGTTTCGGGGATGGGTAGAGATCCATGATTCAAAGGGAGATACTCTATTTGGTGCCCTCTAAAAAAAAATGTTTTAAACCCCAGTTTATAATTAAGGCACATAGCAGCCGACACAGCTCCCCATTATTAAATCGCTGGGAACGAAGACAGGGAAAGCCCCTTCCTAGCAGGAAGGTGGAAGATTTCTGCATTTAGGAGATCTGAATCTTCTGGATTCGGGCCACCACCATAGCTGCTAGATGTGGGAAACTGCAGTTTGTCTTTCCTTTCACACACAGGTTATGGGCGACTGGGGAGAGAGGGGCTTCCATGCGTATTATTACCTCTTTGCTGACTTGGAAGCATATTTTATATATATATATAAAGGAAGGGGAGGTGGGGTGGGGTTGGGGGAAGGAGAAAAAGAAAATAAAGGAGAAGTGAACTAAGAAGAGTATGTCCATCTGTACTGCGATTTCATAAGAAGTCTCCCTATTCTGGTTTGTGCTACCATGGTAGATCTGAGCATTAAGTTTTCAGTTCCCATTTCGCCCCAACGATTGCACAAAGCACATTGCATTACTGAAACATTTGCAAAATAATAATAATATTTTTTTTGGGGGGAGGTGGTTTCTGAAGAGTTTCCCCCCGGTTTGGTTGTACAGTAAAACGCCACATTTATTGGATATTAAACCCAAACAGGTATGAGCAACAGCACAGGAAAATCAGGCTGGATTTCTGTTTGACATCCACACAACTCATATTATATCCTTTTTGGCAAAGGGGACAAAGCAATTTGGGGAACTACACTGCTAAAGACCTAAAAAAAAAAAAAAATAGTCTGAGGATGTGCAAAAGAAAGGAGATTGTTTAAAAATGAAGAATTGCACTTCTAAGTTTTCCACATTTGGAGAAAAGCCCAAGATAAAGGGTACCTCAATCCTAAAAGCATTTTCTAAGGTGTTAAGAACCATAGATTTTAAGGTGAATTAGTCCCATGGAAACATGTTCAAGATAAAGGTAATGGACAGCTATCTACACATCAAAGAATGAATTAAAAGGGCACATGATTTTTATTTCTAAGTTCCTCATTTATAAAAGGGATCAAAAACGCTTAGTTAAAAAGATAATCAAGTTTGCCCTAGTGAATCCGAACACCAGTTCTTAGCAAAATTTAAACTGTTTTCTATGTTTTGTTTTGTTAGTATTACTTCTTTAAAGTTTTCAAATATTCTAGGAAGAGTACATAACCTATATCAAATTCTAAGCAACAGCTAAGAGTTTTTAAAGTCTGTGAATAAATGGGCTAAAATCAAATAAATCAAATAATGGTTATGCATTAATAGTAATTATTTCATTTATCAAACACTCAGAGATTGTCTCTATTTCATTCTGCATTTTTTTGTTTATGAACTTTAACCATATATATATATATATAATCACAGAAGAATACTGCAGTACTACTAACATGTTAAGGTCTGAAGATTCAGATATTCTAATTAGTACTAGAGTAGAAAACATTAGGTGAATAAATAGAGCTTCAGAAGGAAAGACCTTTTGAAATTATTTGGAACATTGGTTTTTTTGGATTTTCTAGCTTTCCTTGATGAGAAAATTTTACTTGGCTTAAAGACACAAGCCAAAATCCCACCTGCAGTAATCAAAAAGAGTTTTCACAGTTTCATTTCTCAGATGCTATAAACAGTCAGTTTCACAACTTTTATCCCATTTTCAAAAAAAGGCACAGAGGTTAAAAGAAGATTCACTTTGGGAAAGTTGTGTGGTTTTTTTTTTAAGAAAGCAACAATCCAGTTACATTTTAGTAATCCCTGACAGATTTTAAGAGACATAAATATATCTATATATGAGATTTTAAAGTTACTTACGGGCAAAACATTATTTCCCCCATTTTACAGAATTTAGACTTTCTTCTCCTTTCCTCCTGATTAGTGCGATTAATTTTCTCTATTGTAATGATTTTTTAAAAATAAACTTATTTGCTCAACCTTATTCCTAGCAAAAGGATGACTGTTCGTCGGCTTAGAAAAGGGCTTCCTGCCACTAAGCATGAACCGGCCGGGAATAGTTAAATGATTAGTTATTACTTCATTGGATTAATCATCAGATCACAAGAGCTATGCTGGGAATAGACACCCTCAAAATAAAAATAAAAAATAGGATGTTGAAATAAGGACCGATTCACAAGCTCACATTTACAATGTATGAAAAGCTTCTCTTTTTCTCTAGTCTAGCTGTTTCCCACACCAAGGCTTTGAATAAACGGGATCAAAACTAAATCATCAAGTGCTCAAAAATCGGGGACTGTGGTGGAACAATCACATTAATTCCTTAACAAAATGTAGTTTCTAAAAGTGCTGTCTTTGAAGAGAAGGAAGGACCCTTTGGTAGGAATAAAGGATGCTGGCTTAAATTGAGTCAGACCATTGGGTCCACGGAGCTCAACACTGCCTATCTATCTATCTATCTATCTATCTATCTATCTATCTCAAGCATCCCCAAATGTGGCCCTCCAGATGTTTTGGGACTACAACTCTCATCATTCCTAGCTAACAGGACCAGTGGTCAGGGATGATGGGAACTGTAGTCCAAAAACATATGGAGGGCCGAGTTTGGGGATGCCTGATCTATCTCAAAAGGGGGAAAAAAGAAGTGGAAGAAGAACAACAAGAAGAAGAGTTTGGACTTGATATCCCGCTTTATCACTATCCTAAGGAGTCTCAACGCGGCTAACAATCTCCTTTCCCTTCCTCCCCCACAACAAACACTCTGTGAGATGAGTGGGGCTGAGAGACTTCAGAGAAGTGTGACTAGCCCAAGGTCACCCAGCAGCTGCAGGTGGAGGAGCGGGGAAGCGAACCCGGTTCACCAGATTACGAGTCCACCGCTCTTAACCACTACACCATGCTGGCCATATGACATAGGGACTCCCAATCCTATCAGCTCTAGCCAGCACGGACAACGCTCAGGGATAATGGGAGTTGTAGTCCAACAACATCTGGAGGGCTATAGGCTCCCCATCCCGGACAGTTGAGGAAAAAGCTGGGTATGAGTAAAAGAGTGGCAGAGTTGGAGGGAAGAATAGGTGGAAGCAGATTTGCAGGAGAAGGAGCTACAGAGTCTGGATTTCAGGAGTCCCAGTTCTTACTTCTACCTGGGCACTGTGTGCTATGGGGGTCAGAGTCAGCACTACCGCTGTGCGAGAAGCTTTTTGTTCACAGATGTGGGTGCTGCCGACTGAGAAGAGCACCATGCAAGAAAAACCACATCCCACTCTCCCACCAGCCAGAGAAGGTTCTTCCATTCCCACAAGCTCTCCCCCCCTTAAGACCTTTGCACGGCCGAGTGGAATTTATATGCTACAGCCTGTATTTTTTCTTATTCACCACTTTTTGTTCCTGCGTAGACAACAAGAGCTCCTCTGCTAGCTCTTGAGCAAGACTTCGCAGAACCACAGTGATGCATTTTCTCCTCCGCATCGTGGTTCTCCAAATGCGGTCTTAAAAAAACAAAAATCAACGTGAAGTGATGGAAATGTTGTGTTTCCATTTATCTAGTGAGTAGTTGAAGCCTTAAACACACACACACACACACACCCCTACCTGTTAAGGTGCTTTGAAGAAATAGGGAAAAGGGGGGGGGGCGTGCTGCTAAACATACAAGCTTGCCCACCCTGCAAAGAGCTGAGTTGGGGATCTTTGAATGGTGTTCTATGAAAAAACTGATGCTCAGAACCTTGACAGGGGATTTCTCAATAAGACAACATACGAAGTTGCCTTTATTCCAAGTTACACCATTGGTCCATCCCTGGAAGCAGGGATTCAGAAAGGACATTCCCAGCTTCACCTGGAGATGCCACTGCGGATTAAGCCTGGGACCTTCTACACACAAAGCACATGCTCTGCCCCCTGAGCTATGTGTTCGGATGTTTGTTGTACATAACCTGGAGTTCCTTTGGAGGAAGAGTGGCTTATAAAGACCCCCGCCCAACAAAAACCAGGAGCATAGGAGTTATTTTGTGCCAAGTTGACCCAAGGATCCAGCCTACCCCATTACTGTGCAGATAAAGAAGGACCTTGTTTTTCTGATCCTTTTAAACTGGGGAAGCCAGTGATCCAACAGGGGAATCCATCTGAATAAAAAGCAGAAGGTCTCCCACTGAACAATGTCCTCTTTCCGCCAAAGAGAGAGCTTTGCTCTCCTGCAACCTGTGCTTTTCTTGAAATCGGAAGTGGATTTGGAACTTGAGGTGGGTGGGGGACATTATGCGGCACACACAGCTCACGGAAGACGAGCCGATCCAGCAGCCCAGCCCATGTGAACCGACCGTACGGACAGGAGTTCCACGGCAGCCATGCTAGGGACTGGATCCTGAACCCTTATGTAACCTGCTCTGCACAACACCCAACTTTCCAGTGGCAGCATTTTAAAGGTTTGCTTTTGACTTCCTGTCTGCCTTCGCACCCCCCAGCTATATCACCTGGACTGGGTGCAAACAGGCCTGTCATTCAAGGCAAGCCCGTTCATGTGGGCATAGATTGGGAGGCGAAGGCAGCAGCTGCTGGCAAATGTTTTGCCCACAGAGTTAACACACCCAGCCCAACTCTATAAACAGAACATGTTGCTTCATTAAAAGAACAAGAAGAACCCCTCTGCACGGTGATGACTGCGATAATGAAAATAACAAAAGGATGCTCCATGATTGACCCAGCCGAAGAAGCATCTTCTGGTTTTACCCACAAATACCTACCTAGATCACATGGCTCTAGGACAGGAATGTAAGAAGAGTCTGCTGGCTTGAGCCAACGGCCCCTTTAGTCCAGCATCTTGGCCTCACAATAGACACCTGGATGCCTGTCAGAAGCCTGCAAGCAGGACCTGAGTGCAACAGCGCTCGCCACACCTGCAGTTCCCAGCAGCCGCCATTCAGAGGCAGTGGAGGGAGAACGCAGGCAGTATGGCTGGCGGCCGCGGATAGCTTTCTCCTACTTGAATTTGTCCACTCAAAGCCATCTAAATCTCTCCATCCACATGGCGATAAATGCAGTTGGGCATTGTCTCGAATCATAGAATTTAAGATGCAGGAATCTTTTGCCCCACGCGGGGCTCAAACTCACAACCTTGAGATTAAGGGTCTAATGCTTTACCAACTGAGCTATTTGGACACACTGGGTTACAGCTGTTTCACATGTATGTGTGCTGTGTGTCACATACACGACTTCTCCAGAAGTAACCCACCTCTGATTTCAGTGAGGCTTACTCTCAAGTAAGGCTAACAGAGGATTGTAATCTCGTTCTCTTTCATTTAAGGGCAGGGAAACAACCCAATATAGTTCTCAGCTCCCATCCCCTGCTATGGGTGTCATTGTGCCCCCATTATATAAACTGGCAATGAGGGCTATAATGAATGGGTTACAGTATTTCAAACAGAAATGTCAATTCCCAACATATGAATAAAGCGGTGTAATAAAAGTCTGTTTAAATTTTCCAAGCACAATTCCTCCCTCATTGGATCTTTTTATTTTGGAAGCAGTTCCACCAAAACAGATTCAAGAATAGAAGTAGAAAATATGAAAGAAAGAAAGACTGTGAAAATATCATTTCAGCTATGCTTGGGGGGTGGGCTTTCCAGGGAAGCACTAGAGATGGAGAAAAGGGGAGCTGATAGGGGTGTCTGATGGGGAAGGACTGTGGCTCAATGGCAGAGCACCTGCTTTGAGTGCAGAAGGTCCTGGGTTCAATCCCCAGCATTGCCAAGTAAGGAGAGAGCCCTGCTTGAAACCCAGGAGAGCAGCTGCCAGTCTGTGCAGGCAAATACTGAGCTAAAGGGGCGAACAGTCTGACCCAGGATTAGGCAGACAGATTCCTATGGCAGCAATTGCAGCAGTGATGGCCAGAGTCAAAAAGGAGCTTCACCTCAACTCCTCAAAAAACAATGGAACCAACAAGCAATGCCCACTCCCCCTTCAATTGATGCCTGCCTGGTGCCCCATCCTGCCCAGGGACACAAGGCCTGGCACTCGAGGCGAGTCAAAAAAAGGGTTTGATTGACAAAAATGACGAATCACGCAGACCGAACCGAGAGACAATGAAAGGAAGTGTGGGGCAAAGGAGAGAGGAAAAGGGTTTTCTGGACCCAGCCTTTTTATCAGGGCTGCATCTGTGGGTGTGACTATCCCACCCCACATTTTCCAGCTCTCCGCCACCCCCTGGTTCAGGTGCTGGGCACCCTCCCTGCTTAAAACTGGCATGTGCAACCAAAGAGTGACTTTGGTTATGCCCAAGGACTGGCATATATGGACAGACACCCACTCTCGTTCCTGGAAATTAGATAGTAGGGTATCCCACCACCTCCTTGCTAAGAATTGCTCTTGGGAGCTCTACTCGCCCAGTATCAAATAGAGGCTGCTGGTTACAAAGCACAAGCTTCAGGCCACCCTGGGTGGAAGGAGTGAGCCACCTGGTTCTTTAAGATCCTTGCCACAGCATAGAACACATCACCCAGTCAGTATGCAGGCAACGTCACAGGCAGCTGGTGAGATCTGGTGCAATGTGGCAACTAAGGTCCCATTAGATCTGAATATTTAAACCAGACCTCTGCTATGACAGGAAGCTTGCTTTGCAGACCCAGGTTCAATCTCTGGCCTATCCAGGCAGGGCTGCGAGATAACCACTGTCTACAAACCTGGAGAGCTGTGGCCAATCAGTGTTTCTCAACAGGGGTGCAGCTAGGATTATAGAATCATAGAGTTGGAAGAGACCACAAGGACCATCGAGTCCAACCCCCTGCCAAGCAGGAAACACCATCACAGCACTCCTGACATATGATTGTCAAGCCTCTGCTTAAAGACCTCCAAAGCAGGAGACTCCACCACACTCCTTGGCAGCAAATTCCACTGTCGAACAGCTCTTACTGTCAGGAAGTTCTTCCTAATGTTTAGGTGGAATCTTCTTTCTTGTAGTTTGGATCCATTGCTCCGTGTCCGCTTCTCTGGAGCAGCAGAAAACAACCTTTCTCCCTCCTCTATGTGACATCCTTTTATATATTTGAACCTGGCTATCATATCACCCTTTAACCTCCTCTTCTCCAGGCTAAACATGCCCAGCTGCCTTAGCCGTTCCTCATAAGGCATGTTTCCAGGCCTTTGACCATTTTGGTTGCCCTCCTCTGGACACGTTCCAGTTTGTCAGTGTCCTTCTTGAACTGTGGTGCCCAGAACTGGACACAGTACTCCAGGTGAGGTCTGACCAGAGCAGAATACAGTGGCACTATTACTTCCCTTGATCTAGATGCTATACTCCTATTGATGCAGCCCAGAATTGCATTGGCTTTTTTAGCTGCCGCGTCACACTGTTGGCTCATGTCAAGTTTGTGGTCAACCAAGACTCCTAGATCCTTTTCACATGTACTGCTCTCAAGCCAGGTGTCACCCATCTTGCATTTGTGCCTCTCATTTTTTTTGCCCAAGTGCAATACTTTACATTTCTCCCTGTTAAAATTCATCTTGTTTGTTTTTGCCCAGTTCTCTAATCTGTCAAGGTCATTTTGAAGTGTGATCCTGTCCTCTGGGGTGTTAGCCACCCCTCCCAGTTTGGTGTCATCTGCAAATTTGATCAGGATGCCCTTGAGTCCATCATCCAAGTCGTTGATAAAGATGTTGAATAAGACCGGGCCCAAGACAGAACCCTGTGGCACCCCACTAGTCACTCTTCTCCCGGATGAAGAGGAACCATTGATGAGCACCCTTTGGGTTCGGTCAGTCAGCCAGTTACAAATCCACTGAGTGGTAGCATAGTCAAGACCGCATTTTACCAGCTTCTTTACAAGAAGATCTTGGGGCACCTTGTCAAATGCCTTGCTGAAATCAAGGTAGGCTACATCCACTGCGTTCCCTTCATCTACCAGGCTTGTAATTCTGTCAAAAAACGAGATCAGGTTAGTCTGACATGACTTATTTTTCAGAAATCCATGCAGACTATTGGTGATCACAGCATTCCTTTCTAGGTGCTCACAGACTGTTTGCTTAATGATCTGCTCCAGAATCTTCCCTGCTATTGATGTCAGACTGACTGGGCGGTAATTATTTGGGTCCTCTCTTTTCCCCTTTTTGAAAATAGGGACAACATTTGCCCTCCTCCAGTCTGCCGGGACTTCGCCTGTTCTCCAGGAATTCTCAAAGATGACTGCCAGTGGTTCTGAGATCACATCTGCCAGTTCTTTTAATACTCTTGGATGCAGTTCATCTGGCCCTGGAGACTTGAATACATCTAATCTAGCCAAATATTCTTGTACTATCTCCTTAGTTATTCTGGGCTGTGTTTCCTTTGCTGAATCATTTGCTCCAAATTCTTCAGGTCGGGCATTGTTTTCTTTATCGGAGAAGACTGAGGCAAAGAAGGCATTGAGGAGTTCAGCCCTTTCTGTGTCCCCTGTTTGCATTTCACCATCTTCTCCTCTGAGTGACCCCACTGTTTCTTTGTTCTTCCTTTTGCTACGAACATACCCATAAAAGCCTTTTTTGTTGCTTTTAACCTCTCTAGCAAGCCTGAGTTCATTCTGTGCTTTAGCTTTTCTGACTTTGTGTCTACACGTGCTGGCTATTTGTTTGAATTCCTCTTTGGTGGTTTTCCCCCTTTTCCATTTTTTGTACACATCCTTTTTTAATCTTAACTCAGTTAAAAGTTCTTTAGATAGCCACCCTGGCTTCTTTAGGCACCTTCCATGTTTCCGTCTCATTGGTATTGCCTGACGTTGTGCTTTTAGTATCTCCCTCTTAACAAACTCCCAGCCATCATGAACTCCCTTTCCTTTTAGTATTATTGTCCATGGGATCTCACCCAGCACTTCCCTAAGTTTCATGAAGTCGGCTTTCTTAAAGTCAAGAAATTGAGTCCTAGTATGCTTGGCTGCTCCTTTCCGTTGTATAGTAAACTTCAGAAGAGCATGATCACTCGCGCCTAATGATCCTTCCACTTCTACCCCACTAACCAGGTCATCAACATTGGTTGGGACCAGATCTAAAATGGCTGTTCCTCTTGTTGCTTCTCCCACTTTCTGGACAATGAAGTTGGTCTGCAAGGCCAGTGAGGAATCTGTTTGACCTTATGCTCTTGGCTGAGTTTGACATCCAACAAATATCCGGGTAATTGAAGTCCCCCATTACTACTATCTCCCTTCCTTTTGCATGCTTGGCCATCTGTTCCAGGAAGGCATCATCTATGTCCTCCGTTTGGCTTGGAGATCTATAGTAAACTCCCACAATGAGGTCACTGTTATTCTTCTCTCCCTTAATTTTGACCCAAATGCTCTCACTTTGGCTTTGAGGTTCTAAATCTCGGATCTCTTCACAGGTATACACATCCCTGATATATAACACCACTCCTCCTCCTTTCTTGTCTGGTCTGTTTCTCTGAAATAGATTGTATCCCCCCATTATTACATTCCAATCGTGGGACTTATCCCACCAGGTTTCAGTGATGCCTATTATGTCATATTTAGTTTGCTGTACCAAGAGCTCAAGCTCATCTTGTTTATTTCCCATGCTTTGCGCATTAGTGTACAGACATTGAAGTCCATTAATCATTCCCCCGTGTCTCTTATTTAAGGATTTTTTTCTCCCACCACTAGTTCTGCGTGCTCTTTGCTCCATTTGGTCTATGACATTTGGATGATCATTTTCATCAATTGATAGACTCCTACCTTCAGGAGCACTGTCTCCCTTGCCAACATTAGTCAGTTTAAAGCCCTCCTGATGAGGTTTCTGAGATTTTTGGCAAAAACATTTCTCGCAACCGTTGTGAGGTGTTTCCAAAAAATATGTGCAATATAATTCAATGTCATGAAATTTCAATCTGTTTGAAAATTCGAATAATCGGGTTTTGAAGGGATGCGTGCGATTTCCATGTTAGCTAAAAAGGGGTATTGGTTTTAAAAGTTTGAGAAACACAGGTTTAAAAAATACCGAGTGAGGTGGACTTGTTGATCTGAGTCTAGATCTAAGGCAGCTTCCTCTTTTCCTAAACTTATCGGACCGCCATTAGCCGCCTTGCCTCACTGAGCATTCGCATGGGCAGTGGGTGGGGTAGTGGGAAGAATGAGGCTCCATGCATGGACTTCACGGCTCAACTACTCAAAATTCTTTGTTGCTACCACCCTAAACTAGTTCTCATTTTGCTCTTGAAACACCCCCTGCTCACATTATCACTCCTTTTTTCCGTTTTGAAAGGGCCATTTTAGGAGGTGCGAGGCTGTGACCTTGATTTATTATTTTTGTGGATGAGTCGCATTTAGACGCTAGCAGCTGTTTCCCCCACCCACCCAACCCACCCGGCTCTCCCAAGTTTAAACAGGCAAGTGACGAGTTAACAAGCGAGACGGCTGTCGGCAGAACTGCTGAGTAATGAGTGTGTAACTCCCCCTTCCCCCCTTTCCTTCCTAGACTCCTTTGGCTAATCTGCAAAAGAACGGAGTGTTCCCGAGCTGGTCGTGTTCAGTTAACTCTCGCACACCTGTTGACCAGTCTTGAGCGAGAGAAAGGAAAGATAAAACGGCCAGCTGGTGTTAGGTTACCTTTGTTGGACTGGTTTTTTTTAAATATATTTATAAAAAAAGAATGACGTGGAAAATCCTTGCTGAGCACATGATGGGTTTTCTTAACTTTTAATTGCCATCTGCATTTCTCTCTCTCTCTCTCTCCCTCTCCACTCCCTAAGACTTGAGCACATGGCTATAACTTTCCAACTTCAGGCCTGTTCTGACTTAGGCCCCCTCTGCTATATACTTTTAAAGCTATTATTATTATTATTATTATTATTATTATTATTATTATTATTATTATTATTCCCTGCCCACTTGACTGGTTTTCCCCAGCCACCCTGGGTGGCTGCTAACATATACAAAAACATAATAAAACATTAAAAACTTCCCAATACACAGCTGCCTTCAGATGTCTTCTAAAGGATGGATAGTTACTTATCTCCCTGACATTTGATGGGAGGGTGTTCCACAGGGAGGGTGTCATTACCAAGAAGGCCCTGGGCCTTGTCTCCTGTCAGCAACCTTTGTAAACTACGGCTCCTGGGATTTTTTAGGGAGAAACCGTGACTGTTTAAAGTGGCATCACAGTGCTTTAAATGTACAGTGTGAATGTGGCCAACAGTCCGGCCATTTCAATCACGATCTTCTTTCTTCCCTGCCTTGTATTCATCATATTCTGCCACTGCACTGACCTTCCTGCTCCACAAAGTCTTCAAGCCCCCCTCCCCTGCCAGCCGCCCCACAGGAGGTCACCTCCCGCAACATCCTATCCTTCAGTTTGAGGGAAGGAGTCGATTATTAAAACAGGGGCTTTAAGATGTGTTTCACGCCAACTTTCCAATACTAGTGATTCACAGAGCAAGTAGCTCAAGGTGGGTTCAAAGTGAAGTGCGTTAAGTGAACCAGTGAGGGGGTGGGGGAACCAGCAAGTCAAAACTCTTCCCTAGCAAAAGCAACATTATATATGCTTAGCCCCTATGCTCCTCCAGAAATAAAAATCATTTTGCATCGTTTCTGGAAGGTGATGGTGGTGCTCAGAATGCCAACAGCAAGGTGTTTTGGAGACTGGGAGTAGGCCATGGGCAGGCAAACTAAGGTCCAGGGGCCGGATCTGGCCCAATCACCTTCTCAATCCGGCCCGTGGAAGGTCCAAGAATCAGCATGTTTTTACATGAGTAGAACGTATCCTTTTATTTAAAATGCATCTCTGGGTTATTTGTGGGGCCTGCCTGGTGTTTTTATATGAGTAGAATGTGTGCTTTTATTTAAAATGCATCTCTGGGTTATTTGTGGGGAATAGGAATTCGTTCACCCCCCCAAAAAATATATATAGTCCGGCCCCCCACAAGGTCTGAGGGACAGTGGACCAGCCCCTGGCTGAGAAAGTTTGCTGACCCTGGAGTAGACCCCAAAAACTCCTCAAGTTGTTGGTACTTGATACATGAAAAGCAGGCGCATGAGACGCCACCCCAGTAAGATTGAACATGTCTAAAGGGGCAAGTGGGTTTTGAATGTGGGGCGCTGAGCAAGAGTTAGGCCTGCTTGTCTCGTGCAGAGCTTTGGCCCAAAGGGCGAAAAGGGTTAAGACAGACCCAGTCCTGCGTGCCTTAGCAAAACGAATGCCTCAAGGTCCTGGAATGTACAACACACAGACAGATCTCGCGGTGGCCACCCATTGAGGAAATACAGGCCAGATGCAAAAGAACAATTAATAAAGGAAGGAAGCTGATTTGAGGAGGAGGGTGGGAAAGAGGGCTGATGGGAAAGATCCAAGAGGCAGAAAAGGGCTGGCTTTTTGGAGTTGGATCCAAACCCCTGGAGGAACAGAAGGGGGGGGGGATCAATATTTCCTCTGTCTCAAACGTGGTAGCCTCCCATCGTCTTCCCAAATTCCCTCTTTTGTGAAACCAGCTCATGAACTATTTTTAAGCATGCCCATTTGCTGGGCGATAATGAAGAAGTCGCAGCGACAGTCATCCTTGTCTGGCAACTGGAGGATCCTTTTAAGAAAGAGGGAGAGAACAGAATTCAGAAGCCAACTGGAGCAGACTCGTATGCTAGCTAATAAACAGAAGCTTGGCTACAGGGTGGAATTACGTAGAGCAAGAGAAACGGCCAGCATTTTTTTTTTGGGAAGGGGGGAGTAGAGACAAGGAAGTTCTCGAGCCACGATTCAAAAATCATGTTACTAGTTTTGTGGGCTCTGAATGTGTATTTTGTTGAACAGCACACAGATACACACACAGAAAGCTACACAGTAAACCACTTTGGAAACCAAAGGGAGTTTCCAAGGCGGTTTGCGAAGCAGCGCAGGATGGGAACTCTGCAAAGAAAACAGAAGTTTGAAAGAAAGAAAGAAAGAATCTCACTGAGTATATGCAAAAGACTATTCTAACTAGCTCCTTGGTCCCAGTCTCAGAGGAAGTGAGTGCCTTCTAGGGACGTCAGAAAGTGTGCTGGAAAAGGGAAAGCCTTAACCTAACTTTCCTTTCCCCACTATTATTCATTCATTTGTTATTTAAACCCCGCCTTGTCCTCCAAAGTGCTCAGAACAGCATACGTGGTTCTCTCCCTTTCCATTTTATCCCCACAACATCCCTGCGAGGTTGGTTAGGCTGAGAAAGACGGCGATTGGTCTGGGGTCTCCCAATGAACCTCATGGCTATAAGCTAGTGTGGTGCAGTGGCTGGAGGGTCAGGCTGGGATAACCAGGGTTCAAATCCCAACCCAGCTGCGAAGCTCTTCATTGGGTGACTGTGGGCCAATCACGGCCTCCCAGCCTTCCAGGGTTGTTGTGGGAGACGAAATGAGGAAGGAGAGAACCATGGACACACTGGCCCTGAGCTCCCTGGAAGAAAAGGCTGGACAATACAATGAATGAACAAATCATAAGCTGTGTCGGGGGTTTGCTATTGACACTGCTAAAATCTGATGAATGGAACACTTGTTTTAAAAAAGCAAATTCATAAACAAGGTAGCCAGAAAACTAAGTCTGCTTCAGCTACACCTGCTGATAGGTAATTATAAAATACCTTTGTGCCCGTTCACCTACTGCACCCTTCCAAGTTCTCAAAAGCGAAGGTGCAAGGGCGAGGCAAGCGCACTTTGTACTTTCTGTCGCAGGAAACAAAGAGGAGAAGAGGAACTCCCCGCAGAAAGATGGAGGAGGGAAGCCAGTTCCCACAAGAGCTCTAAGAAATGCTTCGAGAGCTTAGAGGGGAGGCCCTCCATGATGGTCCTACTGAGCTCCCGAGTTCATCGTTTTTAACTCCTTGCAAAGGCTCCGTCCATCTCATTCCCCCCTGGACAGGAAGTCGCCCGTCCCGGGGTGGGAGACTTGTGACGCAACATTAACCCCAAGAGTGACAAACCTAAGCACGAAAAATAAAATGAAAGAGATACACCCCCACCCACCCCAGCCCTCTGGAGTCCACGTTGACAAATTCTTTAAACAAGTCCTGTGGTTACAGGGAAACTGGTTTCACCCTGACTCATCCCTGCTCAAACAGTTTACTGGAAATGGAGGGGAGGGGGAATTTGCTGAGAAATCATGTGATGGGCCAGACAAACCACAACCAGCAAAAGGTTCAGAGGAGTCAAAGGAAGAAAAGGGGGAAAAAGAAAAGAAAAACTCAGCCCTGAGTCCTAGTAACAACTGACACTCCATAATCCCTAACCACCCAGCCCTGCCTTAAGCTCTCTGAGGTTTATGTTGCCATAATCCCTCTCTTAAATTTGTTATTTCGAGAGAGAGGGAGGGGAAAAAGGGTTGGGGAGAGTAAACAAAACAGCAGGCCACTGATAGTAGCACAAGGCAACTGCCAAATATTTTTTAATTTTACGGGATGGGAGGGCAGCAAATGGAACAGGAGGAAGAGCTGGAACGGCTGCGTGCGTAACTGGCAAGCCCAAAAGCTACTCGGTCACTCTGGGGTGGCTTCTCACGCTACGTTTTGCAGCCTTGAGGAAAGAGCTGCAAGCTTTTTGTATGCATAAAAAACCCGAGCAGATAAGCAAAAGCTTGTTCAGTGAATGGGTGATTTAAGGCATGTGGGCTGGTTGCCTAACAGACCTGTCAGGCGCAAGGCGGGTGCCAAGATCATTTTCGTTCCCAAGCCCCATTGAGGCAGCCAGGTAGGTGCAGCGTTGCCCAGAGGTGACAAAGGAATAATCCTATTCAATAAATAAATAAATGCATTGTTTGTATCCAACATTAAGTCTTACTCAGAGATGGACATGGCTAACTCAGATCTGTCCATTTCAAAGGATTGACTCTGGGTAAAACTTAAGGTAAAGGGACCCCTGACCATTAGGTCCAGTCGTGGCAGACTCTGGGGTTGCAGTGCTCATCTCGCTTTATTGGCCAAGGGAGCCGGCGTACAGCTTCCGGGTCATGTGGCCAGCATGACTAAGCCGCTTCTGGTGAACCAGAGCAGCGCATGGAAACGCCGTTTACCCTCCCGCCAGAGCGGTACCTATTTATCTACTTGCACTTTGACGTGCTTTTGAACTGCTAGGTTGGCAGGAGCTGGGACCGAGCAATGGGAGCTCACCCCGTCGTGGGGATTCAAACCGCTGACCTTCTGATTGGCAAGCCCTAGGCTCTGTGGTTTAACCCACAGCGCCACCCGCGTCCCACTGGGTAAAACTTAGTTGGGTACAAATAATCTGGACAAATTCCTGTAAGACAAGGCTATCTATGGTTACCAGCCATGATGGCTGTGATCTTCCCTCCATTGTTAGAGGCAGCATGTCTCTGAATGCCAAGCAGGGAGAGGAGAGCTGCTGCGCTCAGGTCCTGCCTGCAGCCTTCTCATGGGGCATCTGCTTGGTCACTGTGAGAACAGGATGATGGGCTAGATCCAGGCCTTTGGCCTGATCCAGCAGGCGCCCTTCTGCTGTTCTTACGATGTCTTGTGATACTGTGTGTGTAGCTGGCAGGGGCAAAGGAAGGAAGCTCACTGCTGCCCTAAGTGGATTAGACTCAAGGCTGATCTCATCCAGGATCAGTCAGGAATGAGGGGAGTCCAGCAACTGCTTCTGCTATGAAGTCACAGGGACATGGGAGCACATGGAAAACAGGCTGACCTCATATCATGTTGGACTATTTGTCCACCCAGCCCTGTGTTGTCTACTCTGAATGGCAGCAGCTCTCCCTGACTATCAAGGAGATAAGGACCCTTTCACATCACCAGGTTTTAAATGGACATGCGAGGGATTGAGATCAGGGATTGAGATGCAGAACATGAACTTCCTGAGGATGGACAGGTTTTAGAGCTAAGGACCCTGAAGGTCTGCTGGGGCCTTCCAACCTGTGTTGGCCGGCCTTCAGCCAGCCCAAATCTTCCTAGGCTCTTCCTCCTGCTCCATTGCGCTTCATTCTGATTCCACCATTGTAAAAATTGGAGGTGGGAGGGGAGAAAGTAACAATTTTTCAGTGATTCGGGCCTAAAAAGCACATTGGCCTGGTCTGTTCCAAAGTTACCTTGTGAACTCATTCCTACACTAGCAACCCAGACAAGCAAATTAAACTACCCTTCTCTCTCTCTCTCTCTCTCTCCCCTCACTCCAGTCCTCACATCTCAACTCATCCTGCTAAATCAATGCCACACCTCCTCTTCCAAATCTATGATTCTATGACTCTTCCTCCATTCCTCTACGTCAAAGATTGGGTGTTGCTGGACTACAACTCCTATCATCCCTGACTGCTGGCCATGCTGGGGCTGCTGAGAACTGGAGCCTAGCAGCATCTGGTTCCCCACCACTGATCTAAGGAGCAGCGTTTGCCTCTCTCAGGTGGGATGTGTCTTCTAAACAAAGGTATTCTGCCATCTCTGAAATGCAAGAGGCAGGAAATGCTGGCGCTAAGATCAGGGATGGGGAAAACCTGCGGCTTTCTAGACATCGCTGGACTCCTGATCCCATCATCCCCTGACTGGCTGTGGCTGATGGGAGTCCAACAAGCCCTGGAGGTAGCCTTGGCCTACCTCTTTGTTCCACAGTAACTTCCCTAAAGACAGCCATTTCTAGACTGTACACTTGAGTGTGTGCCCCATGCTTCTCACCTTATGCAAAGAAGTTAACAGTCAGCATCCAGCATCCAGAAGTGTGCATGCACATGAAAGCTTATATCAGAACAAACTTAGTTGATCTATAAGGCGCTACTGGACAGTTTATTTTTATTTTTATTTCAGCTGCGTCAGACCAACATGGCTACCTACCTGCATCCAGCTTTAGTTAGCGATGACTTCAGTGGGTCTACTGTGAGTAGGACTTAAGACAGTTGCAACACCTTGCCTGTGGCAAAATGATGCTCTTGGGTGCCTTTACCTGTGTGTGTGTGTGTGTGTGTGTGTGTGTGTGTGTGTGTACCTGCCCGTTTTGGTCTTTAGCAGTTTCTCATTTTTCCAATATTAAGTCTTCCACATCAGTTGGTGATAATAAAAATGCGCCCAGCACCAGCACTTTAGTACAAATTTATCCTAACAGACACATTTGTCTGCGATTTTGCCCAATATGGAACTTTTTGCAAAGCAATTTTCCCCAACCCAATGCAGTTTTGTATGTTATTTTTACTGACATATGCCTTTTAAATGCACCCTTTACCCCAGTATATGCATTCTTGCAAACATCACTTGACTGGACAGCTTCCCTGAAAAGGTCAGAGAAGGGCAAATTTCCAAAGGTGGCTGTGCTTTGGTTCCTGTTACCATTTTTGGAGCATGTGAATTAGGTAGGTTCACCTTTAGACACAACCTGGGTTGTCTTTCTCTCCGCCCCTGACCCTACCTGTGCGGTCTGAGCATGTTCCAGCATCTCCTCAAATTCCTGATACTCCTCATCGTCAGGCTCCTCTCCAGAGAGACGGGCCGCTCTGGCCATGAAGTACGGAGGCAGCTCCCCAATGGCTGTGCCGGCACCCTGGATTGGGGGGGGGGGTGGAGGAGGGGGAGAAAACAACAGCAGCAAAGGAATGAGCATTTCCCTCCACTCAAGCAAGTTATGCTGTAAGGTGGCACGATTTGCTCAATGCCATCCAGCAGATTTCATGGGGAACCCAAGCCTGTACCTTCCTATTCCAAGCACATCCTCAGTGGTGCAGTTAAGTCACTTTAGACTCTGGCTTTAATGGATTTATGGGGGACTCTATTTAGATGGGCAGGATATTAACAACAACAACAACACTTGTCTTAAGGGAGAGGGCTTGTGCATTCTGCTGAGTGGTAGAATCATAGAATCATAGAATCATAGAGTTGGAAGAGACCACAAGGACCATCGAGTCCAACCCCCTGCCAAGAAGGAAACACCATCAGAGCACTCCTGACATATGGTTGTCAAGCCTCTGCTTAAAGACCTCTAAAGAAGGAGACTCCACCACACTCCTTGGCAGCAAATTCCACTGTCAAACAGCTCTTACTGTCAGGAAGTTCTTCCTAATGTTCAGGTGGAATCTTCTTTCTTGTAGTTTGGATCCATTGCTCCGTGTCCGCTTCTCTGGAGCAGCAGAAAACAACCTTTCTCCCTCCTCTATGTGACATCCTTTTATATATTTGAACATGGCTATCATATCACCCCTTAACCTCCTCTTCTCCAGGCTAAACATGCCCAGCTCCCTTAGCCGTTCCTCATAAGGCATCGTTTCCAGGCCTTTGACCATTTTGGTTGGCCTCCTCTGGACACGTTCCAGTTTGTCAGTGTCCTTCTTGAACTGTGGTGCCCAGAACTGGACACAGTACTCTAGGTGAGGTCTGACCAGAGCAGAATACAGTGGCACTATTACTTTCCTTGATCTAGATGCTATACTCCTATTGATGCAGCCCAGAATTGCATTGGCTTTTTTAGCTGCCGCGTCACACTGTTGGCTCATGTCAAGTTTGTGGTCAACCAAGACCCCTAGGTCCTTTCCACATGTACTGCTCTCAAGCCAGGTGTACCCTAGGCTTCTGCCCCAAAGTCCCAAAACCATGGCGCCATTGCACATTCTCCATTCCACCATCAAATACAACACACACAAAAGAATATAAGAACGTAAGACAAGCCTGGTGGATTAGGTTCATCTAGTCAAGCATCCTGTTCCCACTTCGGCCACCCAGGTGACTGTGGCAAACCTGCAAGCAGCACCTGAGAACAAGAAATCCCCTCCCGCGTTTTCCAGCAGCTGGTGTTCAGGAATATTACTGTTCCTGACCATGGAGGCAGAGCCGAGCCACCACAGTTAGTAACCCCTGAGAGCCTCATCCTCTGTGAATTCATCCAGTTGTCTTTTAAACCCGTGAAAGTTCATGGCCATCACTGCCTCCTGTGGGAGTGAGTTCCATAGGTTAACTATGCCCTGGGTGGTGGACTTTCCTTTCCCGGTCTAACATTCAGCTTCAGTGGAGACCCATGAGTTCTAGTGAGGTGACAGAGTGAGGAAAACTTATCTCTGTCTACTTTCTCCATGCACAAAAGCATACACGACAAGCACTCCATTTGCTGGGATGTGTGGATGGGAGGCTAGTTGAAGGTACCTCCCAACTCTACAATTCCATGATTCTATAACTACAATTCCCATCATTCTGACCATTGGGACAAGCTGGCAGGGGCTGATGGGAGTTGTAGTCCAACAACGAATGGAGGGCCAGAAGCACACCATCCAATGAACTGGAGAATCCCTCAAGACTTTACATCTCCCACCGCACACACATTTTATTGTCCTTGCAGCCATTAACAGGAAATAACCATGGCTGACTTTTTAGAAGTTCTGCCACAAAGGAGAAGCAGGTAATTTGTTTTCTCAGGACAAAAGCACCCAACAGCAAACAGATTGCTTCACCCTGGCGGTTAAAAAGCACACCTCTCTCTTTTTGTGTGTGTTTGTGTGTTGGGGGTGGGGGAGAGGTGGGTTTCCACGCACGCAAGAGCCCCGCACGGGACATCTGGCTAATCAAAGGTTAACGGAAGAGGAAGCTTGGATCCGATTCAAGCAGTGGCTCAGAAAGGCAGAGTAGGTAGGGAGAAGAATCGGACAGCTGGCGGGAGGAGGGGTCCACCTCGGCCACAGAGGCAGATGTCTCTGCTCGGAGCCGCCGCTGAGTGACAAACGCTTTTATAGGGCTCCTTTTCAAGCAAAACTCTATAGTTGTTTGGCCTCCTTTGTTCCCCTCCCACAGGCAGCTGCTGCTGCTGCTGGTGGCGGTGGTGGTGGGGACACAGAGACTGAGTCGCAGCTGCTTTGTGTACCCTTAGCAAAATATCATCAGGTTGGTTTGAAAGAAAAACATTTTCAAAAAAGAATTCTACTTTTTAAAATCTTAGCAGTTAAGTCTAAGGCCTGTGTCCTGTTAAGGAAGGAAAACACACACAAAGCAATACACCACCCACCCACCCACATGGCTCTCGTGGTTTGTTTTATTTTAATTTCCCCATTATTATCCAGATGCAGATCATTTGCATTGCGGGCAGAGGGGAGGGGAGCAGGTTTCGTGGGCCGTCCGATATTCCAATCTGTCTCTTAGGCCCGCAGGACAGGGTTTCGGGGTTAATTTTGGACGCTATACATGCCGAGGAGAATGGTTCTAGATTGCCTACTAGCTGATGATCCTGCAATGGTTTTTTTTAGGGGTGAGGGACCCTCATCAGAATATATACGTAGCAAGCAATGTGGTCAACATGTACACTCTTGAACCATATAAATCATGGTTCATTCATACGTGTGTTTGTGTGTATTCATTCCCATAAATATGGGATGAATATCAGAAACGGGAATGTTGTTACAACCAGAGGGCCACCTTCTATGCAGGGCAATCTTCCAAGGGCCACGTGCTAAAAGTGGGTGGAGCCAGAAGCAAAAGGGAAATGACATACGCCACAAGTGTCCTGAAAAACTGGGACACTCCATTTTTTACCGCTAGAAAATGGTGCCCATTTTGGCACAGCGCCCGGAAAACCCCCCTGCTTTTGTGGGGAGGCAACTGCAGCATGAAATTGCACAAGATCATGGTAACCAAAATAGCCGCCATTCTCTCACAATAGAAAAATGAGAAGATGGCATCCAGGAAGATGGTGTCCTGGAAACTGGCTTCAAAGTGTTGGGAGGGTATGCAATGAGAAATTAATCCAGAGAAATGAATGTGGATTTCAGTTGGTTAGTTTCTTACAGATCCCTTTCTATGCTCTATCCAGACAAGCATGAGGTGTTATCAGAGTTGAAAGGCACAGTCTAGTCAGCCAAAAAAGAACTCAGGCTGCAAAGCGGGGCTGGGCCAGGTGGCTGAAGAGAATTTCAAGGGCCAGATAGAAAGTTCCGGAGGGTCGGATTGGGACCTTAGGCCAAACACCACCATCGTCCTTTGTATGAGGAAGCAAGAGGTGTTGACATGCCTCTCCGATAACTGGGCAATGTGTGAACCAGCCCTAAATGAATTTCTAAATAAAACCTTGCACAAGAAATGTGTATGGGAAGTACAGATTACATACCCACAATCTACATGAATTAAGAGATCAAGGGAGGGGCAAAACACCACCTGCCTCCAAACGCAACACTATTTGTTCAAGGAGACCTTTGTAGGTTCAGCCACACAACCCACAGGCAGGGAGCAGATGAACCACAGAAAGCCCCCAGCTCCCCACCTTAGAGGAAGCTGGCTGCAAATGACTCAAAGCCACCCAGCCACACCAGGGAGGTGACAAAAGAGAAAGCACACACACACACACACACACACACACACAAAATTACCCACCACTTTTACAAAGGGGGGGCGCGCGTTATTCCGCCCATATAACTGCAGTAAACTACTCCTATATATAGAGGGAGAGAGAGAAAGAATAGCAGTATATAAATAATTATATAAAATAAGCTACCATGGAGTGCCTAGGAATGCCTGGAAATTCAAAGAAACACCCCAAATTTGCGATGTTTGAATGGACAGTGTGATCTGTGAGTTTTGGGGCTGCACGAAACCCAGGGCTCTGCTGTGACCTGGTCCCAAATCAGTTTTTATGAGGGGGCGGCTAATCGGTCTGCCACTGATTCAAAATGGCACCCAGCGTCCAAATGTAGACAAAGACTGCTGCCTCCGCCTCAGGAAACCCTGTGCCAAGTTTGAGGACAGTATCTTGACAGGCATCTAAAATGGCGCAGGTCGGATCCATTGTGCCAAATTGGGCAACGTTCTTCTCAACGGGGCAACAGTATCTTCAGAGGTGCCTAAATGATGGTAGTTTGGACCTGTTGCGCCAAAATAAAAACCACCACCCTCTGCCAGTCAGAGTAAACAATACAGTGGTACCTCGGGTTAAGTACTTAATTCGTTCTGGAGGTCTGTTCTTAACCTGAAACTGTTCTTAACCTGAAGCACCACTTTAGCTAATGGGGCCTCCCGCTGCCACCGCGCCACTGGAGCACGATTTCTGTTCTCATCCTGAAGCAAAGTTCTTAACCTGAAGCACTATTTCTGGATTAGCGGAGTCTGTAACCTGAAGCGTATGTAACCTGAAGCGTATGTAACCCGAGGTACCACTGTACCAGCCTAGGCATGAACGTACTCTTCACTAGATCAGGGGAGGGGAACCTTTTTCCAGCCCGAGGGCCACATTTCCTTCTGCTCAGCCTTCTGAGGGCCACATGCCACGAGTTGGTGGAACAGAAGCAAAGGTGGGTGGGACAACTAATGTAAATTAAGGGAGGGGGAAACCACGGGGGGGGGTCAAGCAGAACCAGTGATGCTTATGGCTTAGGGAGAGTTCCGAGGGCCAAAGAGAGAGGTCTGGAGGGCCTGAGGTTCCCCAATCCTAGAACAGACATAGAAGCAGCTTCCAATGTTTGTAAATCAGTAACCGATGCAGATGGAATAATACTCAGCTGCCAGGGTGGGGTGAGCCCTAGTGAAAACTCCAACTGAGCAGAGACAGGCATGCAGCTTTAACGGTGCAAAGCAAATTATAAAATCCATCCTAATGGCTTCCTCTATTTAACTCCTCTCTCTAACTACAGATCTGGACAATGCAAATTACAGAGAGCTACTATCAGAACCCGCAACCCTGCGCCCCACAACCCTCCTCACACACCTTCTTACTTATCACATCCCCACACCCCGGGGAAGTGTGCCCACAGAGAGAGGAAAGAGCTGTTCCCAAGTGGGAAGAATAACTTTTCATTCCGCCCTTAGGGGAGGACAAAAGGAGCCGTTAAACGGGTTCGCTGTGGACAATGCTGTAATCTTCCAGTTCGCTGCTGCCGATTCAAAGCGTGAGCCTGAAAACAAGTGGCAGCTATTTCCACTCCCTCCCCATCCAAACAATCCGTTTGGGGGAAAAGTTTTTTAAATTCTCTCGGGGTGATGATGCAAACGGCAAAAAATAAAAACCATGTTGCTCCACTGAAAAAGAAAGAAAGAAAGAAAGAAAGCATGCCACTTTGTTTGGGCTTTGTGTTGCTAACTGAAGGGGGGGGAAATAAAAAAAAAAAGATTGCCTTGCACGTACTGGAAGTGAACTTTCCCTGAATTAGCTGGGTCACATGCCGAGAGTTGCAAAACAACTCAGATGAGCACAGCGATCATATGAGCCCATAGAACAGATCCCCCTATTACAGCATTTCCCAAACTTCTGAGAGCTTAAGCACTCCCTCCCCATCTTAAACTGAAGACCCTTCTCACTCCTACTTTTAAGAGTGAGGACCCCCAACCCACCTGTACAAGTAACCACTCTGGCCCCTGGAGGATAGGCATCTCTGTTGCATCTCTGCAATCTGCGCAGTCCAGTCACTCCCCGTGGAAGAAACACAGGAGCAAATTGCTTGTTCCCAGAGGCTGATTGGGATGCCAAGAGCATGGACTCATGCAGAGATGCAGTGGGCAGCCTCCTCCATGGTCCACGGGAATGGCTGCCCTTGTATATCTATTCCTCATGCCAGCTTTCCCCTCATACCCCAAACATCCTGACCAAAAGCCAGTTTACTTGGAAATTACATCTGTTTCTGCAAAAAGCAGCAGAATGAGGTGGAAGGGCTGAGGGGTGCATAGTGTTATGCCTCTCCAATGTCAATTTTTTATTATTATTCTAGTTAAAAGATTGCTAACTTGTCTTTTGAGTTTCAGTGCCTCCGAGGCGGTAGACAAAAAGATCTATAAGATCAAACCGTTTGTTTAAACTGCCATCCTGAAACCCTAATCGAGGGGTTGCCAACTGGGTGTCCAGGAACCGTGAGCCCTTCACTCGCTGCCGTCATCACCACAAGGTGGCGAAACTGACTTCCCTTCTTCTCCTTCAAAAAGACGATGGAGGAAGTGGGAAGAGTGACACTCTTTCCCACTTCCTCCTTCAGCTCTATGGGGGAATATAATGTGCTAATATTCCGCTTGCAAGTGGATTTTGTTTTTACTTACTTCCGCTACATTTTTAGACCTGGCCTCAATCCCAACCGTTTCACGAGAAACTTTCTAAGAAACTCATGCATAGAGTGCTTCCAGAAAGGGGTTGTACAGTATATCGCAAACGGATCATAAAGGCCAGATTGTGGAGGTCTGGCACACTGGCTTCTACACCTTCCCTTATTTTATTTTTTCTAGACATGGGTGCTCAATGATGTTCTGTCCCTTGATTTCCACGCCAGTGGGCAGAGATTGATGGGATAGATCTCAGGGATGTTTCTGTCTGTCCCCATTACTCTTCTTCTGCCCTCTGCTATCTCCTTCCGTTCTGGGCATGTGGGCAAATATTAAAAAAGAATCCCAGGAATTTCACAAAAGCAAAATAGCACCAGCCTTACGGTGCAATCCTAACAGTATCTACTGAGAATTCAATGGGTTGATTTGTGTTTCTCAATGGAAGAAAAGAGGATGGGTTTGGTTTTTTTCCAGGGTGAGGGCATTATCGCTTTATTTTTCATTATAGTTTGTTTCTTTATTTTATTCTTTTATCTGTTTCTATACTGCTTAATACTAGGACATTTTCTAAGTGGTGCTGGCCCGGGAGATCAGGGCTCCAGTCCTCACTCAGCCATGAAGCTCTCGCTGGGTGACTAGTCACTGCCTCTCGGCCTAACCTACCTCACCGGGGGGATTAAATGAGGGGGAGAAATATATACACCACTTTGAGCTCCTTGGAGGAAAAGGAGGGATATAAATGCAATAAATAATAATGATAATGATAATAATAATAATAATAATAATAATTTACAAAATAAATACAGTGAAACTGAAAAACTAGAAAAATGTAAAATAAAATACAAAACAATAAAATCCTCCCACCACACAAAATCAAACATGCAGGAGGAGCGTATTTTGAAAACAGCTCTAGAGTCAGGAGCTCCTTCCCTCTTCCCTCTTGCCAAGGCAGAGCCTGACACGCAATAGACAACCTTCGTCCCACTAACACATACGCATCACACCAAAATTCTGTCTTACATGTACATAAATCATGCGCTTTCTTCTACTCATCCAATATCACCCAACCCACTCTACTCCCACACCTCCCACAAATACACAAACGCACACGTATTATCCCCTCAGCCACTCCAATGTATCCCATCTCCATCACCAAATGCCTGTCAGGCATCACTCCCTCCCCTCTGCGACAAAAGAAGCAGACCATTCGCTGACAGAACAGCATAAAAACACCAGAACGAATGGTCACCCATCAATCACACGGATGCACGGTTCCCGACTGCAATTGGGATTGCTGTCTTCCACCCCAGCGTGCCTTCCTCTCACCAAGGAGTGCCCCTCAGCCCACACAAGGGACTCTTCCTAACTCTCTTCCCCCCAAACCCACAACTTGAAGCAGGGCACCTCCCTCATCACAATCCCAAGTCTCCTTTGGGGTTGCGCCTCAGCTGTGCTGGTCTATTCACTGTTGACCAGGGCTGGTTATAAGCAGCATATAACACCCTTCTTACAACAGCTCACTGGCTACTGGTCTCTTTCTGGGCATGATTCACAGGGCTTTATAGGGCTTCGGCCCAGGCTATCTATCTGAAGTACCGGATTCTCCCATATGAACCTGCCCAGGCTCTGAGATCTTGAGGGGAGGCCCTTCTCTCAGCCCCGCCACCCTCAAAGTCACATTTGGCAGGGATGCAGGGCACGGCCTTCTTGGTGGTGGCTCCCAGGTTTTGGAACTTCCTTCCTGAGAGGCTAGACCCCCTCCCTCCTTGTTGCCTTTTCTTTGGTAGGTGAAAACTGTTTTATTCAGGCAGGATTGGGGGGACTGACTGTTTTTAAGGAAGGGGTTCTTAATAGTGGGAGATGGGAGATGGCGGACGGGTGGGCAGTGTTAGGTGACAGTGAGAGTTCAGACCTTTCCCAATTCCCCCCCTCCTTGCTATAAAAACACGCGGAAGCGTTAAGCAGCAATGCGTTACGGGAAGAGCAGGTACAGTCTGACTTAGTGATCAGAAAGAAACGGAAGCCGCTGCATTCTGTGACCATGCGCCCGCTAGACTCTGCTCTGGTCCTCCTTCCAATTGGGACAAGGGGGGGGGCATTTTGAGATGCCCATACACACATACAGCTGCCAGCATCGTCTAGTTTACAGGAAATCAAGAGGCAGCGCCTGCACACTCACACAAGCGAGGGCAAGGGGAGGAAAAAACATGTTGTGAAATCAGCTAACAGCAAGCCTCCCCTTCAGGGGAAGACAAAAAGTCGCACGACACCCTGTATCGTCGGCAGCAGCAGCAACTGCCAGGACACCCTGCAGCCGCTTTTTCTCGGGAGCATCCTTTAGCCAGGAGGCCTTGGAAGAGGATGCAGGCAAGGATGCCGCAAAGCATGTCAGCTGTTACGGGCATCACACCCATCTTGGCAGTGGCTCCCCATGAGTGAAACAGTGCCCTTTCTCTGGCTTAATGTGTCTGTGGCTCTTCCTGCTGCTGCAAGACAACTGGCCCATCCCTTATCTACCCAGTGGGATCACTGTGCTCTGCAGGAAAGGGCCTCCTGCGTAATCTCTCATTAGGAGATCTGTTCCATGTGATGAATTGGGCCTTGAGTGTGGCAGTATTCACCCTGTGGACCTCCTCCCATTATGTACCAAAACAGGTCCCCGTCTCTAATGAAGACCTATGAAGACCTCCTGTTCTCAACAAGTGGAGGTCTTTACCCCAGTCTGTATCTGCGCTGGATTATTCTCTTTCTTTCTTTCTTTTTGGTTTTTCAAGACCATAAACACCACCAACCAACATTACAGGCCTGATGTCCAGTTATTTATCTGCCAATGGATTTGAAACTGTATAAATATATAGAGGGGGGGGGATCCTTTTAACTGGTTTTACATACTAAGCTGTTCTACATGTGTTTTTCCAGCTGATGTTTCTGTTGTTAGATTCCTTCAAGATGCAACGTAGAAAGTGATTCATAAAGGAAATTGAATTAGCAACGTGCGTCGGCTCTTGGTTCTGCCCGAGACTCCTGTTTCAAACATCATGTCACACACTCACCCTCCCATCTAATTCCTATTCATTGTATTCATTCATTATATGTGCTATACACACATATAAACACATATAAACACACGCTCATCTATATCTTACTGCAGCCTTTTCAGCTCCCCTCTTAAACCTGACCACTGGCCATCCTGCCTGGGGCTGAGGGAAGCTGAGAGGCCGTCAGCTTCTGGAGAGTACCTGCCTGGGGAAGGCTGCTTTATTGTTAATAAGTCAATGCTAGACGTAGGTGAAATAATTTCACTATTTCCCACTTTCTTTTCTTTCCCTGTGCCTATTTTAAAACTGCAAGCAAGCACATTGGGGCAGGGAACAGTCAAAGCTGTTATCTGTAATGCAAGCGGATTATCTATACAAAGAAGAATAAAACAACAACAAGGAATATACTTTGAAAATGTAAATAAGGCAAGTTAGCAGGACATCAGTGTGCTGATACAAAGGAGACCTTAATTTATTTTTTAAACATCATAATCTGCACACACTTGCATATAAAATCAAAATTTCTAGAAGGGTTGTGAATCACTGCAACCGAGAGAGAGAGAGAGAGAGACGGGGTGGCAGAAAGAGAGAAAGGGGGTGTCCTGCCTACTTTTGGCTTGGGTGAGCTGCTAAAAACTTGTGATTAGTATCTGTTTTGAGCTTTATTTACAAGGCTGCTCTCTAACCTACTAAATTTTGAAAAACATCTATTGCTAGGCTTGATCAGTTTCTTACCCACATGCAGGCCTCCAGCCTGACTTTCGAGATGATGGTCCATAAAGAAATTGATCCTTCAACCCCTTCTACATCAGGGCAGATAATTTGGTCAGGATAGGGTGGTTCGGGGAAATTGACAGAGTTACATTCGTAAGCAGCAAGCGTCACCGATGCTATGTGTGGACCCTGGAGAGGGGAAAGAGAAGCAGGTTAGTGGTGGTGGCAAATATGCAAGGACTGCAGTGAATAATCAGCATGTGATGATGCTTCCGAAACAAAACAGGGTTATGATTCTAATACAGTCGTACCCTAGAAGTCGAAGGGAATCCGTTCCGGAAGTCCATTCGACTTCCAAAATGTTCAGAAACCAAGGCACGGCTTCCGATTGGCTGCAGGAAGATCCGGCAACCAATCAGAACCCACGGAACCCGCGCCGGACATTCCGGTTCCAAAAGAATGTTCGCAAACCGGAACACTCATTTCCGGGTTTGGGGCATTCAGGAGCCAAAATGTTCGACTTGCAAGGCATTTGGGATCCGAGGTATGACTGTACAACATTTCTTGGCTTATTTTATATTCCAGTATTTACCTTTGGGCCCCTCATGAATTCCAGACACAGGCGCTCTATGACCAGGAAGGAAGTCCCATTTGTTGACCCATGTCAGCCCCCATTATTGTTAATCAAAGAGGCAAGGAAAGCACCTCTGCAAGGAGAAGCCGGGAGAAGCTAACCAGGAGTGTAGCAAGAGTAGGGGGAAGGACACAGTAAGCTGCCATGCCAAGTCAGGCTGTTAGTCCATTTAGCTCAGTGCTGCCTGCACTGACTGGCAGCGTGTACACATGAAACGGCTGCAACCCAGCTAACAGTGTGTCTGAATAGCTCAGACAGTAGAGCATGAGACCCTTAATCTCAGGGTCATGAGTCTGAGTCCCACATGGGGCAAAAGATTCCTGAATCGCAAGGGGTTGGACCAAATGACCCCCACAGTCCCTTCCAATTCTTTGAGTCTACGAATGAATCTGGCCAGCGTGGTGTAATACAGCAATTGTAAATTGGGGGGGGGGATGTGGGCTCAAACACCCCTATCACTATTTCCTCTGGAATTTTTACCCTTCAAAGGAAAGAGACTGCTTCTGAGACCATTTTCGGTTTCAAGAGCAGTGGTGCGGTGTGGGGAGCAACTAGCTAAGAAACCAAAGCCACATGCAAAGGCAGAATTTGCTGGATCCCGACCACAGCGCAGAATGGCAGACTTTGCAGCTCCACCCCTCAGTTATCAATGTGCAATTCGGTCATTACCTCTGGAGAACAAATTTTCACAGTGATGTTTCCTCCCCACCCGCAACTCCCCGGTCTCCCTTGAGAATGATTCATGGACAGCAGGGGGTCCTGGCAAATGGCCAAAGCCAAGGCCTTCTGTATGGAGAAAGGATCGGAAGATAAAGGAGCTGAGTGACTCACACCGCCAGCTTTCTGGGCAAGGAAGGGGCACAGAAAGTTTGCCTTACAGCAAGTCAGACGACTGGTGTAGACGGTGCCAAGCTAGGGGGATCAATGGTGAGAAAGCATTTTTTTACACCAAGGGCCACATAGCCACAAGAGTAATGTGTTGGGGGCCACACTGCCTCAAGGGTAACTCACTGAGGGCCACACAGCCTCAAGGGTGAGACCTAAAAAATACATTTCAGGTGTCCAAAGGCCAGGGTAAAGGGGGCATGTTGTCAGCATACGATGAAAACTATACACTAGGAATGTAAGAAACGACTATGCTGGATCAGGCCAGAAGCACATCTTTCCCAGCATCCTGTTCTCACAGTAGCCAACTTCCCAGCGCTGAGCCTCGCCATCATTGCTAGTAGCCACTGGCAGACAAATATCCTCCATGAATTTGTCAAGTCCTCTTCTAAAACCACCCAAGTTGGTGGCCAAGGCTGACTCTGTGGGTAGGGAATTCCACAGTTTTCAAGCGTGGGGGTGCTGGGCCCCAGCACTGAACATCCCTGGGCCATGCTGACAACAGGGGCTGCAGAGAGCCTGGCAATATCCGGCAAGCCATGGCCCCTCCACGCCAGATCTATTCTGTATGTGGAACTGATTAGCGCATCAAACAGAACTGCTAACGGATTGTCGCCGTTAGCGCCAGTGAAAATATTCAAGCCAAGGAAGCGCAGCTCCAAGTAACGACTTCCTCTTCCAGAGAACAGGCTCCCACATCCTCCTTCTCCAAGAGTTATTAAAAGGACCCTCTGTTTCAAACTTTGTTTGCCATATGGACTTTTGGTAGAGGGTGGGCAAGGGGGCCTTCAAGATTCTGATCCAGACTGGGTGCCCAGCTCCAGAGACGATGGGCTGTTGGTGGGTGTTAGCAGCAGGAGTCAGGCCACCTGGTGTCACCGGAGTTAACTCTTTACTCAAAGGAACTTGTCAGATGGCTGTGGTGGTTGCTCGAAAGAAACCAGGCAGGACTCCGACCTGTCTTTTACAGGCTTTATTCTTGGTAGAAACTATTTACAGTGGTACCTCGGGTTACATACACGTCAGGTTACATACGCTTCAGGTTACAGACTCCACTAACCCAGAAATAGTGCTTCAGGTTAAGAACTTTGTTTCAAGATGAGAACAGAAATCGTGCTCTGGCAGTGCAGCGGCAGCGGGAGGCCCCATTAGCTAAAGTGGCGCTTCAGGTTAAGAACGGACCTCCAGAACGAATTAAGTACTTAACCCGAGGTATAACTGTACAGTGAAGAGCGTCCTAAATTCATGTCTGCCTCAATCACTAGCAGAATCTTGGAGTGGTTGGTTTTTGTACCTCCCCCAGCATAAAAGTCGCGTCACCCCCAGCCTTTTTCGCCCTTCCCTGCGCCGAAGACTACGGCGCAGAATGGGCGCTGGCAAGGACGTGCTTCCCGCCCCTCTGGCTTGCTCAGGCTCAGTGTTAAGGCTCTCCCTAGCATCCCCTTGCCCCTGCGCTTCTTCTCCACTGGAGGGGGGGCTTTCCTCCTCGCCGGAAGAGGAACTGCTTTGCAATATTTTCAGAGGCTCCCTATAACACAACTGCCCTTCCATCTCTCATCTCTGAGCTGATGGCTGACAGAACTGAAATGGCGCAGGCCTAGTGATCACAGCAACTCTTCCCAGTAGCTCTTGCCCCAATGAGGCAGTTGTGAGGACTGAAGGCCCCCGCCTTCCCACCACTCTCTAAGGCTCTTTTCCCAGTTCCTTCCCAGCAGCCTAAGGCTCCTTTGCCTTCTTGCCTCTCGTTGCTCCACTCTCTTCATACCTCTTCTGGTCCTGGGAGACCAGGGGGCAGGAGATCCCCCTGCCTTCTTCAGAAGCCTGCCTCCACTCTCCCTCTTGGCTCCCCTCCTCTCCACCCTCCACTTCTGCCTCTGATTCTGGGCTTCTCTCTGCTACAGCTTCTTTCTGCTCACTAACTCCCTTCAGCTCCCTCTTCTCCCTCTGACAACTCATTGTTGTCCCACCACCATTCCCTCTGAACCTTCTAACAAGGAGGGAGGAAACAAGGTCGCAATGCACTGAGCTGCTGTAAATATCCGTCAGCGCACCTGAAGACTGGCCCTATTTAGGAACGCTGTTCGCCTGAAATACAAACAATTTTATAATGGGAGATTGGGGGAAGGCTGGCATTCGGGAACCCACAGAAACCACACGGCGATGGGAATGAAAAGTAAGATGTAAAAAGGGCATTTATAAAGATAATTGAAGTATGGAGTGCTCAGAGGGAAGGAATCTGGGGTCTGTTTCCTTCTCTCTTATGGATCGATCTCTTCCAAAGACAACTGGGCCCTGGATCATGGTTTGGCCCAAGCGCACAAGATTCCTCTGTGAGCTCAAATTTATGACGTCCATGTTATATGCAAAGGGAATGGGAAATTAGGCTGCCGTGACTATTTCCATGGTAGCTAGTAGACAGTCTCCTCTTTGATATTCCAGTGGTTCAAAAAGTATAAATATACTTTTTGGTTCAGACGCAGCCCCCAAACAATGGGCTCGGTGTTAACATGACCAAACCTTGGGGCTCATGTGTTCTGAAGCAAAGAAGTTTAACAATTATCCAGGTCCAAAAATATTCCACTGTGGGCAACTGCATGCACATTAAAGTATGCAGAACTGGAATGCACAGGTAGGGCTCCCTAAATGGGACAACTCGGGGCTAGATGTACCTCTATGGTTAAAAACCCCATAGAGCAGGGAGTACCAGCCTGGCGGTTGCAAAGTCTTCCTCTGGGCAGGTGCCTCTGGGCAGGTGCCCAAGGTTCTGAGTTTTATTAGGGTTGCCATATTTCAAAAGGGGGGGGGGAAGAGAGCGCCTTGACGACTCTCCTTTTAAACACCTCTACTATATGTCATGGGACGCAAGTGACGCTGTGGGTTAAACCACAGAGCCTAGGACTTGCCAATCATAAGGTCGGTGGTTCGAATCCCCGCGACAGGGTGAGCTCCCGTTGCTCGGTCCCAGCTCCTGCCAACCTAGCAGTTCGAAAGCACGTCAAAGTGCAAGTAGATAAATAGGTACCACTCTGGCAGGAAGGTAAACGGCGTTTCCGTGCGCTGCTCTGGTTCGTCAGAAGCGGCTTAGTCATGCTGGCCACATGACCCGGAAGCTGTACGCCGGCTCCCTCGGCCAATAAAGCGAGATGAGCGCCGCAACCCCAGAGTCGGTCACAACTGGACCTAATGGTCAGGGGTCCCTTTACCTTTACCATATGTCAGCTATAGAAGCTGTGATATATTGCTGAGGGGAGCAGGAGAAAAGAAGATGAAAGCAAGTCTATGGCCCCCAGTTATTTCTACTTCTCTTCCAGAAAGCATGGTGAGGTACACTCTGGCACATTTTTAAAAATCCACCCAGACAGAAATTTTACCCCTGAAAGAGAGGACGTGTCCTGGAAAAAGAGGGCACATGGCAACCCGAGAAGGGAAAAGTCTCTTAGTCCTCCTAGAAAGTTATGGGGGGAAATGTGCGAGTAACTGAGCAGCTTGTGTGAAATGAGAATGAATGTGGTGTGGCCATCTTGCATGTTTTTCCTGGTCCTGAGGAATAGCTGCCTGGTGCTATTAGGCCATTACAGCATCTCTCCCTCACTTCCTGTGCATGTATATAAAATCAATATTGTATGATCTCCGCAATCAGGAGCAGCAGGACATGGCTACCTTCGCATGGCAAGAGTAAGAACTCTCCTTCGTCAGGTATTCTTTAGCTGTGATTCCTGCATTGAGGGGTTGAATCAAATGACCTGGTCTTGATCTACAGGGTGGCAATTTCAAAAGTCTTTATAAGGCCTTGCGCGCCATTTTTCTGGGTTCCTCCTCTCTCCTGCGGGTGAGGGAGCACCCTGTTGCAACAGATCAAAAAAGATCAAGATTACTAGCTTTGCTTCTCAATATTCTCTGGTTGGCCTGTTATTCTCTCCTACCAATAGGGAACCTATGTAAGGACTCTATATGGCTCTTGGATACCCCATAAGTGAAAAGGGCAATTTTTGTTTACAACACCTACACACTTGGGGTTTCTTCTTTTTAAATTTTATTACCCCCCCAAAAAAAACCCTTGGGTTCACCCTGAAATATATAGCTAAGCACCACAAACTAAGTGTCCGGGGGGGGGGGGGATGATCAATCCTACCTCTATAAGTGGGAGCACCATAGAGCTATCACTACTAATAATCAGAATATTTGTGATGACTATGGTTTTGCCATTTATTTTGGCCGGAGGCAGGAGGGAGGGAGCAAAGCATGACACCAAAATCCTGAACTGGAAATTTCATCCAGCTTCTGCCTCTCAAACTTTCAAGTCACACGCCCTAACTACTAACGGCGTTCTAAACTGTGGAAGTGGCCCTGATCATTTATTGCCATTGGCAGAGTTTAAATAACAAAAAACAGATAAATGAGATGTGACCATAAGGAGTAGGAATTTTTTTAAAAAAAGTTTAAGGATTAAGATGAAAGATAAGATTTTGGATGCTGCCCTGGATTCACAGTCAATTCCTTTGTACAGATAATTCCTTTGTACATTCAGGGAAGACAAACAGCAAGAAGGGAATTGTATGAGGGGGGTTGAAAAGGTGCTTAAGAGATGAGCCACAGCCTAATCATTAATTTTTCTCCCTGCCTCAGCTAACTTGGGTGTCTGTGTTATTAATTGCCAGGGCGGGTTCCAACAAGAGAGGGAGAGGGGAGAAAAAAACCCCTATTAGGAATCTCCTTTGATGACTTGGGTGCAAAGCATTTGGCTGCCACACAATTTTGACAGAGGGACCCTCAGGAGCCTGTGGTTAGAGACTGGAATTCAGGTTGTTGGGAATGAACCATAAATCAAAATGACATGAGAGGCTGGTCATCAGAAGATGAAGTTTCTTGCCCCCCCCCTTCACCCCACATCCCAATTTCCCCTCAGCCATTTTTTTTAGAGGTAATATGGTAGCCTCTCTCTCTATGGAAGACCTGTTGTGGTTTTTTAAAATGTATCTTAAACTTAAAAGGAACATGCTTTCTTTAAAAAAATCAAAATCAAAACTTTGATGGGTTAAAGCTTTCGAATGACATTCATTCAAAGACTTCGGCAAAGCTCTTTTTCATTTCAAAAAGATTGGGGAGAGGGGCCCACACATCACTCTTTCCAACTTGATTGTGCGTCTGCATCCCTTGGACAGAGTTAGTGGGAGCGATCTCTCAAAAGTGCTGACTAACAACATTAAAAGATTTGAATACTAGTTTCCTAAGAGGCAGACAGGAAAAAATAAAAGGTGCCCAAGATTGAAATGATCTCTTTTAAGTTTTAATCGGTTCAACCACAAGATCAATCGTCCAAAGAATTGGCTAAAGAATGAGTTCATTTAACCCAGAAATTAATCTGGGTGGGGAGGGGCAAAATTCTGGCCTGGGTGGTGTTAATTGAAGGGCAACATTCCTTTGCTCGTTAAGGTTTCCTCCCCCCCTCCATTCTGACGAGTTACCGTAACGGGATTCAAAAATGGTTATGCAAAGCAGTTTCTAAAAAAGATTTCAAATACCAAGAGGATGGAAAAGCGAAGCAGCTGGAGACGAGTGCGATGGTGGCGATGGGAGAAAAAAGATCCCTCCTCTCTGCTTGCCATCAAGCATTCTTGAAATATGGTGTTTCCTTTCAGCAATGTGGGATTTTAAAACTTTCAGTACAAGTTCTCGGGGCCGGGGGGGGGGGGAGAATGTGTCATTCCATTTTGATGAAGAGAAACAAGAGCTATTTTCTCATGGGAAAATCGGCCTGCATGCCTCACCACAAACAGCGACTCATCCCGTCCCCCTTGCTCATCACCGTCCTTACTCAAAAGCCGAGCGAGACCGTGACGGAGCGTTTTAAATATAGGATGGGCAAGGAGTCCACATACAGGCAACTGTTGAGATGTGAAGAAAGGGGGGTGTGCAGATTGGATCCTGTCACACTGCCCACCCACTCCCTGCAGGCCTAAGCCGAAATTTCTCAGAGGCAGGCCTCACCGAACCAATGTAACCTCAGTGGCTGCCAATTAAAGGTAAAGGGATCCCTGACCATAGGTCCAGTTGTGACCGACTCTGGGGTTGTGGCACTCATCTCGCTTTATTGGCTGAGGGAGCCGGCGTACAGCTTCTGGGTCATGTGGCCAGCAGGTCTAAGCCGCTTCTGGTGAACCAGAGGAACACACAGAAACTCCGTTTACCTTCCTGCCAGAGCGGTACCTATTTATCTACTTGCACTTTGACGTGCTTTCAAACTGGTTGGCAGGAGCTGGGACCAGGAGCTCACCCCGTTGTGGGGATTTGAACCGCCGACCTTCTGATCGGCAAGCCCTGGGCTCTGTGGTTTAACCCACTGCGCCACCCACGTCCCGTCTGCCAATTAGCAGCTCAAAATTAGAGGACAAAGCTGCCCATGGCTACTAACCCAAGTGGCTATGTTCTACCTGGGGAAAGTAAGCCTCTGAATGCCCGTTGCTGGAAACTCCAAGTGGGGAGAGTTGCTCATGTGCTCGGGTCCTAGGCTTCACCTAGGACAGGGGTCTGCAACCTTTAAGACAAAAAGAGCCACTTGGACCCATTTCCGAAGAAAAAACAACTGGGAGCCGCAAAACTCGTCATTATAAAAATAACTTTTTTGTCACTTTTTTATTATTTCTTTGTTTGACCCCTCAGAATTACTCCTCCTCATAGAAATAAACGTTAAATTAACAAGTTACCTTTTTGTGTGTGTGGGTGTTCTTCACTCCCCTTCAAAACAGTGACCAGCGTACATGCCCCCTTTCAACGCAGTGACCAGCGTACATACCGCTTACAATGTAGCAGGCAGGCGGGCAGGAAGGTGACGTCGGGATGGTGTGTGACTAACGCACGCACCGCCCCCATGCGACGTCACAGCCAGTACAGCGCCTGCCACAGTGGGGAGTGTCGGGGCGCACAATGCGCCTCCTCCCCTCGCTAGTATCCGCCCTGGAGCCGCGGCAAAGGTGTAAAAGAGCCACATGCGGCTCCGGAGCCGCGGGTTGCAGACCCCTGACCTAGGGGCACCTGGTTGGCTATTGCGAGAACAGAATGCTGAATTAGGTGGTCCAAGCCGGCCTCTTCTGATGTTCTTAGCTGCTTGGGGCAGGTTGCTGCTATTTAAACACACAGCATGAAACTCGATTTAAAAGAAATGACAGTGGAGAGGCTAGGGTGGGTCTTAAAAACATCTCTCTCAGGTGTCAAAAGACCAGGGGAAAGAGGTGCTTTTGCCATCGTACGATGGAAACTTCCCAATGAAGGTGCCAGGGGGACCTCGGTGGGTAGGAAATTCCACAATTTAGGGGCTGCCCCAGAGAGTTCCCTCTCTCAGGCTGCCACTGGTAGAGCTACTGAGGGTGTGGGGACTCTTGGCGATCGTTATGGCTAATTATTAATAACTTGCAATTGTAATTATAACTGTGATATTAATGATAGTGACACCATCTTTCTCCCCTGGACAGCAGAATTACTTCCCCCTTGAAATTATGCATGTTTCTTATCTTTGGATCCTGACTACAGTGGTACCTCTGGTTACGTACTTAATTCGTTCCGGAGGTCCGTTCTTAAGCTGAAATTGTTCTTAACCTGAAGCACCACTTTAGCTAATGCAGTCTCCTGCTGCCGCTGCGCAATTTCTGTTCTTATCCTGAAGCAAAGTTCTTAACCCAAGGTACTATTTCTGGGCTAGCAGAGTCTGTAACCTGAAGTGTATGTAACCTGAAGCATATGTAACCCGAGGTACCACTGTATGTAAAATTATGCACGGGAAGCAGATGTGCATGATTGCTCGGGTAAAAAGTCAGAATGACTTATGGGACTAAAGCAAACATGCATTAAAAAATAATAATAATAATTGGCACAATATTTCGGCTTCTGCAGAGATCTTCCCGGAGCAAAATCTGGCTGAATTCAGTGCCTCCCCGGAGTTCCTGTTTGCACCCCCCCTCCAGAGGTTCTGTCTAAGCACCGCCAGCACTTCTGGGAACAAGAGACCCCGCGGGCACTAGGTCACTATCACAGACGGGGCGGAAGTGATTTCCGAGCTTTCCATGCCGGCGTGGAGCGCTCCAGGAAGCCTCAGCCTATTGTGAACAGCGCGACAACTAGAGAGAGGAAGTGGCTGAAAAATCACGGAGGAAGCCCACGAGACAGATGGAAGTCGCAAAAACAATTCACATACCAAGAGAGAGGGAGAGAGGGGGGGGAACAGGCTAGGTTTCAAGACTTTTAAATCATGTTCCGGATCCTCTCTCTCAGTCCAAGCCAACCCCTCTCCAACCCCTCATCAGTAACCCGACCTCCGCAACGGACAACGCCAGCGATTAGCACAAGCCAGTTTTGCAACGCAGATGTGCAAAGTTAAGAACAAGATCCGGCATGCAGGAGAGTAAATCTAAGTCACTGCAGAACTTGCTTGAGAAAAGAGAGGAAAAGCTCACACAGAGAGACAGCAAGAATGAAAGATGTGTCCCTAATGCTTAATACGGGCTAAAGCTTAGAATTGTAGTGCTTGCCAATCAGAAGGTCGGCGGTTCGAATCCCCGTGACGGGGTGAGCTTCCGTTGCTCGGTCCCTGCTCCTGCCAACCTAGCAGTTCAAAAGCACGAAGTGCAAGTAGATAAATAGGTACCGCTCCGGTGGGAAGGTAAACGGCGTTTCCATGCGCTGCTCTGGCTCGCCAGAAGCGGCTTAGTCATGCTGGCCACATGACCTGGAAGCTGTACGCCGGCTCCCTCAGCCAATAAAGCGAGATGAGCACCGCAACCCCAGAGTCGGCCACGACTAGACCTAATGGTCAGGGGCCCCTTTACCTTTACCTAATTTTTACCCAGAGTCAACCCTTTGAAATGGACAGATCTGAGTTAGCCACGTTCTCTTCCTAAGCATTTTGTTAAATGGGTTAGCAAAATAATTCAATCCAACTCCTCTCGATTTCCCATTCAGCTGACAGAACACTATGGGGTTTATTCTATTATTTTTATTTTTAAGAGGGGAGGAATTGGTGCTACACCCTCACAGTTGTGCTCTTCCACATGATATTTTGGGGCGCTGCCCTGGCTCTTCTCCTAGCCTTTATTAACAGGAGGAATGCTTTAGGAGGTGCAGGCAACACCCACGATGGAGGCACAGACGTGCAACTCAATGCAGATGTCTGGTAAACACACAACCACAGCTTTTAGAATTACGTTTTGTTACACTTTATATTTTTTTGGTATTGGGTGCAAGCCACATCCTTATTTTTTAAAAAACAACAACAGCAATGCTATGGATTGCACCTGCTTTGCTTTGAGATTTGTTTTTATTTTTTATAGTTGGGAATGGGTGGGGTTCAGTAAGGTGCGATGGGACACTTGGAAGAGAGAAGCACATTGTTTCTCGAAACCAAGAGCAGCACTCCCAAGGGTCACCGTGTCCTCTGGGGCTTTCTGCCGCCCCTCCTGACTCCTCTTCCAAAGAATTAGGAAAGAAAACCGATTCCTGAGAAAAGAGGAAACAGCCCGCAAAACAATTGCGCAACTCGACTGGCACAAACCCTGAAAGGAGTTTGGCAGAATACAGAGCATGAAACGGGCCGGTGCGCTTTAACGGGGGACCCTATCCAGTGCACAAAAACCTGCCTTCTACCAAGTTAGGCTATTGGTCCATCTAGCTCAGTACTGTCTACACTGACTGGCAGTGTCTCTCCAGGGTTTCAGGCAATCCCAGCCCTACATGGAGCTGCCATTGAGGATTGAACCGGGGACTTTTGGCCTGCAAGGCAGATGCACTTTATCACTGAGCTACATCCCTGTCCCCATCAGAAACTCATCGCCTCTACTTTTGACTCCAAGATGAGAAAAGCACTTTGCACATGGACCTTTTTTAAAAATAAAAGCTCTGAAGTACTTTGATTTCTAAAAACAAGGCAGTGGCAGCTCTGCTTGCACCCTGGCATTAGAGACAGGCTCCTCCGCTACAGTGGGCGTTTGTCTCTTCCTTGCCCTCCTTTTTTTTGGGGGGGCATGACCCCTTCAGGTGGCATGGAAATCATCTGGGTACCACAATGGCTCTGGGGTCATATCGGTTGTGAATTAGCAGTGGCTCGGCAGCCTATCTCCCTCGGCCAGTGCTGCTGCACACGAGCAAAAACTAAAAATAAACACATCAAGAAGACCGAACTCTAGGAAAAGTAGCAAAGCCACAGCTTAATTCAGCCAGGCAATCTGATTTCAAATGGTTGCAATGCCAGCAGAATCTCTCGCAAGAGGCTTCTGGGCAAGGCTGGGGAGTTGGGCAGCCAAGGGGTGGAGCTGGCGATCACTTGAGGATGGCGCCCGTGATGGAGGCACGGGTGTCACGAATTTGGCAAAGGCGAGGTTTGACTCCGCTGGGCTGCAGCTGCTAAGATGTGGGGATTTACCAGCGTGGTATTAGGGCAGGCGCAATCTGTGCTGTTGGTTGTCACAGCCAAGACACACAGTTGCAGATGTGCATCTTAAAAAGCATGCTCTCCAGAAAGCTGCTACTTTTTTTGGTTTTTGATATGCCGGAAGCCACCTGGAACAGGCAGGAAACAGAGGGCTCCCCCGCACGTTTCAAACAGGGAATGTGATACGAAAGGGGCTCGTGGTACAAAGGAGGCTGGCATAAAGCTGGAGGGTTTTTCGTGACTGCTGTAGCCTCTCACTCCAAGCCAACAAAAGCAGGCCACAAAAAGAAATGCAGGCGCGCTTGTCATATATTATAATGATGCATGAAATCCCATTCAGCAGTTCAGTACAGTACTATTGACTTGGAATATTTCTCATAGTTCATCTCAGTAATTCCTTACACTAGCCCAGTCATGTTAAGGCACAGAAGTATTAAACCCGAAATGTGGGTGAGCGGACCAAGGCTGAGCAAGAGACCTGGATCAGCCATAGAGCGCCTGCTTTGCATACAAAAGGCTCCAGGTACAATCCCCTGTACCGCTTACCAGCGGGAAGGTAAACGGCGTTCCGTGTGCGGCTCTGGCTCGCCAGAGCAGCGTTGTCACGCTGGCCACGTGACCCGGAAGTGTCTTCGGACAGCGCTGGCCCCCGGCCAATAGATGTGAGATGGGCGCACAAACCCCAGAGTCTGGCAAGACTGGCCCGTTCGGGCAGGGGTACCTTTACCTTTTTACAATCCCCTGTATCACCAGGTGGGATTGAGGAAGCCCCTGTCTGAATACCTGGAAACTCGCTGCAAGTCTGCGTGGACAATATTGAGCTAGATGGACTAGTGTTCTGGTTCAGTATAAAGCAGCTTCCTTTGTTCTTATGTTTTCAATGTCTGGGCTTCCTCTCTAGAGGCAAGAGAAGGTGAAAGTGCCCCTGAGCACATGCAGAGTGCACTTCCAGCACCGCTAAGTGTGAAGAGTGCCCCCCCCCACATACCAGGGGAAAGAGGCAAGTCTCGCCTTCCTCGTTCGCAGGCCATGAGTTGTCCGTTTCAGGGACATTCAACTTCCATGATTCTATGATTCAACATGTTGCTTGCGGAGTTCGTATGCTAAGAAGCAAATCAAAAGCAAAACTACGAGAGCAAAGCGTGAGGTTTTTTTGTCACCAATGACCAGGACAACGGTGCCATCTAGCGTCTGCTTTAAACAACACAGCAAGAACAAAAGTTTGTTGGGAAATTGTAATCCAACTTCATATGGGTTTTTTTTCTTTTAAAGGACGACTCTTTCAAATCTTGGTGAGCTCACAGAGCCCCCAAGCGGTGGATTTGGGCAGAACTCTTTCATGCAGAACCAAAAGCCACGAAAGCAACTAACAGGCTAAGAGGAGCGGTTTTACTGAACCACAATCAGTAAGCAGCTGGTTTGGGTATTTTTTGCCCAACACAGAACTCTTCATTTCCAACCATTTCCCCCCCTACGTGTCTGAAGCTAGCAGTCCACTTCCACCCAAAAGAGAAGCCCCAAAGGAGGTTTTTGTTTCACCTCATTTTGATAATTCAGTTCCTGGGAGTAGATAAGGACTTGTATTCTTATGTTGTGAAGGGCCCCAAGATCTATGGATGAAGGGTGGTATACAAAATAAAGAGATGATGTTCAGAAAAAACGCAGGAAATTTGATTGCAAACTGGGGGGACATCCCTGTATTTGAAAGTCAGAGTTGGCAGAGACCATGAGGGTCAGCTAGCCCAACACCTTGCAATGCAGGAATCCCCCATATTAGGGCTTGAACCCACAACTCTGAAACTCTGAGATTAAGAGTCTCATGCTTTACCGACTGAGCTATCCCAGAAAACCATCTCTGTTAAGTGGAACAGCAAGAATGAAAGGCGACGTGAAACTTCAGGGTGGGGGATGAACAGCTAGCAGCCCACAAAGCCACTTTGTCTCCTGTACAGTGGTACCTCGGGTTACATACGCTTCAGGTTACAGACTCCACTAACCCAGAAATAGTGCTTCAGGTTAAGAACTTTGCTTCAGGTTAAGAACAGAAATCGTGCTCTGGCGGTGCGGCGGCAGCAAGAGGCCCCATTAGCTAAAGTGGTGCTTCAGGTTAAGAACAGTTTCAGGTTACGAACGGACCTCCGGAACGAATTAAGTACTTAACCCGAGGTACCACTGTACATGGAAGCAGAATTTGGGACCTGTAAGGGCCTCGGCCTGCAACAGACCTGAGTTTATTCATAAGGCCGCGTCTCTCTTAGAGCGTAAAAAATAAAGCTAGTAGGAAGGTGGAATAATTAAGGGAGCGTGGAATGTTGGAGGTTTTGATTTCAGCAATGTTGCTTTTACCGTGTTTTCTCCTGTGCAGTCACTTCCTTGTGGTTTCTTATTAACCGGGTTGCAACAACTTCCTGATCGCAATAAAAAGCTGCTAGCGCCATGTATAATTGGAACACCACGTTGATCAGTTCAGAACAGGTTCTGGTTGATGGGGTCTTTTCCAGTGCCATTGCCTTGCCTTAACAAGCAGAGTATTGGACAGACCTTTACTTTAATCACAATGTGAATGCTGAATTTTCTTCCACATGTAGTATCTAGCAACTATTACGGAATAAGGATTCCGTAGCTTAGGGGCAGGCCACACGCTCTGCAGGCAGAAGGTGCCTAGTATAATCCTCAGCATTTCCAAGGAGGGCTGGGACCCTGGAGAGTTACTGCTAGTCAGTGCAGACAATAATGTACTACCTGGACCAATGGGTTGACTTGATATAAGATACACTCAGAGAAGACCCATTGTAATCACTTGGCATTAGGGTGGGACAATGTATCAAGACATCATCCACATTGAAGTCCACTTTGAAGTCCACATTGTGCTAACAGTTTCATAGTATTTGACATGGCAATATATTGCAAATGTATTTATGTATATATGTGTATATGTATATGAATACATATATGTATTTATATATGTATACAGTGGTACCCCGCAAGACGAATGCCTCGCAAGACGGAAAACCCGCAAGACGAAAGGGTTTTCTGTTTTGGAGGCGCTTCGCAAGACGAATTTCCCTATGGGCTTGCTTCGCAAGACGAAAGCCCATAGGGAAATCTCCGGGGACCTCTTTTAAATGCTGGTGGTGGGGAGCAAAGCCTTTCCCCCCCTCCGGCCTTCAGAAGAGGTCCAGGAAGGCTGGCGGGGGGCGAAAGGCTTTGCTCCCCCCTGCCTGCCTTCCCGGGAGAGCGGAGAAAGGCAGCGTCTTTCTCCGCTGTCCCAGACGGCTTTTGAAGGCAGGCGGGGGGGGGGAGACTTTCGCCCCCCGCCAGCCTTCAGAAGAGGTCCTGGACCTCTTCTGAAGGCCGGCGGGGGGCAAAAGTCTTTGCTCCCCCCTGCCTGCCTTCCCGGGGCAGCGGAGACTTCTCTGCTCTCCCGGGCGATCTTAAAATGCTGGCGGGCGGCAGCGAAGCCTTCGCTGCCGACCCCCAGCATTTTAAAAGCCCCCGGGGCAGCGGAGACTTCTCTGCTGTCCCGGGCGATCTTAAAATGCTGGCGGGCGGCAGCGAAGCTTTCGCTGCCACCCACCAGCATTTTAAAATCGCCCCGGGACAGCGGGGGCTTTTAAAATGCTGGCGGTCGGCAGCAAAGCCCTCCTGTCCCCGGAGCTTGCGGGGTGGGAGGTGGGGAGAAGGGCTTTTCTTCCCACCCCCAGCCTTCAGAAAAGGTCGGGGGACAGACTGTCCCCGGACCTGGTCTGAAGGCGGTTTCCCTAGGAACGCATTAATTGATTTTCAATGCATTCCTATGGGAAACCGTGCTTCGCAAGACGAAAAACTCGCAAGGAGAAAAAACTTGCGGAACGAATTAATTTCGTCTTGCGAGGCACCACTGTATATATACAGTGGTGCCCCGCAAGACGAATGCCTCGCAAGACGGAAAACTCGCTAGACGAAAGAGTTTTCCGTTTTGAAGGTGCTTCGCAAAACGAATTTCCTATGAGCTTGCTTCGCAAGACGACAATGTCTTGCGAGTTCCTGCTGGTTTTCCCCCCTCCACCCCCTTTTTCTAAGCAGCTAAGCCGCTTATCAGCTGATCCGATCAGCAGATAAGCCGCTAAAAGCTGCTAAAAGCCGCTAATAGCGCTAATCTGCTAATCCGTCAATGGGCTTGCTTCGCAAGACGAAAAAACCGCTAGACGAAGAGAATCACAGAACGGATTCTTTTCGTCTTGCGAGGCACCACTGTATATAAATGTATATATGCACAATATATCACATATGTGTGCTATGTAAAAAAATAGAGATTTGTGGGGGAAACTGTGAAGCCAGTCATTGCTTCTCTCATGATTCCTGCTGCCCCTGTTGCTCTGTACTACAAAATAATAGTTGTAACAGTATGTTAAAGGTAAATAAAATCTTGTAGGTTTTAGACCCCTAAGTAGTAGCAGTTGCCAGAACATTAAGCCGTTCACCTCTACACAGTTCCAGCCTGATTTTAGACATCGTGATATATTGGTATATCGCGAGGTTTAGAAGGTGATATATCATGATGTTGAAAACCAGACATCGCTCAGCCCAGCCAAGCATGGATAAGAGGTCCGTTGATTTCAATGAGCCTAACTGCAGTTGCAGAATTTATTTATTTCATTTACTCCTAAGACGGCTGTTCATAGAATCATAGAATCATAGAGTTGGAAGAGACCACAAGGGCCATCGAGTCCAACCCCCTGTCAAGCAGGAAACACCATCAGGCATAAATAGGTCCCAAAGCTGTTGACAGAACTGTCAACAAAACCATTCCACCAGTCCAATAACATGATATATAAAACAATAAAAACCACACGTAAAAAACAAAACAAAATAGGCACAATGCGACTTAATATGCCTTCTGTGGGGGAGAAAAAAGTTCAACAGAGGTGGAGGCCTGTTTGATCTCAGCCAGTTTCTTCATCCCTGCATTATTCAAACCTCTGCTGTTGTTTCAAACGGCCACCTTTTCCCTCTCACTCTCTCTCCATCCCTGTTTTATTCAAACTTTCCCCCGTTCAGTGTCTCCCCCTTCTCAATATACTCTTACTATTCCATTCCTCGGCTGCCTCATGTGAAAGAGGTGCAGAGCTCTCAAATATTCCAAAGGATGTGGATTCCTCAACTATTCCCTAGTATTTCACTCAAACTTCTGTTGTTGTTTAACACTGCCATTTCCCCTTCAATTTTTTGCATCTTTGCTTAAACTTTTGTTTCAAACCACCACCCTCCCTCCCTCAGTGTCTGTCCTTCTCTTCTTGCTTCCATGCCACAGCCCTGCTTTTGTGGAATAAATCTTCACTTTTGCTCCCTTATCCTGCCCTGACTTCATCCATATCTACCACCAAGATGAGGCACTACAAATCCTCCAATGGCCGTGCGGTAACATTCTTACATTTTTATTACATGAAGCAGAGGTTTTCAACCCTTTTGAGTCCACGGCTCCCTTGACCAACTACATTCTTTCTGCGGCACCCCTGTGGGGCTCAGGAGCCCAGTTATGTCCCTCCTTGCCTGCAGAGCTGACAGCTCCTCACCCTTTTTCAAATGCCCTCCCTTGTGGAGTGCTCCTTCAGCCTCCTCTCCTCTCCCTTCTCCTTGGGAGTCCTCTGGGCGGCTGCTGCCGCTGGTCTCTGAGCTGCTCTCCCCTGCCCCAAAGACAGGTGCCTCCTCAGGTCACCCCACAGGGGCCTGGGAAGAGGATGCCCCCAGCCTTGGTGGCCTAATGGAGCCTGGCCAAAGGTGAACGTGAGGCTTCACAAGCCCTGGGGAGGCATAGATGCGAGAGGGCATCAGAGGAGGGAGGGAAGGAAAGAGGGACAGAGGCCAGGGTTGCTCACAGAACCCCTGACCATCATTCAAGGCACCCCAGGGTGGTCGAAAACCACTGACATAGAGATAAAAACAACCCTGAGAGTACACTGGGAGTGGCCGCTGGGACCGCATAACACCGGTCCTGAGAGATTTGCATTGGCTCCCAGTACGTTTCCGAGCACAATTCAAAGCCTTGGCGCTGACCTTTAAAGCCCTAAACAGCCTCCGTCCTGTATACCTGAAGGAGCGTCTGCACCCCCGGCATTCAGCCCAGACACTGAGGTCCAGCTTCAAGGGCCTTCCGGCGGTTCCCTCCCACGAGAACTGAGGTTACAGGGAACCAGGCAGAGGGCCCTCTCAGTGGTGGCGCCTGCCCTGTGGAACGCCCTGCAACCAGATGTCAAGGAAATAAGCAGCTATCTCATTTTTAAAAGACATCTGTAGGCAGCCCTGTTTAGGGAAGTTTTTAATATTTACCATATTTTTCGCCCCATAGGGCGCACCAGCCCATAGAGCACATCTAGTTTTTTATCCCCCCCCCAAGCGCGGGGCTGGGGCGGGGGAAGCCCGACCTTCCCCCGACCCCAGCCCCCAGAACAGGCTGCTATCCGCAAGCCGTGGGAGCCCGGCGGGAAGTTGCGCCGGTCTCCCCAGCCTTGCGGATATCTGCCCGAAGCCCGGGGCGTGCTCATCAGCGCGCCCCAGGCTTTGGGATGCAGGCAGCTCTCCGCAAGCGTTGGGAGACCGGCGCGACTTCCCGCCGGGCTCCCACGGCTTGCGGGAAGCTGCCCGAAGCCCGGGGTGCAGATAGCTTCCTGAAGCCTGGAGAGCGAGAGGGGTCGGTGCGCACTGACCCCTCTTGCTCTCCAGGTTTCAGCGAAAGCCTGCATTCGCCCCATAGGACGCACACACATTTCCCCTTCATTTTTGGAGGGGAAAAAGTGCGTCCTATAGGGTGAAAAATACTGTAATGCTGTACAGTGGTGCCCTGCAAGACGAATGCCTCGCAAGATGGAAAACTCGCTAGATGAAAGAGTTTTCCGTTTTGGAGGTGCTTCGCAAAACGAATCTCCTATGGGCTTGCTTCGCAAGACGACAATGTCTTGCGAGTTCCTGCGGTCCCCTCCCTTTTCTAAGCCACTTATCAGCTGATCCGATAAGCCGATAAGCCGCTAAAAGCGCTAATCCGCTAATCCGTCAATGGGCTTGCTTCGCAAGACGAAAAAACCGCTAGACGAAGAGAATCACAGAACGGATTCTTTTCGTCTTGCGAGGCACCACTGTATTGTTTTTAACACTCGATTGGGAGCCACCCAGAGCGGCTGGGGAAACTCAGCCAGATGGGCGGGCTATAAATAAATTATTATTATTATTATTATTATTATTATTATTATTATTATTACACCCACCCGTGGAGTCACTCATAAGTCACACGTGTTCTCTCTCTCTCTCTCTCTCTCTCTCTCACTCTCTCACTCTCTCGCTTACCAAGTAGAGCAGAAAGGTGTGAAGACCCGTTCCAAGTCCCACTGAGGACAGAATGCCTAAGCCTACCCAGTAGGCACACCATAAGAGCTTCTTCTCCAAATAATGCACATACTAAGAGAAAAGAGGGTGGGGGAGAGAGAATAAAAGGTTACACTTTCACAAGAAGGTGCAATGCTTATTAAATCCTTCTACAGCATGCCACTGAAAAGCAAGTAAAAACACACAGACATTTCGAAAAATTACTTTAAAACCAGTTTTAAGGATGTGTCATATGACTGGCGCTGCCTGAACGCCTGAGAAAGACAACCATTTCCATGGCGCCAAAAGGTCGGTGCTGGGTGGGTCTCCCTGGGGAGAGCACACCTTAAAGGGGATGGGGAGCTCTTATTGTGAGACAATAGCACACATCAAAAATAAAACAGAATTCTGTGCAGTTCAGAGAAAAGGAGGGCAGCGGCAAATTTAAAAACCTGCAGTGCACAATGCTTTGCCATTTGGTGCTAATGCAGAATTTTGAGTCCTGCCTGGGCTGGGAACCTCTTAAGGCAAGGGTGGGGAAGCTGTGGGCCCCTCCAGACATTGTTGACTCCAATTCCCATCACTCCCAACGTGGCAAAAGGTCAAGGATAATAGAGATTGCAGTCTGGCAACATCTGGAGAGCCACAGGTCCCCTAACCCCCACTTCAGGTGCTGACATCTGCTCCCAGAAAGCCAGATCTGGAGGAAGAACCAAAAAGCCAAAGGCCAGCACACAGAGAGGTGAACCTCACATGGGTGCTAGGAAAAGCAATTATTTTACTTATTTCTATATCAAAAATTCCAATTGCCCAACAGGTTTCAATTTCAGCATGCATATCATCAGAATGCAACTGTCACTTCTCTAAGTCCCTAACGGGACGTTTTTCAAAGTTTGATGTTTTATTATGTTTTCATAGGTGTTGGAAGCTGCCCAGAATGGCTGGGGAAACCCAGTCAGATGAGCAGGGTATAAATAATAAAATTATTGTTATTGTCAGGAGTCTGGCTGTTGGATCAGGCCAGTCAACTGCCTAGTCCAGAATCCTGTTCTCACAGTGGCCAGCCAAGAAAAACCCGCATACAGGACTTGAGCACCTTCTCCCTACTGGTGATTCCTAGAAAGTGGCCTTCGGGAGAAGTAGAACACAGCCATTGTGAATTTGGTGGGAGCAGATTCCATAGCTTTAACTGGGAGCACTATCACTTAGACAGAGAAGAAATTCCTTATTTGGAGGATACAAAGCGACTGTCTCTTCCACTGATGCCCATTGTCCAATTCTGGGCATTTTTTCTTTCTTTTTTTTAACCTGCTGGCCTACCGAGAGAACACATGCAAGCCCTCTGCACGTCCTGAAAGCGCTAGGCCCTGTTTGATATGTAGCGTTACCTGTTGATGTGCGCCTTCGATATAATACGCGGATGTAAGCAGTGCCAGCAGCAGTAAGAGAGACACCACGATCCTTCGGCGATGCCACAATCTTGGGAGGGGGGAAATAAATAAACTGCTCTTAGAATAGAAGGACCACACTGACACACACTGGTACCTCCCTCCCTGCCCCATTCATATTCATATTTCAGCCATAACAACAACAACAATTAAGGGAGCTGGGCATGTTTAGCCTGGAGAAGAGGAGGTTAAGAGGTGATATGATAGCCATGTTCAAATATATAAAAGGATGTCACATAGAGGAGGGAGAAAGGTTGTTTTCTGCTGCTCCAGAGAAGCGGACACGGAGCAATGGATCCAAACTACAAGAAAGAAGATTCCACCTAAACATTAGGAAGAACTTCCTGACAGTAAGAGCTGTTCGACAGTGGAATTTGCTGCCAAGGAGTGTGGTGGAGTCTCCTTCTTTGGAGGTCTTTAAGCAGAGGCTTGACAACCATATGTCAGGAGTGCTCTGATGGTGTTTCCTGCTTGGCAGGGGGTTGGACTCGATGGCCCTTGTGGTCTCTTCCAACTCTATGATTCTATTATTTTTATTATTATTAATACTCCACCCATCTGACTGAGTTGCCCCAGCCACTCTGGGCGGCTGAACCTGATAACCCCCCTCCCCCAGCGAGCCCATAGGAATATAGGAAGCTGCCTTGTATTGATCCAGACAAGCTATTCCTAAGAATTATAACGCAATATTCCAGAACAGGCTCCTGAGATCTTTCGAATTTGCAGGAGACACCCCCCCCCCAACAATTATGTACCATGACAAAGGTGCAGTTCTTTCGCCATGGGTTGGATCCTACCCCATTCCATTAGGTGCACCACATTCTAGCGTCAGGGGAAGGGAGAGAAAAAAATCTCCGACCTCTTGGACTAAATCAGGACACAATAAAATCTAGGCTTTGATAAAGGAGGTAAAGGCAGAGGGGAGGGGAGCTGGGGGTGGGGGCTAGTGAGTGCCTTTCAACTGGACCCAGACCCATTTGGGAGAGGAGGAGACACCCGATTTTGGGACCCCGTGGTTTAAGAGTAAAAAGTTAAGGAGAAGTAGGCCTTTACTTTATGGTCAATTCTTTCAAGTTTAATAATGTTTCCAGGAAAAAATACTGCAAGGTAATGAGTGGCTTCTTCCAGAGGACGATATCCAGGCGCGCTTCTCGTTCTCTCTTCTTCTGTTCGCTTGACGGAGAAGGCTCTGCAAAGAGGAAGGAGGGGGTGGAGGAAAAGGGGAGAGAGAAGAGCTATGAGAAACGGCAAGCATTGTCAGCCCTGTGAAAGATTTCACCCTCCGAGTGAAACGAGGAAATTCCCTTCTGGGTATGAACCCAATGTGAGGCCATCGACAGCCCTGGGGGATTCCTCACCCACCAGATGGTTGCTCAGCTGGTTGCTTGTTCCAAAAAGCAAAAGGGCTAATACAGGGGCGGAGAAGTGGAGGTCTTGGGGGTCAAATGCTAACCTCCAGATCATTCTGCCTGGCCGCTTGGAACTCTCTCAAAAGCACACCCCCAAATGGTCTTGCTCTCAGCCCTCCTTGAATGTTTTTGCCTGGCTGGAATGTGCCCTTGAACTCTGATCATGCTTCTTGTCTGCCTGCATAGCATGGACCATAGAGAGAGGTGTTTGTGGGAGCAGGTGGTATAGAAAAGCAAGAAGAGAACGCATTGCGCAAAATAAGACTGGCTAAGCAGCACTTCTTCAGCTTATATAACAAAAACAGGTTGCAGTGTTCAGCTTTTTTGGGCACAAAGTGCTATGTGACTTCATAGCCTGTAGCACCGAGTAGACACAGCCTGGTCCTGAAAGCCTTTTCAAATGGGTTTTCAAAATAGGCTTGTGGCTCGATTTGCATTTTATTGCAAAATGGGTAAGGAAGGGGGGGCGCTTTAGCTCAGTGGAGGAGCATCTGCTTTGCATGCAGGTTCAATTGCCGGAATCTCCAGGTAGGGCTGGAAAGACCTCTGCTTGACATCTTGGGAGAGCCCCTGCCAGCCAGTGTTGACAGAACTGAGCTAGAATCAACCCAGTGGCCTGAATCTGTGTCAGTCAGTTTGCCATGTTGCTGGACTCCAGCTCACATCAGCCTCAGAGGATGAGATAACATCAAAGACCCCAAAAACTGCTATCAAGTACAGCAGGACAGTGCTGAGATAAATCAGGGGTGGGGAATCTACCTGAAGTTTGATTTTATAGTTTTAACTGATTTCTTGTATTGCATCTTTATAGTTAAGCAGTACATCAATTACCTAAATAAGTAAAAGTAGGTCTAACACAAGCAATCAGAATGAAGTAACTCAACTGTCACCTCAGTAGTGTTCAGATCCTCTCAACTAAAAGTATCGAAGCTAATACAGATATTTACTGAAGTTTAAGATCTGAGAAATTTCCTCCTCCTGCCACATCCCAATTTCCTTTAGTGTCATGACCGTGGTGGGTGGGGCCAGAAGCAAAACAAACAAAAAAACAAAACAAAACCAGGGCAGAACAGCGATGAGACTCTTATATTTGCACAGTAGGCTACAATCCAACCATGCAAAAACAAAACTAAACTATGGTTTCTATACCCCCTCCCTCAATATACATGCAAGCAAGCAAGAGGCATTATCCCAGTTCACTGTCTCACCTGTGAAGTTTCCATTGTGCTGCTCTTTGCTCATTGCCATGCGCCTCAGGTCTGTTCCATTCTCTGCCATTTCATAGATCAGTCACTTATGGGGACCTACCTTCAAAAGAGACAAGACGCAAAACTCACAAAGCTGTTAAGCCAAAAGTTGCCTGACAGCAAAAACAAGACTCTAGCGTGAGATGATTCGGCCAGGAGTCCACATTTCCACTTGACACCCTCTCCAGAGCAAGGAATGTAGCTCAGTGGGGGAGCATTTGCACTGCGTTCAAAAGGTCTCTGATTCAATATCCAAAATCTCCATACAGGACCGGGAATTTCCCCAGCTTGAAACCCTGGAGAGACACTGCCAGTCAGTGTAGACAATACTGGGGTCGGTGGATCAGTGGCCTGTATAAGATGACTTCCTCTGTTCTGATTTAAATCAGCCCTTAATTCAGATCCGTGAGGACCGGCATCTTCTGCAAGCTCAATTGGGCTACATGTTATACATGGTAACCACCAGAGGGAGCCCTTATCCATATATTGTATGATCAAATATCCCAAGTCTCATCTGAAAAAGGGTCAGTGTAAAGGTGAGATACACTAGTCCTCATGACAGCACAAGACCACCTGGAGAAGTAAATGTAAGGCCAAAGTTCACTATGTTTCCCCAACTCATGCAGTGTCTAAACCGGGGTAGGCAACCTGGTTTAGGTTGGATCAAAGCAAAAAGAGCTTTGAGAAATGCAAACCGTCAGGTTTAAGGGAAGGGAAATGGACTTTCTGTTCAATGGTGCAGAAAAGAGGCAGGGTGCGCTTCTTCCTGGACTGATCCTTGGACTGCCACTTTGCCAGAGCAAAACCCTCCAGAGCAGCAGCAACAGCAGCCCAAACTAGCAAATTGCAGCTTTTCACAACACAGAATCATTTGCTGATGGGGGCTCTTAAAGTAGGGTTGCCATGTATTCTTTTTAGGGATCCCCCAAAATTGTGGAGCGTTTTTCTTAGGGAAACCCAGAAAACAAGTTGCAGAGTATCTTTTTTCAGACAAACCCCAAAAATGCAACCCCCCCAAACACCCCATGATTTTTCTATTGATTGCCTAAGATCTAAGACGTGGGTAGGCAAACTAAGGCCCGGGGGCAGGATCCCCCGATCTGGCCCAATCTCCTTCTCAATCCAGCCCGTGGACGGTCCAGGAATCGGCGTGTTTTTACATGAGTAGAATGTGTCCTTTTATTTAAAATGCATCTCTGGGTTATTTGTGGGGCATAGGAATTCATTCATCCCCCCCCCCAAAAAAAAATATATATATATAGTCCGGCCCACCACATGGTCTGAGGGATTGTGGACCGGCCCATGGCTGAAAAAGGTTGCTGACCCCTGGTCTAAACTTCAAATTCCCCAGCTCAGGCACTCTGATGGGAGTTGCACCCGAAGGAGTGCAGAAACTGGTGGAGGCTGAACTAAGGCTGAGAGCAGAAAGTCACACGAACCAACTACTTTCTGCAAAATCTGATCATATACACCAGAAAACACCTCCAGATCAAACTTCCCAAATCGAACGTCTTACTCCAACCACGACCTCAGGACTCTCTAAATCAAAGTCCTAATTTTGCGGGTGCCAATTGCCGTGCAACTTTCTGGTACACGGATAGCTGGCTTTATTCAACAGCCAAGATGTGCTATATCGGTGTGCAGGGAATCCCAGGTTGAAATCCCCACCGTGGACCTGTTGGGTGGCGGCGGGTAGTTCCACAAACAAGGCTGCCCTGAAAGAGTTTCTCGGGTGATGAGGACACCCAGAGGAGAGTCTCATTTCCTGACCTCAAAGACAGGCAAACATGCTAGTTTGCCTGGAAACAAGATTCCCTTTCTGCATCAAACATCTCCCGACTTTTCAGCTTTGCCTTCCAAATCCCTTCTGGTTGCTTCGGAAACCACTAAAAACAGAGAGCCGCAAGAGGATAATAGCTTTCCACGAGTAACCCATATTCAGGGCAAAGACTCGGGGGGGGGGGACCTTACTTGTAAGCATATTTCTATAGCATAGAATAGAATTTTATTATTACAGTCACAGACCAGTTCCGGCTCACTTACAATATCAGGAAAATCATAAAACACAACAGGAATACATTGAATTGCAATTGGGTATAACAGAGACAATTCAGGTATAGCGGCAATTAAAAATATACCGGTATATTAAATCTTGATCACTAAAATATAACCTGAAATTATCATTTAAAACCTTAATGATTTTGGTAGTACAGCTTGTTCCCTAAGTTTTATGGCAGTCGCACAGAATTTGGCCACCCTTAACGTGATCTCTAGATCCTTGTCCTCTACCATGAGTTTTAGACGTTGAAGTTCAGACCCATTTGGAGATTTCTGAATAACAGGAGTGATAAATACCGAGCGTATATCCCCGTAGAAACGGCAGCGTAACAAGACATGAGAGACAGTTTCTACCTCCATCAAGCTGCAGGGGCAGACTCGTTCCATGTATGGTTTACCCTCGAATCTGCCCTGCAATAAGGCAGATGGCAGCACGTTGAATCTAGTGAGGGTGAATGACCGTCTGTATTTAATTCTATAGCATTAAAAAAAAAAAAGCCCTGTCTTTCAGGGAATACGCATGGACTCATCCACCAGGGAACCCCTTTTCCACATTGCAGGGGGTTATTAGGAAAATTCCAGGGGAGGTGTGGGGGACCTGTGGCCCTCCAGATGTTGCTGGACTACAACTCCCATCATCCCTGCTGGCTGGGGCTAATGGAGTCCACAGGTCCCCCCCCTGAACAGGCTCCACTAGCCCTTCCCTTTGGCTCTGCACAGACCACCACCAGCAAGCACGTTATCTCCCATGCCATCTGTTCCACCAACGTTGGTCTTCTTTTATAGCAAGCTTATCCAAGCAAAGTTGAAAGAACCAAGTGGTTTACAGCAACTTAAAAAGCAGAATTTTCTTAGGAAACAAACCGTCTTATCACTAAATCCATGTTTATCACCAAAGCCACACTTTAAAACAAGCTGAAATACAAGTTCATTAAGAGAAACAAACCAACCAACCAACCAAGCAAGAAAACAAACAAACAAACAAACAAACCACCAACACCCCAACAATGTACTCCCTTCTCCCCCACACTCCCAGCAAACCGGAGGAACATTTCAGCACTTTCAGCGGCAAGACCCAAGCAGATCGAGCCCTAACCCTTAAAATTCCTAGGCATGTTTTTAGGTGCTTGGCTGACCAGGCAATTGAGGTCTCCTGCCATCCTTTCTGCCCCTGGAGTAAACAGGCAGACTTTTTAAAAACATAATTGCTGCATTATGAATATAACACCAGATAAATTCAACCCCAAACCGAATAAACCAATTTTCCCAACTGAGCCTTAATATACCTCTTTGTGCCTTTGCCCGTCTTGCTCTCAAAGGAACGAAACAGCCCAGGGTCTGTTAAGTGCTGAAGGAAAGTTCTACGAGTTCCAGAGAGAGAAACGAAGCCCACCCAGGACGCAGTGTAGAATGAACACCAGTTTTACAAGGTTGAGACATTAAGTTTCTTCAGACAAACTATTAGGGTGGTGTGGACAGGGTTTTTTTATTATTTAAAAAAATCCTTGTATATTTTTAGCACCATGAACACCCAAAAGGAAACATTCAATTAGAACAAAAATTTAGGACAAAAAATTAGGACATCCTTGAAAGGCACCCAAAAACTGGCACAACACAACTTAACGAAGAAGTTACTTTGGCAGCAAAGGGAGCGGAAGGGCTCTCTCTCTCTCTCTCTCTCTCTCTCTCTCTCAGGTACGGCTGAATGGCTGAACCCATCAAACAAAAGTGAGAATTGTAATGCCTCCCGGATGATTTTGGACTCCAAATCCCATCAGCCCAATGGTCAAGGAGCCGCACCATGTACTTAAAGGACATACAATCCCCATTTCAAGCGTGTGACACCCCTCAAAGAATTCTGGGATTCCCCTTCATAGAGTGCAATTCCCAGCATCCTGAACAAATTACAGTTCCCAGTATTCTTGGGGTTTTGTGGAGTGGCGGAGGGGAGAAGCCATGTGCTTTGAATGTGCACTGGATCACAGAATCGCACAATTGTAGGGTTAGAAGGGATCCTGAGGATCATCCAGTCCAAGCCCCTGCAACAGCAGCTGTCCCATATGGAGATTGAACCTGCAATCTTGCCTTCATCGGCACCGCGCTCTAGCCAGCTGAGCTATCCAGGCTGTGCTTTTAAGTGTGTGACGTGGGTCTTCTGGTAGTCCCAGAAACGCCAGAGGTTAATGCCCCCTGCTGTAAACAAGTCTATGTGCTTCCTTAAGGCAGGGCTGGGGGGGAGAGAGAAGGGCGGGGGAATTCTCCCCGAACACCCAGAGAGTCCTCTTGAAAATAGTGACAGAGCCATCTCCCTTGAAGAATGTAAAATCCAATCCCCTTAAGCTAAGTAACACTTTGAAAGGGCCTCAGGGATGTCAGATGTCCTTAGGGGATCTTTAGGGAGAGAGAACAGGTGGTCGTCTGGGCCCAAGATCAGCTGGCAGAGATGTTTAGCAACTGACGGGCTCATGTCCTGCTATGTTCATTCCCCCCCCCCCCCGAACTGTAACACAACCAAGAGACATGGCAACATAGTTTAAACATTACATTATATTTTAGTTACTGGAAAAGCAGGAGGACCCACAATCATTAGCTCATTGTACAAGCACCGATTGCACAACAGGACACATTCCCTGGGTGGCGCCTGCTTAATCTGGCCCAAATGGGGTGTCCTACTTTTTGTTTTTGTTTTTTATCAGGTCTGAAGCTGGCGGTTGTATGGGTGGGGCTGAGAGAATGGGATCCAGCTCTGGCAGGAGACAAGGAGGTCAGAAAGAGAAGGAAAGGTTAGTTTGTTTCCAAAGGGATTCAGCAAAAGCTATTCGCCTGGGATGAAATAAAGTTCACCTCAGGTGACCAGGTAAGCAAGCTTTTGTAAAACTGAAGAGGGCCGCTTCCTTCCCACTTTGGGCCTTTTGCTGTGACCAATGTTACGTAGATATATGGGGACTGGCAGGCTAGGAAACTTGAACTGGACTTTAAAGATGAACCCAAACAAAATGTGCCATGGAGTGCTCCTGTTCGGCCTTCCAGCAAGCCAGTCACACCCTTTCCCAAGATACTCCATTCCATTCCCCACAAGGCCAACTATCAGGAATGAGAGAAGTTATAGCCAACTGGAGGATGACACGTCCCCTGTCTCAGGGAAACGCGATATAACTTTAAGCATGGCAAAGGAACAACATGTTAGATTTCACAAACCCTTTGACCTCACATTATTCTTCAGGTTGTTGGTGTCACAGATGGTTTTCTTCAGCTCATCTCCAACTCAGAAGTTCACTTTCCCCAGTTCTCTCAAGAAACCATGTTTAAGACCTCGAGAAGATCTTTCCAGATTAGGCCAACGGGCCTTGTAGTTCCTACAGTGGCCAGAAATATGTTTATGGGAAGTCCACTGTGCTGTCATGTAACACACCTGTTGATGGACATAACCCCCCAAGCATTATGACCCAGATCCACAAGGCTGACCAGATCCTACCCTTGACCAACTTCCCGTGGGCCAAATCAGGCATCATTACGACATCAGGTGACAATTCCAAAGCGGTTTGCCAAAACCACCAAGCAGTTAGCTCCTTGGATGTTTGTTTGCAGGTGCGGTTTGGGTTCAGACTGGACCTGCGAGTGGGCAAAGCAGGGCTCACACACACCTTCAAAAGGGATGATAAAGCCGATCAGCTGGTCCGTGCTGACAGCGAGCTGCCCCAGCTCCACTGGTGCAGCTGATCTGAGAAGGACTTGCCTTCTGCGCCAATCAGCAAGCCCTGCTTGCAAAGGAACAACTTACATGCCCCCCCATCTGACACTGCACATGGCATCAGGCTGGAGACGGAGACAACGGAGAAACGGCCTCAAGGGCAGATTCATGCCCACACCTGGTCTAACTCCTTTTTTAGGAAAACACTGGCTCTCAGCTTAGCTTTCAGGATTGTGTCGAAAAGCTCAGCCAGATCAGACCGAAAGTTCACCTTCTCCAGTCTTTCACACCCAATCTGATGCCCTCCACAAGTGTTGCTGGAAATACAACTCCCATCATCCCTGGTTGCTGGGCATGCTAGCCAAAGCTGACATAGTCCAAAGCAGGCATCCCCAAACGGCCCTCCAGCTTTTTAGGGAAACCCCCCCAAAAAAAATTACAATTCCCATCATCCCTGACTACTGCTCTGGTTAGTTAGGGATGATGGGAGTTGTAGTCCCAAAAGAACTGGAGGGCCGAGTTGGGGGATGCCTGGTTCAAAGCATGTGGGGGTGGGGAGGCCCGTCTATTCCCTGTGGCAGAGTCTCCTTAAGGTCTCAGGAAGAACTTATTTCCAGGTTCCACTTCCTCCTGAGCTCCTTTCAGCTGGAAATGCCAAGGCTCTTCTGAATGCATAGCATAGCACAGCTACGATTCCCCTTCCCAGCTGCCTGGCTGCCCATTGACAAGCCTCCTATGACTTAGCAAAGGATCAACAGATACGTCTCCCCCCCCCCGTGGGCTTGGGGGGTTGCCAAGCCGTCCCATCAATCCACCCAACCTGTCCCCCCTCCCCTTCTTTCCCCGCCTTCACTCCCAAGCTTTGGGAAATCCCAGTTTGGAACCAGCTGCTGTCAAAAAATAGAATATTAAACCAGGGACACCGCCGGCCTGACTATTATACGCTGTTGTCAGGGGTTCAGGAGCAGAGGCGAGGGCAAGGGAGGAAACAGAGAGCGAGGGGAAGGAGTCCGAAGGAAAGATGAGCGATGACGACGACCCGAGGTCTCCGAGTCTGTCCAGTGAATTGGAAGATTCACAGAAAGGAGCGCCAGTGACCAGAGCAAGGGGGGAGCTTAGGGGGACACCCCAGGAAGAAGGGACAAGAGGGGGTTCAGAGAGCAGCAGTTGGAAATCGGGGCCAACGTCCCCAACAGAGCGCAGTGGGGAGGAAGGGCGCCAGGCATCGGGATCCGGCGGCTCGCCGCAGGGGGGAGGGCATGAGTCAGGAGTGGCCACGCCTCCATCGGAGAGCGAAGAAACGGTCAAGCGGAGAGTGGAAGGTTGGGCGCGCGCGCCAAGTTCAAATGCACAGGAAGGCGGCACAGTAAGCAGCCCGGAAAGGGAGCCAGGTCCTAAAGCCCGCCGCAAGGAGACAGAAGGGTCCGGGGGGTCAGCGTCAGAAGAGTCCCGGAAGGAAGAGACCACGGGGGGCAGAGGGACCCAGAGAAGAACGGTCAGGCGGAAAAGGTGGAGTAAGGCTAGGGTATTAAGTTGATGTACAGGAGGCGGGGACTCAGACGGAGCTTCGCCGGTCTAGCTTAGAAGACGTAGGGCTGCACGCTGCAGCTTGGAATTGGAAACTGTAACTTAATAAAGACTTTTATAAAGTGAACGCTGGCTAGCGTGATCCTCTGTGAGCTGGGATCTGGAAGCAGCCCTGACAGCTGTCCTTACTTGGCTGAACAAGAATAACCTGGAAAACTAACAAGGGGTGAAAAAATAATGGCCTGCTGTATCATTATCAGTGACGGCTAAAGCAGAGACACTCACTTTCATGGATTTATTTTCCCTTCCAGACTCAATAGTGGTGAGATTCCTCCGTTCCAGAGGCTGTTAGAAGGTTACACAGCAAATGCTTCATTCAACAGGCAGTGATGCGTCATTTGTAGCCAGACCATTGTTCCACCTAGCTTAACACTGTCTACCCCAGGGGGGTAGAGAACCTTCTTCAGGCCAAGGGCCACATTCCTTTCTGGGGACCTCCTCGGGGCCACATGCCAGAAGCATAAGCTTTACCTTTTGTCCAGTAAGCTAGTTTCAGCGCACACACTCCTTTCCAGGCAAGCAAGAGGAACGATCACAGACACATTCTAGCCAAAGAAAAACACTCAAGGAGGTCATGAAGCAGCACTGTTCTACACTCCTAGGTCTTTTGGCACTTCCACATAAGGCTGAGAGAGACTGCCAGCCCGTGTGGACAACACTGGGCTCGATGGACAAATGTATCTAAGGCAACTTCCTCTATTCCTAGGTATGACTGGTTGGCATGCAGGATTTCAGGCAAAAATATTTTTCCAGCCCCCCCTTTGGAAACGCCAGAAATTGGATTCGAGACCTACTTTATGCAAGCAGATGATCTATCAGCAAGAATGGCTCTTTTCCATGCTGAGATGTCCACCTGATGGGGCCATGGTCCAAATGAGTCACACTTAAATCATGTCCCAGGACTCACAAGCACGCACCAAGATATCGCTAATCTCCAAATGACTTTCTGCCCTGGCCTTACCTCCTTCCATTTCGAGTGGAAAATTCTGCCCCATCTCTACATCAACTGGATTTGACAACTGCTCTCAATGCAGAAGGGCTGCAGAACTGCCAGCCGTGAGCAGGAGGCTGTCCGTTGTGTCTCTGCATGAGTCACAGGAAGGAGGCGACGCATGAGCAATTGGACTCAACTGGGGTGAGGGTGTTGCCCAATTCCATTCTGCCCCTGCACTGGCTGTGAACAGATCATTCAATCACTTCTGATAGAGAAATATAGCCAGCCCTGAAGAGAATGCCTGCTGCTACATTTTCCCTACCCGCTACATTTGTGGGTTATGAAAGCTATGGTTAATGATTTACTGGGAACGTGCGGATTGCTTCTGTTCTGCTCCTCCTTGCTAGTGACTCAGAGCAACAAACCCCAGTTCTTAGAATCCTTAGTCCAGCATGACATCAAATCTGATTTGCTTTGCTCCAAACTAGGATGAAAAGTCATGGCTTACCAATGGTGGCTTGTAAAAGAAACCGCGACTTACGGTTTGGACCTAATGTGAGGCCGAGGACTTTGGTTTGCTGCTCTCATGTTGTAAGGGGAGGAGGGGGAAACGATGTAGAATTGATCAGCACGTTCAGAGGAAACCATTAACCATGGCTTAGCGCAAGGTGCAAATGCACCCAAGATCTCACTGTTTCGTGCTTGCCTCTTTCCAATCAATACTCCAAACGCAGCCCCCAGTTTTAAACCACAGAAGGAAAAATGAGGGCCTCAGCGAGCAAAAGCCAGTGAAACCCAGCTTCGAAACCAAGGGGCTAGTCTCTCGCTTCATCTCTAACCCTCCAACTCAGAGGAGGCTATATTTAGCTCACAAATTCTGCTCCTCGCAAGTCAGAAGCTTTAAAATCCATCACACTTTCCCCTTCTTCAACCCCCAGCAATTCTACCCGCCAGTCCTATGGCAACACATCTGCTCATGAATGAACATGGTGCCTCAGCAAAGGGAGAACGAAAACACACACACCAACCGGTGTTAGGAAATGCAAGGTCTCCTGTAGCTTTGATTCTCACTCTCATAAATGAGTTTGAAATGAAGTGAAGAAATCCTCACTACATCAATCAACTTTAAAGACTGACTGAATAACCTTTCCCCTTATTATGAATGGATTGGGGGGTGTTTGGGGGTGGGAGGAACTGGAATAAGCGTATAAATGACAAAGATATTATTAGAATGGGAAACAAAAGACGACCTAGTTAAAGCTTCAGTGACGCACTGGGCAATAGATATAGGACACAATATAGATCTTAACCTCTGGGAGGAACTTTGGAAAAGCGACTTGAAATTTACAGCATGTTATTCTTTGAAAGGGAAATATTTGAAAATGATTCATAGATGGTATTTAATTCCGAGTAGGTTGGCTAAGATTTACAAGACAGAATCAGATAAGTGTTGGAAGTGTAAAGATGTGGAGGGAATGTTCTTTCACATGTGGTGGACATGCAAAAAGGTAAAAGAGCATTGGGAAATGATTTACAATGAACTGAAAAAAATGTTTAAATTACTTTCCCCCCCAAAAACCCCAGAATCCTTTCTGCTGGGGATAACCCAGACTGAAATCCCCAGGTGTCAGAAAAGGTTAATTCATGTATTCAACAACTATGGCCCATGTTTTGTTAGCCCAAAATTGGAAAGTGAGAGGTCCCAACTAAAGAGAATAGGTAACTCAAGTTGACAGAATATGCATAACTTGCAGATTTAACATATAGAATAAGAAAGCAAGAAGAACATGTCTTTAAAGAAGAATGGAAAATGTTTATTGACTATATGGAAAATAACTGTACAGCTGAAAATGCCGGCAGGATTAACACAAATTCAACATTCAGCAGAGTAAATAATTCTTGATGAATGTAATAGTGGAAAATTGATTTGAATGGCTATTGTAAAATATGCAGGGATGAACCATGGTAAAATGAACCACGGAAAGAGAAGAAGAGAAGTCATTGGATATTTTAAAGTTTGCAAAATGTTTATTTGAAATTGTAAAGCAGAAAATGTAATAAATTTTTTTATTAAAAAGAGTATAAATGACAAAGTTTGGGATGCCATTTCTGAATCTTACAGAAAGCAGGAAGAATAACATAAGAGACTTACTGGAGCAGGATTACTGTTCTGTAAGTGATCTGTTAGCTACCCGGACAACACACACTTATAGTGAAGGTGCAGGATATAAATCACACTAATGCAGATGGGGCTGAACCTGAGGAAGATAGAGGCTCCCTTGGCCAAAAACACCCAGAACAGATCCACATCATATATTTAAAGCATACCCAACACACATTTAAAGCACATTACTTCCCCCAAAGAATTGTGGGAACTGCAGTTCCACCTCACAGAGCTACAGTTCCTAGCACCCTTCACCTACTACAGCTCCCAGTATACTTTTGCAGAAGTCACGTGCTTTAAATGTGTGTTGAATGTGCTTTGACTGTTTAGTGTGAATCGGCTCTTGGTGACTTTGGCAAGTTCCTACCTGAGGAGAGATCTGAACCGGCTCTTAGCTCACAATCACCACCACAATATTTTTAATAAACACAGAAAGCGCGCAGGAGGGAAATGGCAAGAATGAAGGAGTTAACAGATAGCAAGATACATCGTTAGTAGTAGTGGTATTAATTAAATTTGCGTACCACATTTCATCTGAAGCTCTCAGCATAAAAATATCAAACGAGAACACAAAATTAATAATAATAAGAATAAAAGCAATAATCCCCACCTACCCACAAACACATTTAAAAGGCCACAGAATATTCACTCAGCCAAAGGCCTAGTTATCGAGAAAGAACAGACAGAACCAGGTTATCTTTGAAACCTTTGAGTCTTAAAAGATTCAAAGTGAACCTTGTTCTCTGTGAAAAACCACACGAAGATCCAATATTAAGCCTTTTGGACTCTGTCTTGAGAGAGACTTTGTACCAACTTTGAGCAATTACTTTTTACAATTATATCCTCTCACTGGCGGCAGTGTATTTCGGATAGACAAAGCCAGCCTGTCAATTAACAAAGATAACAAGATCAATGAGAGAGATCCACAGCACACACAAACGTAAGCAATGGCTTATAGTCGATTTCTCACATTTTTAAACGCCACTTCCTGGCAAAACTCCCAAAGCGTTTTTCCACTTATACACACACTCACAGAAGTATAATGTGCAAAGCGTTAAGAGGTCAATGTTGTGGACAGAAGCATGTGGCCACAAAGGCAGAGGGCTGCCCCATTCAAATCTTGCCTTTGCCAGGTGACTAACAGAACACTCTCAGCTCTAGTTCTGCATCCACATACAGTGGTGCCTCGCAAGACGAAATTAATTCGTTCCGCGAGTTTTTTCGTCTAGCGAATTTTTCGTATTGCGAAGCACGGTATCGGAAAAGTTTTGAAAAAGCTTCAAAAATCACCAAAAACCTCAAAAAAGGCTACCACACCGCGTTCTATGAGTTGCTCCTCAAAGTCAAGTCGCAACTGTATTAACGGTGTTAAGAAAAAGGAAACAAACTTGCAAAAAACGCAAGACGTTTTTGTCTTGCGAAGCAAGCCCATAGGGAAATTCGTCTTGCGAAGCAGCTCAAAAACCGCAAAACCCTTTCGTCTAGCGAGTTTTTCGTCTTGTGAGGCTTTCGTCTTGCGGGGCACCACTGTACTGGGAAGAAGAAAGCTAACTAACTTTCAGGGCTGCTTTTTAGATTTTACAAACTGATCAAAGACTGAAATAATAGGACTACAGGGATATTGAGACAACTGCAGCAGGGGGTTTAGAAACACGGTATACACCCACAAATTGTACCTTTTAAAATAAATAGACAACAAAACTCATAAACAGAAAGTGATCTTGGAAAACCTTGTCTATTGAAACAGGCAGACTTCACTGTATGTTTTAACTGCTTTATACTGATAATTTTATTGCTTTCTTCATTTTGTAAACCGCTTTGAGGTTTTATTACAATTAAGCTGTATATAAATCTTGTGAAACAAAATAAACAGCCGGAAACAGTTTAAAAATACAGGAGGTTTTGACTTTGAACTTATCTTCCTTTTAATAATTTTGACCCTGTTTTGATGGCTAAAGTGAGGAACTTAGCTATATTTTCTGTGACGTCAGGGTTGGAGCCTGACAATCAAAAACAGAGAATTCATCTCAGTTTCCCAAGTGTAGAGAAAGTACTGAGATAAGCTTGGATATTATACCTAAAAAAATTACAGTACAGTGGTACCTCGGGTTACATACACTTCAGGTTACATACTGTCAGGGGTTCAGAAGCAGAGACGCAGAGAAGGGTGGAAACAGAGAGCGAGGGGGAGGAAGCCGAAGGGAGAATGAGTGATGATGACGACCCGAGATCTCCAAGCCTAAGCAGTGAGTCAGAGGACTCCCAAAAGGGAGCCCCAGTGAGCAGAGCAAGGGGGGGATCCGGGGGGACACCCCAGGAGGAAGGGAACAGAGGAGATTCAGAGAGCAGCAGCTGGAAGTCGGGACCCACGCTCATAACTGAGGGCGGCAGCAGCTGGAAGTCGGGACCCACGCTCAAGACTGAGAGCAGCAGGGAGGAAGGTAGCCAGGCATCGGGTTCCGGAGGCTGTCAGCAGGAGGGAGGGCACGAGTCAGGGGTGGTCACGCCCTCCTCAGAGAGCGAGGCAACGGTTAAGAGGAAAGTAGAGAGTTGGGCGCGCGCGCCAAGTTCAAATGCAGCGGAAGCTGGAGCAGTAAGCAGCCCGGAGAGTGAGCCAGGTCCTAAAGCCCGCCGCAAGGAGGCAGAAGGATCAGGGGGGTCAGCGTCAGAGGAGAGTAGAAGGGAGGAGGCCCAGGGGGGCAGAAGGACCCAGAGACGTAGGGAGAGGCGAAGGAGGTGGAGCAAGGCTAGGGTATTAAGCTGGTGTGCAAGAGGCGGGGACTCAGACGGGTCTTCGCCGACCTAGAGCAGAAGGTGTAGAGCTGCACGCTGCAGTTCGGAAATGAAACCTGTAACTCAATAAAGACTCTTTTAAAGTGGACGCTGTGTGGCGTGGTCCTATGTGAGCTGGGACCTGGTAGCAGCTCTGACAGTAAGACCCGTCTCTTTAAAGCTTCAGAAACCTGAAACCTCGCAGCGGGAGCAGAAGCCGCTAGGGGAGGAAGAGGGGTGTCTGTAAGCGAGCTCACAAAGGTTAGCAAGATGACGGAAGAACAGAGGATCTCCGCGCTGCAAGAGGCAGTGACCCAGTTGTCCTCAGAGGTATTGGCTTCCAAGAAACGGGAGGAGGAGACTACAGCCGCCTACAGAGACCTACACGCCAGGTTTGAAATGCTTGTTAAGCAAGGGCAACCGGGACCCAGACCGGAGGGCGTGGGATTGGCACGGAGAGCAGGAGGGCTTGTGGCTCACTTCGATGGGACTTTGCAACAGTACCCTAATTTTAGAGCAGACGTAATGTGCGCACTGCAACTGCTGGCAAAAGACTTTAGAGATGAGGAAGAGAAGGTGGGGTTCATATTGTCCCATTTGCATGGGGATGCCAAAGCCTGGCTGCGCAATTTGTGGAGGGATAAAGATCCGGCGCTTCAGAATGCAGATGCCTTTATCAAAGCGATGGATGCGTGTTTTTTGTCTACTATTGATGTGGATCTTGCCAGACGGGAGATTCATGGACTAAAACAAGGGAGGGCGAGCGTCCGGCAGTATCAAGCCCGATTTTTTGCGCTGGTCAGTGCTTTAGAATGGGATCGGGATTCGCCCCCTGTCAGAGACCTCTTCTGGGAGGGTCTAAGTTCAGCGGTTAAGGATGAAATTGCAAGGGGGGAGAGGCCCCGAAGCACGCAGGAGGTGGTCCAAAGGGCGCTGACTGTGGGGGTGAGGCTGGAAGAACGTCCATGGTGCAGAGATGAAGGACGTGGAGGGCGCGAAGCAGCGAGAAGTTTCTATTTCGTTCCGAGGGAAGCAGCGCGTGCGCAATCCACACCTCCGCCAGGAGGGGGAGGGGAACCGATGGAGGTTGGAGGTGCAAGGGCTCAGTCAGCAGCCAGAGCCCTAGCACCGGCAGCAGTGAAAGCGAAGCCTCCTAGAGGGAACAGGAAGTGTTACATCTGCGAGGATCCAGGCCATTTGGCGAAGGAGTGTCCCCGGAGGCTCCACAAGCACACTGCAGCCTCAGCAATGGTGACTGCAGCAACGCAGCAAGGAGAACCACAGCAGGGAAACGACGATGTCTGGCTGGAGACGGAGGCACTGGGGCCCAGCCAGACGCATCTGTGAAGCAGTCCCCAGCAATCTTGCAACCCACGGATCCCCTCCCACCCAAACCAGTAGTGCAGCTCACAGCATCTCTCCAGCTACCCGACGGCGTCACTATCGAAGTGCCGCTTTCTGTGGATTCTGGAAGCAACGCAGACTTTATAGCGCAGAGCTTTGTGGAGCAGCACGCTATACAGCTATTGCCTGCCACTCTGCCCCTGCAAGTCGTCACAGTGGATGGCAGAGAGTTGCTAGGGGGGCAGGTGGTGAAGCAGACGCCACCGATGGTGATGCGCCTTGGCAACCACAGGGAAGTCATCAGTTTTAATGTCACCCAACTGTCGGACACGCCCATTGTGTTGGGCATGAGTTGGCTGGACAGGCACAGTCCGACACTGGCTTGGTACCAGAGACAACTGATCTTCGGCTCCTCTTATTGCGCAGAACACTGCATCCTGCCCCGACGGGAGGGAGAGGAGGAGGAATCACAACTGCAGTTGGGAACGTTGCAAGCGGTCCCCCACAAATACGCGAGCTTTTTGGAGGTCTTCTGCGAGAAGGAGGCGGACAAGCTACCCCCTCACCGGCCATATGACTGCAAGATTGACCTCCTACCGGGGGCGACGCTGCCGAAGGGGCGGCTATACTCCATGTCTGAAGATGAAATGCAGGAACTCAAACAGTTCATCGAGCATAATCTGGAGCGTGGCTTCATCAGAGAGTCCAAGGCAGTGGGGGGCAGTCCCGTTTTCTTCGTGAAAAAGAAAGACACGCCCCAAAAAAGACTAGTTGTGGACTACCGCCTTTTGAACCAGATGACCAAACCGTCTGATTACCCCATGCCCAGGATTGACGACCTCCTCGCGACGGTGCGCAAGGGACGCGTGTTCACCAAGTTGGACCTGCGAGGGGCGTACAATCTCATCCGCATGCGGGAGGGCGATGAGTGGAAGACGGCCATGTTCACACCGCTGGGCACCTACGAATACAGAGTTATGCCCTTTGGATTACAAAATGGCTCTCACTGTTTTCAAGCTTTTATGCATCACGTGTTGGAGGGACTCCTCTACAAGACATGCGTCTGCTTCCTGGATGACATCCTGATTTTCTCTGACTCGCAGCAAGCTCACGACCGAGACGTGAGGGAGGTGCTCAGCAGGTTGCAACAACATAGACTGTACGCCAAGCTGGAGAAGTGCCAGTTCGACACGACGGAGGTGGATTTCCTGGGATACAAGTTGTCGGACAAGGGGATAGCCATGGACAGCACCAAGGTTCGTGCGGTATTGGATTGGAAAAGCCCGCGCAACCGGAAGGAGGTCCAGCGGTTTGTCGGCTTCGCCAACTTCTATCGCAAGTTTATCAAGGGGTTCGCGATGCAAACGGCAGCAATTACGGACACGCTCAGCTCCAAAAAAAAGAAATTCATCTGGACGGAGCAGGCGGAACAGTCCTTTCAAGCGCTCAAGCATCTCTTCGCATCGGAGAAGCAACTGCTGCATATCGACCCCAGTAAACCGTTGAGGGTAGAGACAGACGCGTCAGACAGAGCCGTGGGAGCTGTCCTGCTGCAGCGAGACCCGCAGGGGGTGTGGCGGCCGGGAGCGTTCTACTCCAGAAAGCTCAGCAAGTCGGAGCAGAACTACACCATCTGGGACAGGGAGTTGCTGGCCATTCATGCAGCTTTCAAGGCGTGGAGGCACTTCCTAATCGGCGCCAAGCACACGGTGCAGGTCTGCACGGACCACAAGAATCTGGAGCACTGGCGCACGGCTCAGTTCCTGAACCAGAGGCAGATACGTTGGGCGGAGTTCTTTGCTGACTTCAATTTCCGAATAGAGTACGTCCCAGGCGACACCAACATCATGGCGGATGCACTGTCCCGAAAACCGCAATACCTAGAAGAGGTGACGCCAGCGGCGGCCATGCACATCTTCGCACCGACGGCGTGGGCGTGTGCCTCAGCTACAGTAGACCTGGATGCGGTGCGACGTGCATTGCGGGACGACTCATTCGCGCAAGACAAGATGGCGGAACTGCTCAGAGGCACGGCTACCACGGACGAGTTCCAGGTGCGGGACGGCTTGCTCCTACGCAAAGGGGCTGTCTATGTACCAGGAGACGACCTTCGCGCCAAGGTACTGCAACAGTTGCACGACGCACCCACGGCCGGTCACTTTGGCACAGAGAAAACGATGGAATTAGTCGCGAGAGACTTCTGGTGGCCCAAGCTGAGAGGAGAGGTCGCGGACTACGTCGCGAGGTGCGACACCTGCCAGAGGGCCAAGCCGGTACACAGACCACCGGCGGGACTGTTAGAACCGCTGCAAACACCGTTTGAACCGTGGGAGAGGGTGGCCCTGGACTTTGTGACGGATTTACCCAACTCGAGAGGCAAGACAGCTGTGCTAGTGGTGGTGGACTTGTTCACCAAGATGGCACATTTCATTCCGTGTGCGAAGGTGGCCACGGCGGAACAAACCGCCAAACTGTTCATAGATCACGTGTTCAAAGTGCATGGCCTGCCACGGTCTATCCTGTCCGACCGCGGACGCCAGTTCATCTCGTCTTTCTGGCAGAAGCTGATGGGTTTTCTAAATGTCAAGGTCAATCTGGCATCAGCAAGACACCCGCAGACCAACGGGCAAGCAGAGAGGGTCAATGCCATCATGCAGCAGTACCTGAGATGCTATGCCAATCAACAGCCTGCGACGTGGGTGGATTACCTGCCGCTAGCCGAGTTCGCTTACAACAACACGAAGCACGTGTCCACAGGAGTGACGCCGTTCTTTGCCAACAATGGGAGGAATCCCAGAACCTTCCCGGGACTGGAGAGAGTGGGGGAAGGAGAACCACAGACGGCGGACGCGTTCGCGTCAGAGCTGCAGGCGGTCCACGATCAACTCAGACGGCAGCTGGAGCTAGCTAAGCACGCCTACAAGGTGCAAGCTGACAAGCACAGGCGGGTTGGCGAAGTGATCCAAGTGGGAGACTGGGTCTGGTTGGCAGCCCACGCAGTGCCGACCAGGTCGCTTGCCAAGAAGAAGTTGGGGCACAAGCAGATCGGTCCGTACCAAGTCGAAGCGCAGATCAACCCGGTAGCCTTCCGACTGGCGCTGCCGGAGGGTTCCAGAATGCATCCGGTGTTCCACAGGTCGGTGCTCACTCCCTACAAGGCACCTCACAGGTTCCAGGAGCCAGGGACGGCGCCAAGTCCGCTCCGGGAACGGACGGAGACGCGGGAGGTGAAGCACCAGGACCACATCAACGAGGTCACGGAGATTTTGGACTCCAGATGGGGGGAAGAGGGAGTCGAATACCTCTTAGCCAGAGAGGGCACCCGGGCCAGCGCCAATAGCTGGGTACCAGACTACGCTTTGGAGGAACCCCTGCTCAAGGACGAGTTTCATGCCCTCTTCCCACACAAACCCATGCCAGCGAGCTTCTTCGACGACTGGTTGTTCACACCCACACTTTCTTCCAGCACGTTCCATGGATTCGACTCAGAAGGGGAACCCGCACGGAGCACCCGTTCCCCAGAAGGTTCACCGGCAGGTTCGGCATCAGGCAACTCGTATTGGTGGGACGATCGACCAGAGGAGCGATGGCGCAGGAAGTGGCTGGAGATGCCAGGTCGAGCGACCGACGCAGAGACTGACATGGACGTGTTCGGGGAGGACCTCGGGTTCGAGCACGGCGGTACAGAGATGGAAGAGCAACAAGTCAACGTCGACGACCGCGAGGGGGAAGACTCGGAGGTCTTCAGTTGGCGGCCACCCACGGGGAGCGACCTGTATCCAGCATTCCCTCCCATGATGATGGAGCGCCCAGCACCCACACCTGACAGCGGGGAGGGGGGAAGGGGGGGCTTCGAGGGGGGGATGGATGTCAGGGGTTCAGAAGCAGAGACGCAGAGAAGGGTGGAAACAGAGAGCGAGGGGGAGGAAGCCGAAGGGAGAATGAGTGATGATGACGACCCGAGATCTCCAAGCCTAAGCAGTGAGTCAGAGGACTCCCAAAAGGGAGCCCCAGTGAGCAGAGCAAGGGGGGGATCCGGGGGGACACCCCAGGAGGAAGGGAACAGAGGAGATTCAGAGAGCAGCAGCTGGAAGTCGGGACCCACGCTCATAACTGAGGGCGGCAGCAGCTGGAAGTCGGGACCCACGCTCAAGACTGAGAGCAGCAGGGAGGAAGGTAGCCAGGCATCGGGTTCCGGAGGCTGTCAGCAGGAGGGAGGGCACGAGTCAGGGGTGGTCACGCCCTCCTCAGAGAGCGAGGCAACGGTTAAGAGGAAAGTAGAGAGTTGGGCGCGCGCGCCAAGTTCAAATGCAGCGGAAGCTGGAGCAGTAAGCAGCCCGGAGAGTGAGCCAGGTCCTAAAGCCCGCCGCAAGGAGGCAGAAGGATCAGGGGGGTCAGCGTCAGAGGAGAGTAGAAGGGAGGAGGCCCAGGGGGGCAGAAGGACCCAGAGACGTAGGGAGAGGCGAAGGAGGTGGAGCAAGGCTAGGGTATTAAGCTGGTGTGCAAGAGGCGGGGACTCAGACGGGTCTTCGCCGACCTAGAGCAGAAGGTGTAGAGCTGCACGCTGCAGTTCGGAAATGAAACCTGTAACTCAATAAAGACTCTTTTAAAGTGGACGCTGTGTGGCGTGGTCCTATGTGAGCTGGGACCTGGTAGCAGCTCTGACACATACGCTTCAGGTTACAGACTCCACTAACCCAGAAATAGTACCTTGGGTTAAGAACTTTGCTTCAGGATGAGAACAGGAATCGTGCTCTGGCGGTGTGGCGGCAGCAGGAGGTCCCATTAGTTAAAGTGGTGCCTCAGGTTAAGAACAGTTTCAGGTTAAGTACGGACCTCCAGAACGAATTAAGTACTTAACTCGAGGTACCACTGTATAAGACAGACTTCACCAATTTTGGACTACAACTCCATGTGCTGGCTGGGGCTGATGGGAGTTGTAGTCCAAAGCATCTGGAAGGGACCAGGTTGTCTGATATAGGATGAGCCCAGCTAGCATCTTGACTGAACCTATACATGAATGCTAAGTTGTACAATCATCAATGCCAAGAACCTCACAGCTTTTCTGCGAAAGTGTGCCAGCTTCCTGCCTCTCCAATACCCATCAGAAACATCTTCCATAAATCAGCATTACAGCCTGATCTTAACTGGACTCACAGGACTCCTTTCTTCGAAAGCAGGCTAAATCCAGAGGCTAGATGAGAACGATGCTAGATTCAGACACCAGAGGGAGCAACGGGAACACGGAGAGGGACTGTTCTGGTGTGAAGGTCTTGAAGAGCGATTCTACCTCAAACTGACCTTTTGAAAAAAGAGAGGGCTGCAGTCGAGCCTCAATTTGAAAACAACAACAATAAAAAAAGAATCTAACCACCGATTTCCTCGTTCTAAAGTTTCACTGCTAGCTTGCGAGACACTACCCAAACACTGTCAGCCAGGGCTGGGATCAGGGGAAAGCCAGAAAGAAAACTGATCTCTTTTATTACTACCAGAAACTGAGTCTGAAGGGCACTTCTGGCCTGTTGCTATTTTCGGCTGGGGTTCAAGTGCAAACAGGCAAGTCCAGGTTGCGCAACTGAAGGCGACCGGGAGGTCTTGAGCAACAAATCCGCTTCCCAAAAATTCGGGGCTTTTTGCAATAAGGAAAGTGATGGGAAAGTGTGGGGGTAATGCTTGCTTTGAAACAACATTGTCTAGCCTCCCTGCAAGCAAGTCAGAATGACATGAAGTCATGAGGAGGCACCCAAAGTATTATCTAAGGTGAGTGGGTAGAAAGGGGCATTAGCCTGGCTGCTCTTAACAGGGCAATAAGCTGTTGCCACCTCAGTGAAGTGAGGAAATCAACATTCCTGTGGGAATGTTGTGGCAATGGGAATGTGTGCGTGCGAGCATGTGTGTGACACACCCCAGAAACAAGTTGAATATTTTGTTCAGTAAACTGGGGACAAAGAAGAAGATAGAGAGGGTAGTAGCATCATCACTATCCCATCTGGGTGTTAACCAGAAGGTTGGTGGTTCGAGCCCACCCAGGGACAGCTGTGGGCAGGATTCCTGCATTTCAGGGGGTTAGCCAAATGACCCTATTGGTCCCATCCAACTCTACAATTCTATAAATCACTTTTGTAAGACTCCTAAGAAGAGACTGCCATTATCATGTTTCAACTTCACAAGAGATCTCAGGTGGCCAAAAGAGGGAATTTCAGCAGGTGCACATTTTCGAATCCTTAACAGTATTGTGGCATGACAAGCCAAGGCAGCAGAAATACTTACTTAAAAATAACAACACAGCAGCTATCCAGCTGCTCTCTCCCTGTGCCTCATGACCCACAGCCTATGTACGAGTGTCTGCAGGAATTTTTTGAGGCTGTGGGGAGTAAAACACTGAAACCCAGGGAGCGGGCTACACACGGTATCTGTATATTTTGCCTTGCATCTCAGGTTCTATAAATGCCAGAAGCTTACTCTTTTTTAAAGAAAGAAAGTGGTGAGCCTGGGGATAGAAATGAAAGCAGTGAGCCTGGTTCATGGAAGGGGAATTGCTGCCCCTCTTGCCCCACTAGCACCCCATGGCCTTATGGCTCCCCCCCATGTGACGGGAAAATAAGTGGAATTGTCTCCCAACGTGCATTCATACTTTCAGAAAACCAGTTGTCCAAAATTTTAGATCTTTAATAATTGGAAAGGCTGTTCTCTCCTTGATGACACTCTGACACAAGTTGCACCAAAGAAAAGCTCCTCTTTCCAACTGTTAGGTGACAACTGCAACTGGGTTTGGCTGCCCTACTAACACGCAAGTCCAAAACATTCATTTCCGTTAAGTAATCAATAATTGAAATCCTTCCCGCTCTACACTCAATTCTTCATACCAAACAGAAACGATGTCTCAGTATACACAAACACATGTGCCAATATTTCAATCCCTGCTGTTAATGTGTCTCTAACACTCTCAATGTTTAGTCGGTAAGCTCCTTGGGGCAAAGACCTGTCCCCTTTAAAATATCTACATACTCCAAAATACAGAAGATTAAATAAATAAGAGCTTCCATGAAGAGCCCATGGACATTGAGAAGATAATCGAATGTATATAAAATAAACCAAATTAAAGAAAAAACTGATGCTGTAACTGAGTAGAGACTCGGCTACCCGGGAGTAAGTCCCACTCAACTCTATGGGGCATACTCCTGAGTAAGCAAGCATAAGTTTGTACTACGAATCATACTCAGGGCGGACCCATTCGCTTTCAAGGAGATGACTTGCAGTACAAATCTATGCCTGTACACTAAGAAGTTCCACTGTCCTCAATGAGACTTAAGTCTGCAATCTTATACACACTTGGCATTAAGTCAGATACAAGCTTAAGTAGTTACTTAGATTTCAAATACAAGTTAATAGAGAGCTGGTCTTTATTTTTATTTATTTATATAAGAAGACTGCATCCAATCTTAGCCATGCTTGGATCAAGCACATTGAGATCAATGGACATGCCTAACGTGCATCCATTCATTTCACTGTGTCTACTCTGAGCAGAACTAACAGACAGAGCTAGTTGGATTCCAAGGCAGAATTTGAACCCGGCTCTTTATTTCTTTGTCTCACCCACCAACCACTGCCATTCACACTGGAGCCACAAGAAGGGCCCTTGCCTCAAAATGAAGAAGAGAGCTGGAAGAAGAAAGAGAAGCCCACCCCCATCCCCCAAACAACAGACGCTGCCCAGCTCCCGCCTACCTTCAGAGAAGACCCACTGAAATCAAAGGACACGACTAGCTCAGTCGGTCGAGCAAGAGGCTCTTAATCTCAGGGTCGTGGGTTCGAGCCTCGCATTGGGCAAGGGGGTTGGACTAGATGACCCTGGTGGTCCCTTCCAACTCGACAATTCTATCACTAACTCAGGTCCATTGGGTTGTATCCGGCGCTGACCTTTCTCAGGGTAGACCCATTGAGAGGGCGGGCTGAGAGCCCGCTGGTTCCAATGGGTCTACTCTGAGGAGAACTTGGGTTAGGCACAGCCCACGGGCAGCTCTGAAACCGAAGGAGGGAGAACCGTTTGAGAGGGGCAGCCTCCCCACCCCAAGACCACCGCCGGGGTCCCTCCCTGCCTTTCCTGACAGGATAATAAAAGCGCAGGAACGGGGGCGGGGGGGGGGGGAGAGACTCCGCGCTCGCCTTGCCTGCCCCGTGTCCCTCCGGGGGACCCGTAGGCAGCGTAGGCCGCCCCCCCCCTCAGACCCCCGCCGCTTACTTCGCTCGCTCTCTTCCCACAGGCGCGCGGCAGCCCCGGCTCCGTCCGGCTTCTTCCTCTCCTCCTCCGTCTTCGCCTCCTCCTCCTCCTGCCGCTCTTGATGTTACCTCCGGGCTTCGGGCCAACCCGGAAGTCGGGGGAGGGCTCTCCGCTCGGCCCCGCCCACCGACCGGAAAGCCGGTCTCTTCCTCGTCGCTTCCGGGCGCGGCGACGTCATTTCCTGCACGGCGCCGGTTGGCGGCGGCGGCGTCTCCTCACGCGCCTTCCTTTTTCGGATCTCGTCTTTCTCTTCTCAGCTTCATTACAGAGAAAGGAAATATTTTTTTAAAAAAGGGCGGGAGGGGGTTGGGAAGAGAGAAATGTAGACATCTATTTCAGTTGGCAAGCGCGCTTTCCGATTGGTCGGTGTATGTGTGGCGTCACGCAAAGGGGCGAAGCGATTGGCCGGCCGTCTTTTGACGTCGCCCACAGGCCGTTGGGAAGAGGGGGCGGGGCAGCCTTCGATAAAGGCACGCGCGGTGTTGCGATTGGCTGGCCGTGTTTGTGACGTCGACTGCCGGCCCGCATCGTGGCTCCTGCTCTGAGGCTGGTCGGCGGCGCGAGTGGCTGGTGAGGAGATGCGGAGGCGGCGGGAAGGGGGAGAGAAAGGGTGGAGAGGGTCCCAAGGAGCGCGCCTGTGACTCAGGTGAAGATTTATGCAAATATAGTGGGGAAGCCAAAGAAGTCAGTTCGGACTGCTAGGCCTCTCCGACTTAAAAAAAAAGAAAACTCACTTGCATCTGCAAATTTACTTTGATGCTGACCGAGAAAGATGGGGTCCTTGAATGAAAACTCGAGCCGATGGTATATTTATTAGTCTTATTTTTACTATTTTTAATTAATTTTCTATATCGCCCTTCACCCAAAGACAAAAGGGCGGTTTACAACTGAAATATACTCAGAGTCGAGAGTGGATTTCGTTCTCTTTATTCAGCTCATAGTGGGGAGGAGGAATGGAAGTTCCCCCAGAATGTCTGCTTTATATACATTATTTACACAATGGGCCCCACGTAATTGGCTAATTCCGGGATTCTCCTGTAGTCCAATCAGGTTGCGGATTCATAGGAACAAATGAAAACGCAGACCCATTGTAAAGGAATGGAAATTATTAACTTGGATCCATTCATTTCAGTGGGATCAGCCTCCTAGTTAGGTACAACCCATTTGATTTCTTCCACCCCTTTGTCCCACGATTTCAATACTTTATATAAGAGTTAACCTATATGAATTGAGGACCCTTGGCCTACAAACCCATCGCCTCCCCACCCCCCGCCTGAAAATATTCTGTGCTCCAGATGCTTTGGACTACAACTCCCAGCACCCCACCTGACCCATGGCAAGGGATGGTGGCAGTGGGAGCTTGCATCATCTAAAAGGCACCAGGTAGGTGAACGCTGGTTTACTCCCTAAGCTTTCAGTCTTTCCCAGATACAACTGCTTTGAACTTGGTACCTTCTGCATGGTTTTGTTGTCGTGAAGGCTGCAATTTCTATTTTCCTGAGCACTCCTAACATTCCTCTTGTCTTGTCGCTAGATGTACTATGGATTACCTTTCCAAGCCCGGTCTCTTCAGTATAATTGCTGGTGTTGCCTGTGGGGTATGCCTGGGCTGGAGCATTCGTGCCCGGTTCTTGCGACCATCCAAAGCCAGAATGACCCAGCTTGCCAATGAACTGGGCAATGAAGCCACTGTCATGGGCGAAAGCGGCGAATTCAAGATGGTGATTGTCGTCCGGAATGACCTGAAGATGCAGAAGGGCAAAGTGGCAGCCCAGTGCTCCCATGCGGCTGTCTCAGCCTACAAACAAATCCAGCGCCGAAACCCTGAACTCCTGAAGCAGTGGGAGTATTGCGGACAGCCCAAGGTGGTCCTCAAAGCTCCTGACGAGGAAACGTTGCTTCAGCTCCTGGGCGAGGCCAAAACGCTGGGCCTGACAGTGAGCTTAATCCAAGATGCGGGCCGTACGCAGATAGCCCCGGGTTCCCGGACTGTCCTCGGCATCGGACCGGGACCAGTGGAGGTTGTGGACAAAGTCTCTGGCCATTTAAAACTTTACTGAATACGGAGCATCTAGCCCAGAGATAATGATATCAACTATAGATTTAAAGCAAACAACCCCTTAAAAACAGTGATTATTGAGCAGGATCATGGTTTATTTTTCATTGCCTTTCAGTATTTGGAATACATAAAAATGCAACAGGTTATCTGTCCACGCTCTGCTTCTTTGTTGTCAGCTGGTTAAACATGATCCTTGAACTTACTGTCCCAGGAAATTGTTGATAGGAGGAAAAAAATTAAGGGCATGTATAGTAAGTACAGGGTGAAACCTGCTTCTCTGGGGCAGTCTGTGGATTTATTTATATTTTAAATAGAGAATTGGCTCTTTGAAAATGGTCGGTCTGAAGGGACAGTTCTTATGAATATGGACATTGTTCCTGGGATGAGGAACTTGTCACTCCTTAGGTTTTTCTGGACTCAAACTCCCATCCGCCTCATCCAGCACAACCAGTGGTTTGGGATGATGGGAGTTGTAGCCTCAGTTAGCCAGACCACACTTGTTTTAAAGACTCAAATCTGAGGTGAGGAGTGTAGAAGGTGGCCATCCTACAGAGTTCTTTAGTTGTCATTCACATATGCCTAAGTATGATCTGAAAAGAGTTAAAGGATATTCCAGCTGAGCAAAGACTTTGTCTGTGGCCTGGGGAGAGTTCCAAGGGCCAGATGGAGAGGCCTGAAGGGCCGCATTTATTGTTGCTGTCTTAGCAGCAGCATCCTGATATTTGCAGCAGCGTATCTTGCCTTCGTGACAAAACAAAATCCATCTGTTAGCTCAGTCTTCGATTTCAATGAAGCAGTAGCAGCACCTCTGCTGCTTGTAGCCGGACAAGATTTTTAACTTGCCTTTTATCACCCATTAGAACAGCCCTCTGAATTAGTAAAATGCAGGCAAGGAAAAACTGCAGGTTCTTAACCTTTGGGGGCTTAGCAGTGATTCTGTGTTAAGTGACTTGTGAGTGGATCTTTAGCAACAGAGCATGGAGAGCAACCAGAGCCATAGGCCAGGACTGTTGTTCCCCGACTGCTAGGAGGGCCCTAATTTCCCTGGAAGCAAACCGGAGGCACATTTCTACAGTCATTTCTACACTTGTCTTCATCTTCTCCTAGAAGAAATGAAGCACACTTCCTCCTCCACAGCTGCGGGCTCTTCATATAGTAACAGAGCAAACCTTTGCATATTTTCATGGAAGAAACCACAATGATGCCCAGCTGGGCCTCCAAATTCTGGGGACTGTTGATGATGCTGGGAATTGTAGCTCTGAGAGGGGTAAGCTACAGTTGCCAAGATTCTTTGGAGGAAGCTGTGTACTTTAAATCCATAGTGTGTACTCTGCCAGAGCAGTAGACCCAAACAACATGGTGGAATAAGTTTTCAAGGCCTGGCTGATCCCATTGTGGCATGATTTGGGAACTGGCAGCTCTAAGGCAATGGTGGTGGGGGCTTTTCCAGCCTAGGGGCCACATGCTTTCCAACAAGGGGATTTTTCAGCTTAGTTCTTTCTCTGACACCCAAGCAATCACTATCTGGTATATAATACAGTAAAAACCATCTTAACCTAAAACCAAAATTTATATATATGAAAATACAGAGATCAAGCAGGAACACGCAAACATATGGACAAACAGGCAGGTTTTCAATGGCTAATATAGTGTCAGCTGGAATTAGTGGGGAAGGGTGTTTCAGATATGGGGTGCCACTCTAGAAATGGCCTTGTCTGCTAATCTGTGCCCAAAAGAGGAACATTAAGAGTTAACACATAAAGCACATTAAGTCACTGTACTTGCCCGGCTCATGTGCTCAAGCCAGAAAAGCAAGTTGCTTTTTGGCATGAAAGAGGATTTATTCAACCATGCAGGCAAAGAGATGAATCAAGGGTGGAGTTAGCCTTTGAACTGGCAGTAGAGATGGATGTAGCAATGCAACTCCCCACCCCCTGCAGTTAAATGTACAGCTGTTACTTGGGAAAACACTAGTCACTAATACTGTGACTATGAATCCAAAACTCTATCTTTGTTATCTCCAGGGACACCCTAACGAGTTAATTAGCCACAAAGGCCAGGATAACTTTGCTATGATAGTTTATTGCAACTGCCTCATTGTGTTATTGGAAATCAATTAATGTTCTCCTTTTTAAAAACAAAACACCATCTCAGCAGTGCTGAGTACAAGATCAATGTGCTGGTGTAAGAATGCTGCACCAATTTCACGTACACTTAGCTCTGATTATCACTAACTGCAATGTTTGCGTTTTGTTGCTACTGAAGTTCCACCTTACAATTGCCCCCTTTTATAATACCTTCCAACTGAGATTTCACTTCATGCCTCTGCCAAAATGGGATTTAGTCCATGATGAAATTTGAGCCAAAATAAGTTTGTTAGCCTTTGATTTAAAAAGTACCCACAAAAGCCAAACTCTTAATTATTCCATCTTGCCACTTCCATTGGATGGCAGCAGCTCGAGGGTAGACAGTTTCACCATCAATCAGTTTGAAATCATGGAGAGTCACTACATGTCAGCATACTAGACAGTACTGCCATGTGTGTGTGTGTCACAGAACTTTCCCCCCGTATATGTGTGTGTGTATAAAGTAGAGCCCTGGAAGGATGGAGAGGGTAGCTTCTAACTCTAACCCTTCTCCATTCCCAAATGAGAATAGTGTCTATACATTTTGCCTCATATCTCAAGTTCTACAAATGCTATAAACTTGCTTTTTTAAAGAAAAAGCTGGAAATCTTGGGATTGTGGTCTATGCTTGGGGAGCGGACACAGCCCCCTTCTCCACCCCTGCTCTCTCGTGGACATCCATAGCTAGAGGGCCAATGGTCTGACGCAGTTTCAGAATTCAAGCCTTTTTATATGGACCCATGAGGACTAGAATCTTGCTTCGTTTCTAAGGGAAAGGCCGCAGGTCTGTGATATAGACTACCTGGATTTGAATGCCTCTAGGTTGCAGCCTTTCAGGTGCCCATGGGGGAATAAGCAGAGCAACTTCAAAAACATAGAGCTGTTCGGTTAGCAACTGCTGCTCCTTGAAATATCTATGCAAGAGCGCAAGTGATGCAACAGCATGTAAGTGACATGTTGTGATTGCACCTTCACAGCCTGTGATCAATGCCTGTTTATAAAAGGATGGAGAAACCTGAGCAGGTGCTGCCCTCTGGTGGACATTTCATCCAACAGCCGAAAACAAGTGTTTCTCTGTGTTGCAGAATTTTAATTTCATTCCTTGTTTAAAATTCCCCAGCATACTTTATTTGCAGAGCAGTCTAAGTTGCATAATTATGTGCAACAGTTTTTAACACCTCTCTGGTGTCAAATATATTTTCATAACTTTATGTCTCTTTTTAGTGCTATCTGATGCATATTTTATATGGGTTGCTTAAAGCAGAGATAGACAAAGATGGTAGATTCCTACCATCACTGGTCTAGCAGAGGTGGGGAACTTGTGGTTCACCAGATGTTGGATTCTCAACTCCCACTTTTTCTAACCATTGGTCACTCTAATTCGGGCTAATGGGACCTAGAGTCCAAAAACTGCTAGTCTTAATACTTAAACCAGCCAAGGCACACTCTAAGCTTCAGATGAGGCTCTGGGGGGAGCTCAGACACCACTCTTATGGCACAGTATGGAAGAAGTGTCTTATTTTAAGCATAAAATCTATTAAGGATATGATGGATTTGTATTGTTTATGGTGGAGTTCAAGGTGGTGGGCAATTGTTCTTTTGAGGAGGGACATTGCTGCTTTGTACATTTTAATATAGGAGACGCTCAGCAAAACATGCTTCCAAAAATTATGTGTGGTTCTATTCATACAGAACAGAGACTGACTTAATCTTTGCTTGCTGGAGAACCTGAGAATTGCAGTGTGTGTGTGTGTGTGTGTGCGTGCGCGCAAAGGATTGTCTACTTCAGCCACTTCTTGGAGGGAAGCTGTATTAACATGACAACATCAACATGGTTGTTGTGTAGCACAGTTGCCAACCAGCAAATAATCTTAAGATATGTCTACTTTTGAGTAGAGCAGGGTGAGGAACTGGATATGGCCAGTTGCATCTGCCTTAAGTTCTGCTGAGTAGAGCCATAGAAAGTGATGGAGGGAAGTTAACCATGCCTGTTAACTTTAATGGGTCTGAGAACTTATTTGAAAACATACCTATGGCAAGGTGTTGTTTTTTAAGAGTAATCAAGGCACACTCAAGTGACCTTTACAACAAAAAGGCAGGCTTGCAAGCTCTGGTACAGACAGGAGGAGTTTGGGTGGACCAATACTGGTTAAGATCACCAAAATGGATTTGTTGCAGGGAAAATATGTAATACAGGCAGCTTATTTTTCGTAGTTTGTTCTCGTAGCCGCTGCACTGAGAACCCTGTAGGCGTTTTGTAAGTGGCTATACAGTGGTGCCTTGCAAGACGAAAGTAATTCGTTCCGCGAGTTTTTTCGTCTAGCGAATTTTTCATCTTGTGAAGCACGGTGTCGGAAAAGTTTTGGAACAGCTTCAAAAATCACCAAAAACCTCAAAAAAGGCTACCACACCGCGTTCTATGAGTTGCTCCTCGAAGTCAAGTCGCAACTGTATTAACGGTGTTAAGAAAAAGGAAACAAACTTGCAAGACGTTTTTGACTTGCGAAGCAAGCCCATAGGGAAATTCGTCTTGCGAAGCAGCTCAAAAACCGCAAAACCCTTTCATCTAGCGAGTTTTTCGTCTTGCGAGGCATTCGTCTTGCGGGGCACCACTGTATCAGGCTTTATTTACTCTTGTCGCTTTTAAAATGGCAAAAGTCAGATTGTTACCTATATTGCAGTAAACCAGACAGGTGTTGCTTTGATTCTTGTCAGCACCCACTCCTCCTAAATATCTGCTCCAGGACCTAGAGAAGACCCAATCCAGGACAGCCCAGCGAGTTGCTAGGTGGTTTGGTCACATGCACCACCCCACCATGTGCAGGCAGAAACTGGACTCTTCCAAGCCAGCCAGCCTTGCCAAGCAAGTCTGGTCTTCCTCCAGCGGCTGGGATCATCATTTTGTACATGCAAACATGACAGTAATTCGAAGAGTGTTTGAACATTGAAGTCAATTTTATTTTGAAGCTAAATATATTAAGGCAACTTAACATACCTATAACATGATCTTTTTATTTTTTTTTATTTTTTGTCAGATTTAACTGGAAACACTCAAAAACTACAACCCTAAAGAGGTTTTCATCACCTGGTTAAAAGACGCTGTCGCTGGCCCAGCTGCAGCCACCTGTTGAAAAGTGCTATCATCTCTCCCCTTATTCCAGTATATAGTCCCCAAACATCTGCCTCACACACATCTCTGTCTCTCTCTCACACATAATCTCTTCAGTGCAAAGTCACCTGCCAATATAGTCTGGTCTCCATAGTAACAATTTGGTATTTTTGCTAAGTTGCTGGTCCCCTCTCCCGTTTGACCGTGAAAAGCACTAACCTTTCCGTGTTTTGCTTTTCAACCGAGCACATACATCGTAAAAAGAAGCTTGAAGAGAGATGCATACTGAAAAACTACCATAGAGCATGTCCACAGTCCAGTAATTTATTATTATTTTTCCAATTTGAGTCATTTTTAAATTGCACAAACAAAAAAATTGAACAGCAATTGGTTTTCTTTTCCCCCCTCCTGCTCTTCTGTTTGAATTCTCTCTCTCTTTTCCCCCCTTCTCTCTTCTGTACACTCAGGAAAAAAATATTGATCTTCAACACCACAATATCCAACATACACGAACCGCAGGGCAGGGTTAGGTCAAGTACACGCACACTTGGATTCATGGTGCTCCCTCCTTGTTCCTCAATGGAAAATAATAAAAAAATGGTCCCCACAAGAAAAGCACAGGGTATACAGTAGCACGACAGAAGGGTCATCATCCGTTTACGTATGGAGTGAACACACAATAGCATTTTCTCTAAGACTAAACTGGAAACCTGCATAGGTTAAAAAGGGGGGAACTCTACTAGGTTTGCCGCTGTTGTTTTTTAAATTCAGGAAAGGTTGTCTGTACTCATGTCTTTTATTTTTAAAGAGCTAAGCAATCCAAGCGGGCTAGGAGATGTTGGTTTAGTGTTCCAACTCCCAAATACAAATCCTTCTCTTGGTTTAAGCTTTTTCTGCCGCCACCCCCCCCCCTCTTCAGAATATACGACGAGACTTTTAAATGCATTTTCCCCCCCTTAGATAAGACGGTACATATTTGTAAAGCTGCTCACATACACTGAACTTTAGATTCGATAGTAGAGTTTAAACGTTTACAGAGTGCAAATTGGAAGAGTCACAAAGAGACCGGGGTTTAATGTCAAGAAGCAAGTCTTGCAAAAAAAAAAGAAAGAAAGAAACCAAAAAGGGGGGGGGAGTCCACTCAAATATTCCCATTTGGAAAGAAAAAAAAAGTCCTTTCTAAGTGACATGGAATGTGGAAAAAAGAAGGATTATGCTTAAATGGGACTGAAAAGGTTTGCGCTGGGGACGGGGAGAGAAACAAAAATACAGTCCTTCATAAAGTAAAGGTTATAAGGGGCACAAAGCTTTTTCCCTGTCGAGCTGAAGTGGGACGGTGGAGTTTCAACAGCAAATCGATGCTAGCTCCAAACAGACTTGCTTTTCTTACATGGTGTATCCGAAACCGGGCTGAGGCTGCCCATAGGGAGGGGCAGTGTAGCCGTAGCCAAAAGGTGCTTGTGGGGGGACTGCGACGCTGGGCCCAGCCGTCAACATCAGCTGGGGCTGGCCTAGGGGGGAAAGGAAGCGGGAAGAGGAAGAACAGTTAGTGAAAGAGTCAGCGCTCCATTCAACCCATGTTGAGAACCCCTACAATTATTTTTTATTTCATTTGTTTAATGAGAACTACCAACTCAAAACAGTTTACAAAAAGCAAGCAAGCAAGCACTGTTCTGAAGCAGCAGCATTCCTGGCTTCTAAATTATATGTCTGTGCAGACTTGCTGAAATAGAAGGCTTTATATACAGTATTGTGTATTATGCCTAGTGAGGGCGTCTTGCCTAATGTAGACAGGCAAGGAGTTCCACAATATAGATGCTGCCAGACTGAAAGGGGGTTTTTCTCTCACAAGTGTGGAAAGTGCTCAAAGTGGCGCTTGCGAAAGGGCTGAGTGGGCACATTTGGGGCAAGGCAGCCCTTCAAGGAAACTGCCATCAATTCCAGCCATCGTGAATTATCAGCATATACAGTGAAACCTTGGCTTTCGGACGTCTCCGTTGCTAAACGCTTCGGTTTTCGAACGGCGGAAACCCAGGAATAAGTGCTTCCATTTTCAAACACACCTCGGAAGTTGGAACGGCTTCCGCTGTTTGTATCTGTTGTTTTTCACAATTTTCTCTAATGAATTGGCAGACCACCCTTTGCGCCTCGGTTTTTGAATGTTTTGGAAGTCGAACCATCTTCTGGAATGGATTGCATTCAAAAACCGAGGTACCACTGTACCAGTATTTAGCTGCTGATGTATCACAATGTTGAAAACCAACTATCGCCCAGCCCTAGCACCTTCAGAGAGGGGATGCGTCTCCTGAAAATTGCCCCTCTTTCCTGCAAGCTTGTAAGACTGCTTCATTAATAGCAAAGTTTTAAATTTAAATCTGCTCAGTACCCTACAAATAAGTTTATTTGATTAGAATAAACTCAACATGGCAGCTCTAGGTATCTTCCAGAAGCGCAATGTACCAGGGCAGGGAACCTCAGGGGCCAAAAGAATATGGTCTCTGGCTGCCAGCTGCCGAACTTCCTTAAGTCCCGTTTTAGAACTAGCTGCTACAAAGTGTGCCCATTTCCTCCACCCAACTGCACATTAAGCCGCAGGTCGTTACCATAAACAATGGGCTGTGTTTCCGTTGCCTGCTCTTCCTCTTTCCTCAGAGACTCTGAGGCGTCCAGCTTGTCCACCTAGGAAGACAGAAGAACCCCAAAGAAATCAGGCAAGGCTGCGCTGCAGAACCTCAACTCCCGTTTTGTTTTCTGGCAGAGAAGTGGAAAAGCCTTCAAGGGGCGTGGAACGCAGTCAGAGGAACGAGGTCGCTCCCAAAATGAGGTTTCGGGGGCTGGTGGGCGTGGAGTTAACGCTGGGACTCTTACAAAGACCGCCTCAACTACATTGGACAGCCGTTTGGAGAAAAGACGTCAAGGAGGTTCTGCCGATAAACCTTCAGAACGGAGGGGAAAGCCTGACACCTACCGCCAAGTGGTTTTCCCAGTTATTCATTCCCCAAGCCTAGCCTGGACCTGTCAGGCTCATTGTCTCTAGAGGCTGCACTTGGGGGATCAAATGACCACATCCAGCAATAGGTTTCTAGGCAATTTGTCACACTGCCATCCAACCGATTTGCCACATCCCCAGCTTGCAACGTGACCTGCAATACCTGTCTATTGAGCCTCTACAGGCCCCACCTGGACTCTTACTACTGTGGCACAGGTTTGGGTGACATGAGAAGCACAGGCGCATCTCTTTAAAAACAACAGGGTTGCAGCCATTTGTTAAAAAGCAAGACTGGAGGACGTCTGTCTGCCATCCAAGCTTCTTGCTTCTCCATAGCATATGGCTGCCTTTGACAACCTGGTGCTCCTTGGGTTCTAAGGGACTACAACTCCTACCAGCCCCGGCCGGCAGGATGCGAGTTGGGAGTTCAAAACACCTGGTGCGCACTCAGGTTGGCAGAGGCTGATCATATACAGGAGAAAACAACCTTTACACTCTTCAGAAGTGGGGCAGGAGACACAGCAGAGCACTGGAACTGTGCCAGGTTGGAGGAAGGTTCAGCGCCCTCCCACCTCACCCCAACCTGAATGAGGTGCCCAGGATGGAGACATTTTTTGTTCAGCATCCAAAGGATCACAGCAGAACCTCCCACTAATCGGTGTGTTATAGGTGGATCGCAGAAGCATGATAACGGGTGAGTCCTAACTCCAGTGCCACAAATTACAAGACTACCTTCTATGATCTGGAAGTTACTCTTGGACCTGAGGAAGATGCCTTCCATCAGGTCAAACTGAATGTCCATCTGAGCACACATTGCCTCCTCTGACTGGCAGATGCTTTCGAAGGCCTTAGCCGGAGAGATCTTATCCTCACCTGTCACTACCTGATCCTTTCTGGTTTCCCCTTTTTAACGGGGAATGCTGGGAACAGGTTCTACATGCCAAGCAAGTGATTTGCTACTGAGCTGCAGCCCTCTCCTTACTGTTTAGTAAGACTGCTAAGAACTTAGGCCCTACTGGGTCAAGTTAATGGCCCACCTAGTCCAGAATCTTGTTCTCACTGCGGCCGACCAGATGCCAGTGGGAAAGCCGCAAGCAGGATTCAAGCAAGAGAGCCCTCTACCATCCTGCGGTTCCCAGCAAGTGATATTCAGAAGTGTGGCTACCTACAGCCGTGGAGGCAGAGCAGAGCCCCTATCACTAGGCTGGAATCCATCTCTAGAGTAATAGGGCCAGGTATGCAGTTTCCCCCACACCCCCTGGTTGGCTTCCCGACGAAACACAAGGGAGATTAGGAGAACACACAAGGGGGCGGGGGGAACAAATGTGGAGGGGGGGGGAGAGAGGCAAACGAGAGCATCCAGTCAACCTTTCTCAAGCTTCATAGCCTGCTCTCTGGGCGGATCGTGTTACCCCTACAAAAGACAACACTGCTCCTGCTGGGAAGCCTGCGGCGATGAGGAAGAACCAGAATAAGCTTGGGCTTGTGTGAGGTTACCGAAGCAAAGATCCAGACAGAGAAATGCAAGCTAAGCAGAAGAGGCAGAGTCTCCGCAAGGCCCAGGTCAGTTTCCGGACCAGACCGTTAAAAAAAACACACACCAAAAAAAACCCTGTCCATTAAAAATAAACTTTAAACTCTACTCAGGTGGCTCTTACTAAACACAAGGGTTTAGAATATACTCTGCAAGCTTGTTAAAAAAAAAAAAAGAGGGAAGGGGAGAGAAGCTGCTCTTTACATGAAAACCAAACTACTGGACACTCCCTGCTGATAGATTTCGTTAAGTGCACAGAACTGCATTTTTTTTAAAAGAAAGGCTTTTCCACGGAGACTGCGATAAAGCTGCAGAGGGGGGAGAAAGAGTAAAAAAGAAAAAAAGAAATCACATGCGGTCAATGTTTTATATATATATATTTATCTATATATTTTTGGTGCCATGTGTGTGATCATGGAAAAAAGGCAAAAGAACTGAAGCAGGGGAGTGAGGTTGGAAAGATGGCGGCCAGACAAGGCTCCCTTTCCCACCCCCACCTCCCCAAAAAAGTTCACGGCACGCAGCACCCCGCCCCCGCCCCTCCCCATCACCCACAGCAATGCGCTTTGCAGCTTCAGGGGAAAGTGAGATGTAACATCACAATGACTGTTGAACATGCTCAGTTCAAGAAAGCAAAACACTGCAGTTCATTAACCTTTTTTCACACCACACTTTTCTTTTGGGTTTTTTTTTCCAACCGACTCGACTTGCTAGCTGCTGAAGGACTTTTAGGGATAGCGTTTTAAGACACAGATCTGAAACAGGTTCCAGAAGCTGCCGCAGGGGGGTGCTCAAAAAAGGAAGAAGAGGCAGCTTTAAATCAACGTCTGATTCGCAGACTTTTTGGAAGATGGCTTTTTAGCATCCTCTAGAACCCACCAGCCAAACGGAAAGGGGTTTAACTTATGGGAAAGGAAGTTCTTTGAGCATCAATTCAGGTTTAAAGGAAATGCTGAGAACGTCTGGGAGGGTTTTTTTTTGTAAAGGTGAGAAGGGTTTAAAACCAAGAGGGCTTTGGCTCAGGGAACGAGCTTTGGGCTGGAAGAAGAGTCGGCTGGAAGTGGGAAAACTGGACGCTGAGTTGGAGGTGAGAAAAAAACACACCAGTCTTTAAGCAGCTAGCTGGAGCATTCTTTGGTTTTGCCTACTTTCAGCGAGACACATTAGTAAGACTCGAGGATCAGATGTTGGATCACAGTCCTTTCCAAGGAGGCAAAAAAGATATTGCATTAAATGAGGGAGAGGAACCCAGATTGCCAGCCTGATACTCTCTGGGGGTGGGGGGAGAGGGTGGCGCCACTAAAATGATTTGCAGCCACCTGCAGGGCAATTTATTTTGAAATGTTTCTTGGGGAGCAGGTTCCCAGGGCCTCGTGGTCTCTCTTCAAACTGTGATCCAACTGATTGCATCCAACCTTCCTGGGGGAGTCTATTAGCCAATTAGTGTCTACTGGTTGGTCCTACAGCTAATGACTATGGTTTTAATTTGCAGAGGCTTTAGTGAGATTTCTGTTCAAGGGGCTGGCGGGCAGAAAGCAGTAGCAGCAGTGTAGTAAAGGTAGGAAGGGGGGGAAGAGGGGGGAAAACTCATGCAGATATATATCCTTAGACTTAGGCCTCCAGACTTAAAGATGGAAAAGAATCAACTTTCACCTTTTCCTTTATTGTATCAACCTGCAAAGGAATTCAGAAGGTGCAGCTTAGAGGAAAAAAACTCACTCCATAATAGAGCATTTCTTTTTCTTTTAAAGGTAGATTAAGCAAAGAGCAAAGAAGGGTGGGGTGGGGGAGTTAAAACCTTAAAAAACCCAAAAACATATTGGAAGTTATCTGCTGCTGAAAGCCAAGTTGGGCTTCCGATTCCAAGGCCAGGCCAGGAATTATACACAATGTACAGAGTGCAAATGAGTGCAGGATGTTGCTATGCTAAGATCACTGCCCCCAGGTTAAAGGAACAAGGTTACTGCTGCCGCCACCGAAATTATTTCTTCCTTAACTCCTGCATGCTGGGTTCAAGTCCTTTTTTTGACCTGTGACCCTGTGTTTCTGAAAGGAACAGAGCCTTGTGGGCTAGGGCTGGGATCCAGTCTAAATAGTTCACATCCTAGCATACACAGAACCACCTAAGCTCAGCCTTGGTCACCCAGTTTTCTCACACTTTCAGGAGCAGCAGGAGTACGCTTCTAGGAGTTTTAACTGTTTTCGGAAGGTTATTCTAAACCGTTTTTAAAAAGGTTTATTGTTTTAGCATTGATACATTTGCCGCCCTGGACTCCTTTGGAGGAAAGTGTGGGATATAAATTCAATAACTAAAATAAAATACTCCCATTTAAACGATTATACGGCTACTGAGCAACTTTCATTGTTTTTAATCGAGAGCTATTTGCGGTGAGCACCACAAGCTTCTGGATAAATCTTTTGTACAGAGCGATCAACTCATGAATCATAGAATCATAGAGTTGGAATAGACCACAAGGGGGTTGGACTCGATGGCCCTTGTGGTCTATTCCGATTCTATGATTCTATATGCACCTTTCCATAAACACAGGAGTGCTGCTTGTGAGTTGGGGGATGGAGAGAGAATTCAGACTGCCTAGAACTAGGAAGGGCAACTGCTGGGGTCATTGAGGCACCATTCTTTCAGCGAAAGGATTGCTGAGCGTTGCTGAGATCACCCAAAACATTTTGGAACTCTTGAAACACTCAAATTTTAAGCTGGTGCTGCAACAAGCAAGTGGAAAGCCAGCCTCTCAAGCGATAACTCTTTGAAAGCATCACTTGGGCTCAGTCAAGAAGACCAGAAACCCATTTTCATAGCTTGACCAACAAGGGAGGTGGTCAATATGGCAAAGAGCAAATCACCTAGCGGGGACTGCAGCACTCGTTGCTGGACAGATTGTTCCTGAGTGGGCAAAGTTTCCGACCACCCCTGAAGAAGATCCACAGTGGATGATAGAAACAGACCCTTTCTGGCTTGGTACATACTTCTGCACCGGGATGTCAGCTCACGTAAGGAGGAATTGCAAAGATCTGGTTGCATCACAGTAATTGCAAATGCCAGCATATGCGGGAAACACGACGTTCAATCCTTCGTGGATTTAAGTCTTACGGATGAACCACTCTTCATTACCCCCAAAAGTGGCTTCCAACCTGCAGGAATTGGTCTTGCTAGATTGCTAGATTGATCAGGGGGCTCCAATTCCAGGCCCATCCTCCAAGCTCAGCAATGGTAGAAGTTGTGGCTGATTACACAGTATCACCTGCTCTGGTCATGGACCTGATCTGGGGCTGCTTCCTGGGAGGAACTGCTCTTTATCAAGACAGCCAGAACCTATTTAACTATGTTATAAAAACGGTGACTTGAAAAACTTGTGCTCAAGCTTGCTTTCCCCTCTTCCCTCCCATTCCCTTTTCCTCTTGTGCCATGTCTTACTGATCAGGGGGAAAAGTCTCAAGAAGAACAAGTGCCAACGAGGACAGAGACTGACGCTCCAAGAAGCACAACGCAGGGGTTAGTCGCACACATAACACACAACTGATTGTGTTCATGGGGAAACAGCACGGCAAGCAACCAGCAGGGAGGCCTCTGATTTATTGGGGTGGGTGGGCTCCGAGGCCCTCCTTACCTTGCTCAAATACTCCTTCATGACCTGGATGAAGTAAGGCATGGCAAAATCCATGATATTGTGCCTCCAGGCCGTCTCCAGGACAACATCTGGCCGAAGGAGGTCATAGCAGGTGAAGAGGCAGGCCCCGAAACACTCCCTCTTGCCCTCCTGCAGGAACCACTGCAACAACTCTTCCGCCAGCTCAGTGTCTTTGGACTCCGAAGCGTACTGCATGGCGTCCTGGGAGGGGAAGCAGGCGAAAAAAAATCAGAAAATGTGCCAAAAAAGAGGAAAAGAGAAGAATGTGTCAAGCAATGATTTGTAACTGCCCTACTGCTCAAGAGCGGCCTAGCCGGTGCCCACCTACATGTTTGGGGCTACAAATCCCATCAGCCCCAGCAATGTTTGGGACTACAAATCCCAACAGCTGTGTTGGGAGCTATAATCCAAAATATCAGAGTGGGGGGAAGGCTGCCCTCTCCACTGTGTGTTTTCCATCTGCAGTAGCTGCTACTAGGGCAACGTTTTCAAAAGGAATTATGTTACTAGGGATCTTCAGAATGTTCTTCACACGTTTATGAAAAACGCCTTTTTAAATGTTAGGACAGGAAGCGACTTTTTTTTCCTCCCCCAAAGTAGAATGCTATGATTTCCCAGAGAGGTTCAGCAGCCTAAGTTTGTTTCATGTCACATGCAGTTTTAGACGGCTATCAGCTTTATGTATTCCAAACTTGAGCTACTTTTACATGAATATGCGACTGATGAGCTGTTTGATGATGCCCCCTTTCTTCGTGTATTGCAGTTGTGGAATCTATCATATCTTTATTCTATTGTGTCTGATTTAGATGTTTAGTGACGTGAAGCTTCTCTGGAGCCTATTGGTGAAGGGTAGGGTACAAAGCGCTTGAACAGATGTATTTCACATGGATGTGTCGTCTGCTTCTTTAAGAACACTTGTTTTCCAACAGCTGGGTGAGCAGATCCAGTTACGTGAATCTGAATAATCCATACAATCTCGAAGGCAAGAAGCAAGAAGAGGAGGACAAACTCCATGTCATGGAGGGTTGCAAGCACAGATCGAAGGGCCTCGGAAACTCTTCTGCAAGCAAAACTGCTTTGCCCTCATCGCTGCCTCCTGGGTACCATGCTGGGCACCCTCCCGATACAGGCAGGCAGCGCTCACCCCACCAGCCCTGTCACCTTGTATAGCCTGTCTTTCTTGCACAGCTCCACACTCTGCTTCCAGCGGTTGTTGCCTTTGAAGAGATACGCAGCGATTCTCCTGAACTCAATCAGCTCGTGCTTCTCCAGGCGCTGAGCAAGGGAGATGTTGTCAAAGTTGTCATAGGCATCTATCGAGGTCCTGAGAGCCTGGACGGGAGGGAGAAGGTTTTAAAATGGCGCTTTCGGGCCAATGAAGGCAGGGTATAGGTATAAATATAATAAAATAATATCTCAGAGAAACAGAGGGTGTGGTTTCCAAGCAAAGATGGTATGGAAGTTTCTGATGCACAGAGACAGAATTGAAGAGGAGTTTTAGCATCCTGAGAACATGTGACACCCTGAAACCGTTCCTACCTGATAGTCTTCTTCTATAATGAAGAGGTTGTTCAGAGATTCGTTCACCGATTTGTTATTGTGGTTCTGAACGGAGCGCAAGTAGGGCTTCACCAGTGGAAGCTGTTTAACCTGTGAACAGGGATAGGAGGTTACTGCACGACCCAACCAAGCAGCCAGGGGCTATTTAATCATTTTTTTAACTGCCTTAAAGTTGGGGGGGGGGATCCTGGCCAATACACAAGTGGCTGTGCTCTGATCTGTGGCAAGGCCACTTCCAAATTAAGGAGGGGATGCAGATGGAAGTTTCCTCCAGAGAGGGATGACCCTACCTTGCTGAAGAAGTTGACCGCACGCGTGTGGTCCAGTCGGGGAGACAGAACCATCAGCAAGTCATTGAGCAGCAGAGGTTTGAACTCCAAGTAAAACTGGATCGCTTTGTAATACAGCTCCACGTTGGCCACCTGAGGGAAACAAAGGCGGGTTAACTGGCTCCCAAACATTTGCAAGGGTGGCAGGGAAAGCTTAAGGTCACAAAGGCGCAATTCTGGCTATCCCCGGCACAACCCCTCCTTCGTTCTGGCACAGTTCCCAACAGAAAGCCACTTGCTCATCCACCGCATCAGTGGTGCAGGATCATGAAGGTGCTTCCTGTTCCAACAGCCAAATCAGAACACCAACACAGATATAAAACCTACCAAGGGGAATTCACTGAGAAACAGGACAGTACCTTAGTGATGATGTCTTTGAACTGCCCTTCCTTCCAAGCATCTGTCGGGTGGTTCATCATGGTAATGATGGCGTTATCGTATTCTTCGTATTTGTCGTACAGGAAGACTAACTCGGCCCAAAGATGGGCTTGTTCAGCTGCCCTCAACACCTTCAAGAAATGAAAATGGTTTAGAATAGGTGCTCACAAACTATGGTCTGCAGGAGTCTGTCAGGTCAACCGCAGCATCTGTGAAGAACACTTAGAGCCTTGAATTGTATGGAATTCGAATTGTAATACAATATAGAAATCACACAGCATCTAGAGCAGTGCATCACAATTGCTACAAAAGGCAGAAAAATCATTAAGTGGTCCACCAGGACCCTGAACAACTTTCAGGTGATCCATGGAGGGTGGACCACTGGTTTAGTGTATTACAACCAGTCTAGAACAGGCTGAGAGACTTCCTAGCTTAGACTAGCACAGCATCTGTGTTCAACAATAACCAACCAGATGCCTCTGGGAAGCTCCGATGGCAGCCTTCCTCAGTTGGTCCTGACCAACTGGAATTCACAGGGAAGCAAACCCCGCCTCCCAGTGCCCAGAGCTACTTGGCCATTATCCTGTCTAATAGCCATCAACAGGTCTACCGCCCATTCAGTTTGCCTGACAGGCCCATGGAGAGCGCTGTTCTGCCACAAGTGTGCACTGTTGGAGCCACTGTTGCCTCTGGTGCTACTGAACTTCATTGTCTGAGCCAGAACGGTGGCAGCATTTGCTCCTTGACCACATGCTGCAGCGCCTCCCAAATTGCCTTGAGAAAGAGGGAGTGTATGAGCGAATTCTCCTCCACCTTGACGACGCTGTGAGGTGGGTTAGGCTAACAAGCAGCAACTGGCCCAAGGCCACCCTTATGGCTGAATGGGGACATATTACGAAGCTGCACTACCACCAGTTCAGACAAGATCTTTTGCTCAAGTTGTAGCCGCTCCCCATGGGCTCTAAGCAAGGAGGGGTCCCTCCCCAAATTGGAGCCAGGGCCTCTCTGTTCCTAGTTTAGCATAGTTCCCCCCCCAAAAAAAATGACTCCTGAATTTTTGATTTTTTTTTTAATATTGATGCTGCATTTTGTGTTGTCTTTTATGCTGTTTTTAAGTTGCATTTTAATCAATGTTTTATATTTGCTGTTAGCCGCCCTGAGCCTGGTTTTTAAACCAGGAAGGGTGGGGTATAAATAATAATAATAATAATAATAATAATAAATTATTATTAACTCACCAAAATGCTCAGCCGCAATCACTCTGCAAGGTAAGGTTCTGAATTTTTGCTTTTTAACTGGTGTTCTTATTACTGCACTGATCTACCTCTTACACGGCCACCCCCACCTGTTTTCTATTCCTCATATAATTTGCCATCTTGGGGACGGAGTTACCTTAGGAATGTTGACTCGCGACCAAAAGAGCTCCAGGTGTTCCCTCATTTTCTGTGGCTTGAATTTGGAGTAGAGGATGGCCAGCTCCGTGAACATTCCCATATGGGCCCGCTCCAGCCCCAGAGCCGATTCCAACATGGTGATCAGCTCCTCAAAGTAGCCACGGTCCTGGGGGTGAAAGAGTAACGAGTTAATGCTCAGCAATGGCCGCCTCCTTGAGCACCCCTTTACGGAGGCAAAGCTCTGCAGCACCACCAGCACTGCTTTTTCTTCCCCACCTCCCCATTACCTGGTAATAGTTGATGAGCTCCTCCAGTTCATCCGCATGCACAACAATGTGAAGGCCACACATCTGCGCCAGGCGGAACTCTTTCCCATCCACGCACGCAAAGCAGACCTGGAGGGGGGAAACGTCAAAGACCGAGCTTCAGTTACTTTCTCTCTCAGAGGAACTGGGGGGAGCAGGAAAGTCCTCCTCTAGGAACCCCTTTCTCCGCTGTTGCACTGAGCCAGCATCGTTCTCTAGATGATGCTAGACACGAATTGCCATTAGCTCAGGCTGGTGAGGCCAAGGATGATGGACCCATCTAACTCAGCATTGACTGTACTGACTGGCAGCAGCTCTCTAGGCCTTTTTCAGGCCTTCCCAGGCCTACCTGGAGATAGCAAGACTTGAACCTTTCTGTATGCAAAGCAGGTGCTCTACTAGTGAGCTACAGCTCTTCCTTTAAAACCAAAGCAAGGTTCCAGTCCTCATGGTTCTGAATCAAAGGCTGATTTAAACAGGAACAGAGGAAGCTGCTTTATACAGAACCTGAGCATTGGTCCATCTAGTTCAGTACTGCCTACACTGACTGGCAGCAGTTCGCCAGTGTTTCAGACAGAGGACATTCCCAGCCCTACCTGGAGATGCCAGGGATTGGAGCTGGGGTCTCTTCCCTGACACTATCATGTCTGACCAGGCCTCTCCCCTTCCATGAATCTCTCTACCCCCCCCCCCCTTTTAAAGCTACCTATCAAAGCCAGCAGGAACAAGCTCTGCATACTGCATGAAGCAAAGGGCTCACCTCCTTCCAAGTCCGAGTGCTGTTTGCTTTCCGGGCCCCGTCCACGGCTGCCTGATATTCGCCGAGGTGGACCAGCGTGGAAGCCAAGCGCCCAAAGTTGGAGACATTGTTATAGAGAAGCTTGGCTGCGTCATACATCTTCTCATCATAGCAACGGTCGCCAACCTAGAGAAGAAGACGGTGAAGAGAAAAAGTGCTTGATTTCATCCATCCAACCATGCTCATTCCGTACTCAAGCGTCCTCTCTTAAAATTGAGGTCACATCTCCCCTTACTACTTGTTCTCAATTATCTGAATACCCTTTCTCTGATTACACCCCCACCATGAAATGACTCAATTTTCTCTGTTTATCTTCAACTTCTCGTTATTTAGGCACCATCCATCCTCCCCCCCCCCAACCCTGCAAAGCAATGACAAGACAAGACTAAACTATCAGAATCATTTGACCATACGAAAGCATTTATCTAAGCTTTCTGAGTGGGGTGAACAGTTCCAATGAAATCTGAATGTTGGACCCATCAATTTGACAAAGTGCGGTGCCAGTTTGCCAGTTTTGTGAATGGGAATAGAGATTTGACCCACACAACGGTATGGCACAGCTACATTCTCACTGGCTCGATCTCAGTGGTATGCCCTCACACATAACACAGCTTAAATTACATTTCACGAGTTCTGGAAATTTGGAAACTCGTGATTGCCTGTATAAGCTTTCACTGCTCCACACACAGGTCTCTGTACACTTTTGTTCATTTGTGACTTAACGCCAATAAAACTGTATAATAACAAAGCAAAAAAACTCTACTGGACCAATTTAACAAAAAAGCCTGGCTTTCTTTCTACAAAAGCACATGCCCAAGTTTAGTTCCATTATTTCAGAAACCCATTTGTTCTGTTTTTGTTCCATTCTTTCTCCAAAGGGGCTCAGAGCAGTTTACATGGCTCCTACATGCTTTATCCCCACAACAGCCCTTTGACATAGTTGTCAACTTTTCCCTCTTCTTGCAAGGAATCCGATTCGGAATAATGGAATTTCCCTTAAAAAAACGGAAATGTTGACAGCTATGCCCTTTGAAGTAGGGCGGGCTGAGAGGTGGTGAGTGTCTTAAGGCCACCCCAGGGCAGTTTTAGGGCTGAGTGGGGATTCAAACCAGGTCCTCCCAGCCTTCAACACGCTAACCACTCCAAAGAAAACTTCTCAGATCCCATATAAAAATCATTTTGATACCTGAGATCCCCTCCCCCCCAAAATCTTTGTATCTAAAGTTGTAAAGACTATTTGGGGGGGGTATGTGGGGGGGGGAAGAAACCTCCAAAAAGCCCGACCCAACCCTTGCAAAGAGACAGGAGGAGCTGAACTAACCAAACTAAAACAAAACACCCCACACTTGAAATTCGCATTTAAAAGGCTGACGGAAGGACTCACTTGTTGAATGTGGGCATTGTTTGGCCCGTTGATGAATTCTTCCAGCTCGGCCAAACGGTTTGTTTTAGCAAGTGCGAAAATGAGTTCCGTCTCCACATAGGATTCCCGGGCCTTCCTGCGGGCCATCTGCAAGTATTTCACCAGCTCCTCCCAGTTTCCTAGGTTGGGGGGCGGAGAGAAGAGAAAGAAAGAAAAAAAAGTTCAAGGTCACATCATGCAGACAATCGGCAGCGTTGCCCAGTTAGGCTGAAAGACAGAGATCCTTCACTCCGTACTTATTACTCGACCGCACAGTCTCACTCGATGAGGAACGTCACTTTTTAGGAAAGGGAGGGGTGGACAACATCACGGCATGTGCGACTCTGGCAAAAAGCAAAAACAGGATGAGCCCCCCCCAGAACACCGATTAATTCGTACTTAGACTTGAGCTGCGTGCTGAGCTATTAGAGCAAAACACAGTCGCTCATTCTTGCTGGACAGAACACAAGCTTCCCAAAACTAGGGAAGAGGGGAGGGGGAAAAAAAAACCGGGTCAGCCAAACAATCCACTCCTTTGTCATCCGCCCCTTATACTGAGCAAGTCTGTTCAACGCATCTGGTAGAGGATAAATGTACTTTGCCAACCACTTGGGTATCTTGCCATCAGGGAGGGGGGGGCAGATCCTCATCTTTTCCTCTGCTACGGGTTTCAAAAACTGGGACCTGGAAGGGTGGAGGGGGAATAGACCCCTCTTGCAGTTATGGGAGGGGAGTCAAATGGGGGACAACCAATTGTTATGTTGGTACAAAGAAGTCTTCGTGTGATTGCTAGAATCCTGGAGAGGGGCTCTTTTACCCCTCGGCCTGGTCACCCTGAAGGAAGGTGACAAAAACTGGGGAACAGAGAGAAGAAAGCAAAGAGGCTCCTTTAACAGAAAGACAGTCAATGTTGCAGGATAACTATGCTTCGAATAGCTGCTTCCTGCAACAAGGAAGAGGGAGGCTTAATGCAGCCAGAGGGGGCGGGAATGGGAACACCCAGGAGGAAGGCACCTTATAATTATTTTAAATTTGAAGTTAAATTGTCAAAAATCTTTGAAACTCAAAAAATAAAAAGGCAAAGAAATTGGTGTAACGTGATGTATGAGCCAAGGCCACTGTCTCATAACTAGGAATTCCTCATCCAATAATGTTCTGCTTAAAATAATTTTCAGAAAGGAAGAGGAGGGCTGAGAGGGAAAGTTTCACGTGCGACTGGCTGCAATGCAAACCCTGCCTGATCCTGCCATTCTAGAGAAACTTGAAGGAAAGCAAAAACAGACCCCTCTCTCAAGGGCCCTATGCTGTGGAACAAAGTGCAATAGTCAGGTCAGATTCACATGTGCAATAGCCAGCTCTTTAAATCACTCTCTTGTGTTTCTGGGTTGTCATGGTGGAGCAGGGAGTGTGGAACCAGATCTAGCTGCCGGGATCCTCCAACACCCCACAGGGTGACTCCGCATGTGGGAAGGACCACTCACCCAACATCATAATAGTGGCAGGTGACTGAAACCTGTCAAAGTCCAAAGGAGGTTTTGGTAACCACCAGAGGACCAGCAGGTTACAGCAGCCTCCTCTGAAGGCTGGGGGTGCCCCTTTCAAAGAGGCTCCCCCTGGAACAACCAGCTGAGAATTGGTCACAGGGAGCCCCTTTCAAGTCTGGAGGGAGAAGTGCTCCTTTTTAAAAAAGAAAAAAAAGAGAGAGCATTTCCCCTCCACCTAGAAAACTGATTGCATTTAAAGCGCTTCTTTCAGTGCTTTGAATGCAAAGTGTTGTAGCCAATGCTACTCAGAATAGAACCAATGAAAATAATGGACATGACTAACTTGGTTCCATTTATTTCAACTCTTGAGTAAAACTTTGCTAGAGATAAGCTGCTTCCTCTAGAAAGAGGGGGGGGGGAATGTTTCAATTAAGGAAGTGCTCCCCTTGCACTGAGCAAGCAGTTTGTATTCAAAGTGCATTGAACCCAAGTGGCTTACTCCAGCCCACTGAGCTGAGCTAGGGAGTTCCCAAAGTGGAACTTCCTAAGGCAGTCAATACCAGCCGAGTGGCGGGACTTTGGCAATGCAGAGCTCTCTTTAAGGACTGTGCCTGCAGAGACCTGCCCTGCGCTTTGAAGCCCCAACAATCAGCTGATGGGGCTTCAAAGCACCTTGCAGCCACCAACTGTCAGCTGACTGGATGTGCCTGCAGACCCCTTCTGGGCCCAGCTGCAGCCTTACCTGCCCCTCATCTGACCTTGTGAGGTGAGGCAGGGCAGGGCTTTCTTTTCCAGCCGGAACTCACTGGAACTCAGTTCCAGCACCTCTCAGGCGGGCGCCATTCTCATTATGAGAGAACAAGGAAGGTGTTCATGGTGAGTTCTGGCACCTCTTTTTCTAGAACAAATAGTACTGGATATAGGGCAAAAGGGCTTGACTAGGCCAAAATGGTGTGGCGGACTTAATTAGGCCCACAGGTCAGAGGCTCCCCACCCTGTGTTGGAGCAGAAGTGGAGAGTTGATTGGAAAGGGAAGGGGGAATCAAACCTTGGCAACATTTTGCAATAAGGATGAGGAACCGGCAACCCTCTAGGTATGGGATTCCAGTTCTCACTAGTCCCAGCAAGCAGGCCAAAGTGGTGATGGGATCCACAGTTTCCCCATCACGGTACTGCCATCCTTGTCAGTGTTCTTCCAGCTGCCATAATTACACAGTGGTACTTCGGATTACATATGCTTCAGGTTACAGACTCCACTAACCCAGAAATAGTACCTTGGGTTAAGAACTTTGCTTCAGGATGAGAACAGAAATCGTGCTCCGGCGGTGCAGTGGCAGCAGGAAGCCCCATTAGCTGAAGTGGTGCTTCAGGTTAACAACAGTTTTAGGACCTCTGGAACGAATTAATTACTTAACCCGAGGTACCACTGTAACTGTGTTTACTGCAAGCCACATTAGGAGCAATGCTGGACTGAGAATGTGAGATGAAAAGCAGAAGGAATTAATTAATTCTTGAAAGAAAGGAAGGTCACCCAATGCATTTAAATTACGACTTCTGGGATGCGTCAAGCTTTTTACATTCACAGAAGTGCTTAGGTTACTGCAATCGCACCTGGGTGCTGCCTGTTCTGAAAGCTCCCAGGCTACTGAAAACAAAACTTTATATGGGGGTTCCCAAGCCTTACCGCTGGCATTCGCAGCCTGAACCACTTCCATGTATGAAGAAGGATCGTCCGCTTTGATGTAGGAGTCTATCGCTTCCTTAACCATCCCTTTCTGAAGCTGAGCTTTGGCAAGCTGGCTCCACACGGCTGGCTCATTGCAGCGCTCCGCAAACTCGTAGGCACGGTCTAAGTTGCCAATGTGTTCGATCAGAACCTAGAAAGTGGGGAGACGGAAACTAATAGCGTGCTTGTGGTAGGAATTTGCCAGTGCAAGAGTAGTTTGGCCAGAATTAAGCCTAGCATGTGCCTAGTTAGGCCTCCGAAAGCCTTCACACAAAGGATGACCAAGCCACTTCATCAGGAACTCTTAACATGAGGCGTCAGAAAAGCCCACTATAAATCTTTGCAGCTTCCCTCCAAGGGTCTATCTAGTATCCAGGGCTCCTGAGCTGCATATAAAAACCTGGGTCAGAACCCCTGAAGACTCTGGTGAACTGGAACACTTGAAACCTGGGCTGGATTCCCTTGACATGGAAGCGGCGCCGCCTTCAGCACAAATACATGGAGCAGTTTGGGGACACAAGCCAACACTCGGCTCCGTGAAAGAGAACCATACCCAGAATTCAGATACGTGGACACCCCGCATTACCTGCACTGCAGAGGTGTTGACATCAAACTTCCTGAAGATGGAGAAGGCCTCTTCAAAGAGTTCGTTGCTGATCGCGATGTTGGCAATATCGGGAGCATCATAGTTGTCCAGGCGGTTGATGTATTCCATGACTCGGGTCCGGTCGGCCTTGATGGCCGTCAGTATGAGGAGGTTCTGCAGATTCCTTTACAGGAAAAAGCAAGCAATACTAAAGCAAGGAATTAAGGCATCAGCAGCCATAATTCAAAATGACATAATAAAGGCTTGGAGTGAGTTCACAGGTTCAGTCCCAGATCTCTGTAGCTGAGAAGGGTTTTTGGCCCTCTGCTGAGGACCTTAGAAGTGTCCTTGGCAGCTGCTAACAGTAAGGGGCTCGATCAGGTGTGAGGAGCCTTTGTGCTCCCAGATGTTGCTGAACTACAACTCCCATAATCTCTGGTCATGCTTGCTAGGGCTGGTGGGAGTTGCAGTTCTGCATCATCTGGGAGCACAAGGGCTTCCAAACCTGGGCTACATAGACAAATAGTGTGACTTGGTATAATAATGAAGTGCCACTTAATATTCATTCAGCAATTATAAGGAATCAAGTCTTCCACTCTGGAACTCCCTGTCCATTGAGATTAGGCAGATGTCTTCAACGTACTCTTATTTATGGCACCTGCTAAAAAAAGCCCCTTACACTGCTAAAAATCTTATCCAGCAAGCTGCCTGCGCTTTTGAGGTTTTACTCACAAATTTCCAAGCATCTCCCCCAAATATTATTTGAAGCGCGAGGGTAAGATGTAAGACAGACAAACACAAGAGTACTGACCTGTGTTCGCTGAACACGGAATTATCAAGAACAATTTTCTCCAGCAGCTCAATGAGTTCATTGGGGAGGTCGGCGGTCATGAAAGCCTTGACTGTGACAGATACTTCTTCAGGGTCCTGAGTTTCAGAGAGAGCTGTCTGCACGACCTGATGAGAGAGGGAGGGATCTGAGCAATGGGTACCCACAGCTGGCAACTTGCTTGCCTATTGCTCACTTTCTTAAGTGTACACACAGCACAAGCAAAGGGGAACAGAGGGGAGCGCAAAGTACCTGGTCAATCAGGGGTCTCCGGTAAGGGTTGCTCTCCAGCAGCACACTGGCCCACAGCTCAGGGTCCTTGCGGCGCACCAAGTAACGCGAAAGGCTCTTGAAGAGGGAGTTCTCGTTGCAAACCTGGAATGCGAGAGGATAATATATTCAGGCAGGGAAACCGAGGTATTCTATTTTGAGGGGGAGGAAGAGAGAGAAAGCGTCAAGCGATCCGAGCCTTGATTTTACAGAGGTGAAAAGTTCTCAGTCAGTGCACAGCCTTTAGTCATTTGGGAGGGTCTAGAGTAGAACATGGGTTGGAACAGGCCAGTCCTGCCTGGGGGTGTCGGTTTCTGGCTACCACTCTTTGCTCTCTTTTTTTGTTCATGTCTTTTTATTGAATAGATTTCTGAACATACAAACAACAAGCATCATATCAGCTGCAATAGTGTTCACTGTGAAGTTTGGTAGATTAACTTAAGCAGTCTCCATGGGTGGATGGAGGAATAATAGAATCAGAGTTGAAAGGGTCTCCAAGGGTCATGGAGACAAACCCCCTGGGATGTAGGAATTACAGCTAAAGCACCTCTGACAGATAATCACTGAACCTCTGCTTAAAAATCTCCAATGAAGGAGCGCCCAGCACCTTCTGAGGGAGTCCATTCCACTGCCAAACAGTTCTTACTACCAGTTCTTCCTGATGTTTAGTTTCTTGTAACTTGAAGTCATTAGTTTGGGTCCTACCCTCTGGAGCAGCAAAAAACTAAACTAGTATGAAATAAAACCAAGCCAAAGTGTGTTGAAGTCATCTCTCTTTAACTTCCCAGCTAAAGCAATCTGCCAAATGTTTGCCTACCACCTCCATAATGTTAATCCTAGAACAGTTTTCCAGTGTTTCCTTACCAGCTGATGAGCCGCCGCCATAGCGAATACAACTCAGTCCTTTTAAGGAAAACTGCCGTTTTGATACAGACAGCAACACTGGTTGAGGAATACACTGAAACTTACAACCTGCTGTAAGTACAACCTTCAAATCGAGCCTTCCATTTTAAGTTCTGCTGCTTCTGAGTACATACAATGTGGAGAACTGCTTTGATACGTGTCCTGTTTTTTCATTAACATCATATCCAGCACCATTTCCTGACTCTGAAAGACACTACAAGAGCATCTTTCTAGCTAAGAGACTCATTGGGTTGGATACTCACATTAATTAGCTCCTGGTCGCATTGCCCACGCTCATAAGCGACGCAGGCCAGATGCGGGTCTCTCTTCTCGCAATACTTCCCCACCACCCGGCTGTCGTAGTAGGGGTTCTCGCGAAGGAACCTCTCGGGGTTGTTGTTACTGTCAATGTAGATTTTAGCCAGTGCATTGTGGGTGGCTGGTTCCTCGCAGCCCTCATGAATTCGGGCTTCCAGCCAGGGCAGGAGGAGTTTCAACCTTTAAAAAGGAAGGGGGGGGGAAGAGTCAATTGGTAATAAACTAACAACACAACAGAACAGAGTCACAACTCAAAAAAACAGGTTCAACATTCCTGGTTAGCAATACCGGGGAATATTGATGCCCCCACAAAAGAGAACACTATTCGCACAAGCTGCGTGAGGTTTACCTATTTCTTTTTTCTACTTCAGCAACAAGCTCATCCGTGGAGAACTGCCCTCTCACAACCAGGATCAGGCTCTTTATGACGTCTTCGGAGCAGTCCACGTCAAGCAAGCCCCCGATGACCACAGGGAGGCGACTCGGGTTCACCTGCAGCAGCGCCACCAAGATGTCATTAAAGCAGCGAAACCACAGTAAGACGCAACAGGGTCCAAACCTCACACGCCACCCACACGTTACTGCCCAAAACAAGCTTCAGCTCCCATAGTGGGACAGTGAAGGCTGCAACCCTGGAGGGCAGTTAAGCAACCATCCCCCCAGACCCTGCCAGAAGGTGCCCCCTTGTTCTGGGGTGATTTGGCTCTATCAGTGTACGAAGCCAACAGGGAGACCACCCCCAACCTTTGAGATACCCCCAATTACTTTTGATAATGCGGGTCGCTATATAAGAGGGGTTTGAAGCCAGTTAACTACAAGTTTTCAAGGTTGGATTCTGTACAGATGAGAAACCCAAGACAGCAGCCCAATGGGATTAAAGCCAGATCGCTGTTTGTTTATTTAAAGAAATACATACTGTTATTTCGTTTAAAAAAATATGCATCAAAGCGGCCTACGGCAATGATACATTAAAAAACATACAATAAAAGCCTTATTAAGACATCAGTTAATTATTGTGGAAAGATGCATGCACTGGCACGGTTATCATGCTAGACTATGGCCTGGTTGCCGGGGGGATAAAATGGGGCAGGGGAGAACTACGCATGCCACCTTGAGCTCTTCGCAGGAAAAGTGGGGTATCAATGTAATGAATGAAATAAATAATATTCTGAATTATCTGCATATGCGTGGTTGGATGGGAAAGTTTTCAGCAGGTGCTTAGAAGCTGAAAGAATCAGAGAATGCACCTGTTGAATTTCTATCGGCGCAGTATTCCACAGAACTGGGCTGATGACACTAAAGGCTCCATTTCTTGTTTTTAATCAGATGAGCCTCATCAAATCGGGGAGTGACTGATGAGCTAGATGATCTCATTGACTGAGCTGAAGTTTATGTGAGCACCACCATTTCTTGACTGCGTCAGTTTGTGACAAAATGCAGCCAGTGAGCCAAGGTGGCTAACCAAGGAAGGACTGATGGTTTTCAGGACTTATAACCACCTGCGTCTTACCTTCTGCACATAGATCTCAATGTATTTTTGGAGGTTGTTCCTGTACAAGTACAGCACTAGATCGTGCACAAAGTCAAAGCGGTCGCAAACGATGATCAGTGGGAGCTGGTCTGTCAGTTTTGCTTCCTGCAAAAAAAGGGGGTGGATGGGAGAGAAATCAAGGTTTGAATGAACTCCTTCCCCCACTACTTTCCTGAAGAGGGCAGTAACTGTGCTGTGAAAGGCAAGTTTGGCGAAATGAAGGCGTCACACACTCTGGGGACAGACAGGTTTCTATCCAAATTTAATCTAATGAGCTTATTTACAGGCTTGGTTCTTCTTTACAACCATACATGTCCCAAGGTCTTATCCTGCTCCAAGCTCCTGATTTATTATTTTTGTGGGTTGTTGTTGTTTTTTTTAAATCAGTCATCAAGTTTACAGCCACAGCTTCACACTTTGCAGGCAGTTTTACAAAAAGCACAAGACGCCAAAAGGATTACAAGCCTAGACTAGGCCTCAGCATTTGCCAACTGCTACAAGTTACACAGTGCGCAGGATCAACTCTGAGATTAAGGCTTGCGTGAATACCGAAGGGTGGTGTGCTTAGAGTACTAGAGCCCTTTCACCTTGCGCTTCCCAGTCATGCCTGCCTGATCCCCTCAGGCAAGTGAACAATTTCCAGGTAGCCAAATGGAGGAAGCTCTTGCAAATAGGAGAGACTGGATTCTTGCTTGCCTCCATCCTCCTGTTTGGGGCCATCAGCATGTATTGCAAAAACACCTTGATCTGAACGCAGTGTCTTCTAATCCTGTCTCTTAAAACAGGATCTGCTTACAGAGCTGGTCGGTGCCCATTGGGACTGGTGGGAGGACTAACAGCAGGTGGCGCCAGAGCCAGCAACAGCCACCTCATTCTAGTTTTGTCCCCATCCTCTTCCTTGCCAAGTTTTACAAGGGCAGCAACCCTCTTGAACGAGACCCATTGTGGGGACCTTAGGAACTCTTCCCCAGCTGAGGACGAGGGAAGCAATCCAAGGACAAGATGCAACCCAAATACACAGCAGAAGCAACTTGGAAAAAGTGGCCCACTTACAAGGGTCGCTATCGCCCCAGCTCAAGAAACCCTGTGCAGCTGTTGCAATTTGTTATGTGTGGGTATGAAATGCTACCCCTCCTCAGAGTAGACCAGTGGTTCCCAACCTTTTTTTTGGCCATGCCCCACCTAAACGTCTCTAAAATCCTGATTGCCACCCACCCACCACCCAGTGATATATAATTCTTATTATTCAAAAAGTGAACTCCTATTCACGTGGAGGAAGCCTAAAAGGCCATTAACTTGGTCTAAACAAGCTTCCAAATTAAACTGCCCCCCTGTGGGTCGTATGCCCCACGTTGGAAACCATGGGAATAGACCCAATGATGTTAATAGGAATGACTAGCTTGGTTCGTTAATTTCAATGGGTCCACCCTGTGCAGGATTTCGTTGAATCCAACTCTATGACTCCTAGTAATGAAATGATAGGTAGCGTTCTTCTCTGTGAATGACATTTGAAAGCAAGGTGTCAAGGTCACACACGCACGCACAAGAAAGGATTGTGTTCTAAAAGGAAAATTAAGCCACCACACACACAGTTTTTCCAAGGCTGCTAATCCCAGGATACAAGCCTCTACACTAAAAGTGGACACTGAAGGAGTTAACAGATCAGGGAGACTTCTATACTGGAAGGTTTACCTGGTACATGTCCTGAACATCCCACAGACACAAGGGACAGCACAAAAGACAACAGACCGATCAGGAAATGGTTGACTCACAAACACACACACGCAACTCAAAACCGCTGCTTATAAGCTAACTCTAAAGACAACTGCTAGATTACTTTACAAGGGTCCCAAAGCTTCTTCCTTTGCTCTAGCTCCCCACACCAACCCCACTAGCAAGATCTATTCCTCCCTAAGGGTTGTCCCCCATATTAGCCCCATTCAGAGTAGACCTATTGAAGTGGATGGATACAGCTAACCAGAGCTGCCACAAGTGTTGAGCAACTTTGGTTCAGGGCCAGGAGCGGGGAACCTCTGGCCCTCCAGGTGTTATTGGACTCCCATCACCCTGGATCAATAGCCCTACTGGCAGAGGCTGATGGGAGTTCTGCACCAGCAACAACTGGAGGGCCACAGGTCATGAAACCACAGAATTTCAGAGGTGCAAGGCACCCCACGTTTCATCTAGTCCAACCCCCTGCAATGAACTCAAGTATCCGTGACAGATGGCCAGCCAAGCTCTGCTTAAAAACCTCAAAGAGTCCACAACCTCCCGAGACCGTTCTACTGTCGAACAGCTCCTTTGCCTGGGATTTAGCCCTTTGCTCTGCCAAATTACCAAAAATCAATACTTAGCTGTACCTTCAGGTGGTGGCATTTTCACAGAATCACAGAACTGTGGCTGGAAGGGACCCCCGAGGGTTACCCAGTCCAACCCCCTGCAATGCAGGAATGTTTTTTAACAAAATGCACATGTTCTTTTAGGAATCAAAGACCTCTTATATTCCAATGGATTTATCAATGGCCTGAGCTGTGCTGTTATTTCCAATGGCCTCCACCACCAAAATAAGAATTAAAAACCACAAGCCGGTGATAAGCTGGCCTCGCTATGGGGAGCTGAGGTGGGAGCGCGGAGGATTCTCCTATCCTTTTTTTACCTTGAGGAAGTTCTTCACCCGCTCTGGGTCGTAGCAGTTGCTTTCCCTGCAAATTCTTTCCACCTCTTTAATCTGGCCTGTCTTGCAAGCAGCCTGGATGTATTTGAAGTGCACATCTGGGTCCTGGCTGAAGTTGACGATGGAGCCCAGGAAATAGAAGAGACCTATGTGGGGGGAGTGAAGAAGAGACTTTAAAATTAAATGTCAATGCCTTTTTTTAAAAAAAATATATCTGGATTTGAATTTCTGTGTGGTGGGTGGCTGGGGGAACAGTTGAGGAGGGGGTTCTTCAGCAAGAAGCAAAGAGTGGAAGAGGAACCTTCTTCGAGTTGTCCCCCAGAGTCTTAGAAAATGTACTGTACACTTTGTTGATTTTTAAATGTTTTTCTGTCATGTTTAGAAACTTAATTTATTGTTCCTTCAATTTTTGAAATGCTCTTTACAGTATGTGTGACTTTAAAGAGCACTTAATAAACTCTTGTTGTACCAAATTTGGCTTTGTTTGGACTTTTTTTTTTTACCATAGGAACGCATTAATTGAATTTCAATGCATTCCTATGGGATTTCGTGCTTCGCAAGACGAAAAATTCGCTAGATGAAAAAACTCGCGGAACGAATTAATTTCGTCTTGCAAGGCACCACTGTATGACCAGTTTGTGTAATACACGTACTTGCAGGACTGTGGGAAGACTAGTCTCTGTGTACAAGGAAGGTTCTTGCAGACTTCTGTGGAGGGCAAAGGAAGAGGAACCTTTCAAACTGAGCACCACATCCTCATCTGGGCCACATGCCAGGGGTGGGCAGAGCAACCATCCTAAGTTTTACCTTTGTGCACTAGGTTCATTACTGCAGACCCACACGCCCCGTCTGTTCTTGGGGTCCAAGCCCCATCTCACTCCAGCCACACACCCTCACATTCTTCACCAGCTCTGCTTTGCACCTCCTCAGGTGAACTTAGCCTGGCTGGAAATGTGCCCTTGAACTCTGATAGTGCCTCTTACTGGTGCTGGTTTTGACCCATAAAGCCCTTCACGGCCTAGGACCTCTCCCAGTATGCCCCACGGAGGACCTTAAGGTCCATAAGTAACACCCTAGATGTCCCAGGCCCTAAGGAAGTCAGATTAGCCTCAACCAGGGCCAGGGCCTTTTCTACACTGGTTCTGGCCTGGTGGAACGCTCTGCCTCATAGGACCAGGGCCCTGCGGGATCTGATTTCTTTCCACAGGGCCTGTAAGAAAGAGTTGTTCTGCCTGGCCTTTGGCTTGGAATCAACTTGATCCCCTCCCCCTCTTTCCTTTTTCCTTCTGCGATGGAACTCCTATTTGGGGACTTCCCTGGCTTTTTTTCTGGCCCACGTAGGACCAGTCTGGATAGTTGGCCTTGGTGAAGACTTGACGTTTTCATCCCCAAAAAAGTTTTTGATCTGAGTTCCTACTGAAATGAGGCTGCATTTTAATGTTGTGTTTTAATCTTGTTTTTAAGTTGTGTTTCAATCAGTTGTTTTTATACCTGGTGTTAGCCGCCCTGAGCCCGGTGTTGGCTGGGGAGGGCGGGGTATAAATATTTATTATTATTATTATTGCTCAGTCAGTTGGAGGATAGAGGTGTGTGTATGTGTTGTTTTATTTATTACATTCATATCCCAACTTTTCCTCCAAGCAGCTCAATGTGGTGTACCCGATTCTCTCCCTCCCAATTTTATCCTCATAAAAACCCTGTGAAGGAAGTTACGTTAGGGTGAGATGGAGTGACTGGCCCATCGCCTGGTGAGTTTCGTGGCTGAGCAGGGACACGAAACCTGGTCTCCCAGGTCCTAGTCAGACACCCTGATCACAGCACCACATTGGCACACCTTACTGTACAAAAGGAAACCTTTACATTCATTGCTCCATGCACTTTTGCCTCTGGCTCTGGACACCACTAAGCAAGTGGTCCCCCCAGGAAGGGATACAGCCCCCCAGGCTGAAACAGCTTCCTCATCCTGTGGCGAAGAGCCTGAGGTAGCCCCGTTGCCTTACCTTCAAAACTCTTGAAAGATTCGAAGAGTTCAATGAGGGACTGGGTCGAAAGCTGCTCGTGGTACTTTGAAGCAACCTGGACGCATATCTGCAAGTTCTGGCGGATGTTGGCCGAGAGCATCGCCCGGAGGCATTCGAGGGAGTCTTCCACCGAGAGGGAGCCAAAGTAGTTCACCAACCACTGCAGGTTAAAAGCAGGCAGTCAAAAAAAAAAAAATCTAACCCATGGTGATGTTCTAAGTCCCATTTGCACACAGCAAGCACCCAAAGCAGAGGACTTGAACTGGAGGAATCAGGAATCAGTGGTGGAAAGACTCATTTCAAAAGACAGCTGGTTTGGGACCCTGTACCTCGGGGTTGAGAAGGTGAGTGTGGACGACGGCCCGCTTGATGTCATACAAGTCGGTGAAGTGTTCCAGGGCCCTCTGGAGGAGGCCAGCTTTCTCGCACAGCTGGGCAATGTGGGCACGGTCGTAGTGGGTGAACATCTGGTTCCCTAGGATGGCATCAGCAACCTGGAAGGAAAGGGAGACTTGGCAGTCAAAAGGGAGGCTTCATTCTGCGCCTACGGCTTTGCCACCAGGTGTAAACTTTTAAGAGGCTATAAGGAAAGCCAGTGACATGGTACAGCAAGCCTCAAATATATTTCCTCCCATGTGCTCAGAGCATCCGTCGTCAGGCGTAAAAGCAGCCTGCTTGGAGAAGTAGGGATATTCCAGGCATTTCTATGTGGCGTCTGCTCTGAATTTCTCACTTAAGAAGGCTCACCAGGGCTGCCCATTCACAGCTTTAGAACAACACCACAACCACAACACCCCATTTTCAGAGGACTGTGTTTTGTGTCTTACCAGATTGATGCAGCCACCTCTGATATTTCTTAATGTTTTGTTTACAAATCAGAGCGCCGGACTGAAGAACTGTTTTGAGTTTCTATTGTTAACACATGTTGAGGCTCAAGAATGGCATACATGGTGCAGAAATATTCATTCCACAAATCAAGAAAGGGATGAGTATTTAGACAAGGTTTCTGGAGCCTTAACTCTCTTCATCCCTTGCTACTGACCACGCTTGCTGTGGCTGATGGGAGCTGTAGTTCAGGAACACCCAGAGGCCCAACAGTTCCCCGCACCCGATCTAGATGGTGCGGTTGCTTTGAAGCAACCCACCAACTACTGGATAAAGCGCAAGTTCAATCCCCGTTTGGGTTGTTCCTGCTGCATTTCAGAACCGCAACATGGGGAATATAATCACAGAAACAAGTGTGCCGGCCCCAGAGCTACTGAGCTTTAGTCCAGAACACCCACCTGGTTGCAAAGTTTTCATACCCACCAAAAAAGTACCTACCTGAGGGGCATGCATGAGGTTCATTTCAAGCAAGCGGGTTTGCAAAGGTCCCTCCGATGGGCGGTTGTTTTTCAGGGCATCCAATAAAAATGCTGTGCATTGCTGAATCAGGTTGTACTCCATGAACACATCCACTATCTGGAGGGGGAAGAGAAGGTTCGCTGTAGAGCTCACACTACTTAAAACTGCCCTGAGGTAGGGAATAAAGGACCGTACAATTTGTTTCCTGCAAAATCCTAACTAACTGTACGCGTTATCTCAATCAGAAGAAGCTGTCCATATCCCAAGGCTCTCAAGGAGCTGCTTCCAGTCATTAACACTGATGTAGCACAAATCTGCTGTTACTCACTCAAGGGCCTTGCAAAGGGTGGGCTGGAACGAGTGGTACTCCAGCTGTTGGGACTACAATTCCCATCATCCCCGACCATCAGCCATGCTGGCTGGGAATGATGGGATTTGAAGGCCAGCAGCATTGGGAAAGCCACATAGGTTGTGGCAGAGTCTCTTACCTGATCCTAGAAACCACAAATACCACCTCAAAGTCATTGCAAAAAAAATAATAATAATGTTCTGGAGGGACTGGGGAACTTACTCCATTTTTTTTAACCTTTTGCATGTTTAAACACCACTTTCCCACAAGAGCTAATATACACTATAGCACCAAGTATATAAACTATTGCTGCAATCAGACCTGGAGAACCACCCAGTTTCCAGTGTTCATTTGTAGCCTTTGGTATCTTCGCAACAGCCTTGATTTATCTCGAATTATGCTTGTGGAAAACAAGCTTTGGCCATAGAATCACTTCTTAAAATGACAAACCAAGTTATTCCTTGAATTTCTTACTCCAATGCCTCTCATCAAAAATTGACGCAAACACCTTTCTGGAGGGGCAATCGGTATTTTCAGGTCTCTAGAAGAAGAAAAAGAAAAAAAAAGAAAGGCATCTCCTTTTTTCTTCATGTTCAAGTTTTACTTACTTGGGTGATATCTGCAAGGGGTTCCTCATCCTGAACCAGCATTTGGGCAAACTGCTGTCCTTGGTCTGGGCTGATGCGCATCACATTCCTCAGGAGGAAGATCCAGTCAGGAGTGTAGCCAACCTACACACACACACACACACACACACACACACACACACGTGTACAGAGAGATATTTTGTGAACTTTTTAAAGAGCCAGCTATCCTGGCAACTTCCAACCAGTTCTTAAGATCTACAGATCTATTGCTGGAAGCTCATGTTCTATTACATACCCCTGAAATGCTACCCCAAAACTGAGCCTCAGAGGTGCAGGGAAGACCCTCTAGACCAGCCTCCTACTGCTATTTTCTGATTTGCCAAGGACTATTTCCAGCACAGTTGGTCTTTTATAGGAATGTCACCAATCCCATTTTAGGCTTTAAAGGTCTTGTTTATTGATTCAGGATGCTGCTTTGTTCATTACTGTTTGCTTTTTGCTTTTGCCTTTTTTTGCAAGATGTGCTTTGTGCTTTTTCCAAAAGAAAGGAAACGACCTAATATATTTGATACATAAACTAGAAATCAAACCACTCAGCCTAAGCTTCTACATCAGAAGGGCTTGTCTCCTCTGGCGCACCTCCTGGAAAGGGCTTCAGCCAAGTTCCGTGAGGAAGGTCCGTAGCTCAGGAGAGCCACTGCCAAGTCAGCACAGACAATACTGAGTTAGCTGGACCAGCAATCTGATTGGTGTAAGATAGCTTCCACTATTAAATCGCTACAGCCACCCAAACAGGCAAGCTCTGCTGGTGTTGCCGGTTCATCTTGTGGTTCTGACTTCCACAGCTAGTTTCTGATCTCTTGTGCATGCTGTATCACAGGCATGTCCAAAGTCAGAAGTATATGTCCCGGGGTAAAAAAGCTCAACACCACCTTTGGTGGGCTCTCATGAATGTTCACTTCATCATCAGACTTCCTGTTTAGCTGCGGACATTGTTGAAGCGCAGAAAAACCTCTCTGAAGTTTTCTGAGCAGCGTGGGGCTCCGGGCACCCCCGCTGTATCAGAACCCACTCCTCCTCTCTTTCCAAGGCAATAAAAGTTACTCAGTTTTTAGCTATTAAAAAATGGACACAGACAACTTTGAAACAGTTCACAGTAGTTGAAATAAAAATTAACCAGCAGCACTATGCCATAAAATGAAGAGTTGTTGAAATAAAAGGCTCACAAGACTAAACTGTCTGGGGCAAGGATAAATAATTTCTCTGCTAGATAGGCCACCCTGAGGACAGCATCCTATCACTGGGGCGACACTGAAGTAGTCCTATCCAAGGTGGAAATCCCCCTAAGCTCTGAGGGTGCTGGGAATGGCCAAAGGGAATCACCAGGGAACCTCACCCCATTGGTCGCTGCTGCCAGTCAGCAGAGCCCAAGCAGGGTTGGCAAAGCGAGCACCCCAACATGAACTCCAGTGCCCCCCTGGTTCCAGCCCAACAGCAAATCACCTTCTTTGCATACAGCACAATCTTCTGAACTTGTCCCGTTTCAGCAAAGCACTGGATCACTTTGCTGGGAACGTTAGCCCTTAGGTAGACGCTCAGAGCCAGTGTTGGGTCCACAGATTTCACCAGGTCCCCCAGTTCTTCGGAGCATTCCAGCTGTTTCCCCCGCAGAAACAAAAACGAACATTTCAACAGGTTAGAAAAGAGAAGCAAAATGACAAGGGCAGAGCTGCGAAATGTGCAAGATGGAATGGCTGGAGAAGAAACTCAGAGGGTCTCTTGCGCACCTATGACCACACACACACACACACCACTGCCTGCCAGCCACCTTGGGTCCTGTGAGTCATAGGAAACAGGGGTGGGTAAAGTGGGGGACCAATTGGGGTTCCCGACTCCAAATGGGTTACAACAAATTACCATTGTGAGAAAAGGATGTCACATTTTAAATTGTTGTGGCCTGTCTGGGGAACTTAGGGTGAAGGGCAGGTAATAAATCAAAACAACTAGATATTAACAGGATTTTTTAAAATTAAGCCGTTTATAAGTATTTAAAATAACGGCGAAGAAGGCTCCACACCTCCTTCTAAAGGAGGCAAACCAAAATGCAGAGCTTATAACTGGAGACAAAAGAGCCGGTAGAGGTCAAACAGTTCTACAGGGCACAGGTCCAGAAGGCTTTGGGGAAATGAAGGGGTAGAGAATCCAGTGCCCTGAGTTTATCTGGGAAGGTCCTGGCAAATGAACACAGTTTTCTTGTAACCAGCAATCTGAAGACAAGGTTGCTTTATATGCAATGTGGCACTATTAATTTTGATATTTGCCACAGCATGGATCTGTAGCTCACCAGCCCCTTAAGAGCAAACTCAACGCCCTCGTTTGCGGACAGCTGCTATTTGGGCTCAATGCACAACAGAGCCACTGAATTCAGTCTGCAGAAATGATGGATTTGGTGACTGGTAACCTCCTAAGTCACACCGCCCCCCCCAAAGCCCTTCAAAAAGATGCGATTTACCTTGTCTTCCTTCAGCCATTTCTCCAGGAGCTGCTTGCGTCCTTGCTGGAGCACCGGCCGGCAGAGTTCAAGCGACTCGTACTTGTTCAGCTGGCCCTGGTCTAGCAGGATACCAAAATACTGGAGCAGCGGAGAGGTCTGACCTGCCTGTGCTGGGACACTCTGGAAGCGGCGGATGGTGTCTGGGGTACGCAAGATCCCCTTTGGAAAAGAGAGGAGTAAATAAAATACATCACCTGTCCTTTAGGGGGCGTAATTTTTCACTATTTTACCCGACCTTAAGATTAAAGTTATGGACATGTGCCCTCATTTTCCAACCTATCAGCAGACACAGAACTGCTCTAGTGAACCAGGCACAATCAAGTTAGTGGAACTTGCTATTCCAGCTAACTTTTCATCTTGGGTTTTTGCAATGGTAAATGGGAATCGTTCCCAGAAAACGTGCTGTTCATAAAATCCCACAAATAGTGAGTTATTGCCACACAGATTCATACTACCTCACAGTCCCAGTTCCCCCAACTGGGCATTTAGATTATGAACACAAAGGTAGTTATATAGCTAGCTCTTTACAGATTGAGTAGACCCCATGCTTATAACTTTCTCCAGTTAGAACAAAAAGAAAAAAACACGCGTCTGTTTATAGCTACTTTCCATTTATGGCTCAGATGAATTGTGGTTGGTTTTTTGGTGTGTTTTTTTTACAAAAAATATTGTTTACTGCTTTTGATTGTTATCCACCTTTAATTTCTTCTGAAAAATAGGCAGAGTACACAAGGTTTTTGTTTGTTTTTTAAGTTACTATTTGCACAGCACTTTTAAAAGAAGAGGAGGACAGATCTCTGCCCCGAAGAGCATCCACTAGGGAAACAAGAGGATGGGGAAGGGTGTTGAGACAGGGCTGTGTGTGGTTGCCTCAGGTTACGGTACAGCAAGTGAATGGGAGAGTTTTGCCAAAGGAGTCACAGAAAAGGTGGGCTTTCAAAAGCAAAGGAAGAGGTGGCATTCATGCAGGTGGACTCAGTAGCCCAGGGTTGTAGGCAGGGTTTTTTTTGCTGGACCTCAACTCCCATCAGCCCCTGCATCTGCCAACAGAGATGCATGATGGGATTTGTAAACCGAAGACATCTGGACTATTGTGATTCTGTTTAGGATGGGCTAGCCATGTTCCTCTGCAACTTCATTCAGCTGCACAGATTTAGCCCCAATTGCTAGAGGAGCGTGACTCCTACCTGCTGGTGTATAATAGAAAGGGTGTAGTCTGTCATCCTAAATCCCGAAGCGGCAGCCCAGAATAACTCAAGCTGATATCTAATAGAGCACCTCCAGGGGTTGGGAGACAAGCCAATGTGAAGCAAGCATGCAGCCAGCAGTGACCGCAGCATCACACCCTGTGTGTGTGTGTTTCTGTGCTTAAGGAGCACCAAAGCCTGGGTGGCTTAAAAGCCGTTTGTCTATACCTTTGGGGCGTTTGCCGCCACCTTCGCTGCTTCTGAGTAGCTCCCCTGGGCAAAAAGCGCATTGAATTTCCGGGCAAAGAGCTCTTCGGCACCAGCAAGGTTGTTACGAACGGCCATTCGGAGAGCCAGGTCAGGGTTCTGCAGCACGTTGGTGATGTATGGGATGATGTTCTCTTCTTCCACGCACACAGACAGAACCTGCGTTGGAAATAGAAGATAGAGAGATTTCAGTAAGGCTTTCGACTAAGTCCCCCATGACAATGTCGCACAGAAGCTGGTAAAATATGGGCTGGATGATGTTACTGCTAGGTGAGTTTGTAGCTGGTTGACTGACCAAACCCAAAGAGTGCTCACTAATGGTTCCTTCTCCTGGGGGGAAATGTGGCAAGTGGGGTTGCCTCAGGGTTCTGTCCTGGACCCATTGTTATTAAACATCTTTAAAAATGACTTTGATGAAGGAATTGAGGGGATGCTCATCAAATTTGCAGATGGCATCAAACTGGAAAGGGTAGCTAATACTTCAGAAGACAGAATCAGGATTCAAGACCACCTTTTGGAGAACTGGGCCCAAACTAACGAAATTAATTTCAATATGGACAAATGTCAAGGTCCTACACATAGGCAAGAATAACCAGCTGCACAAATATAAGATATGGGACACAGGGTTGACAGCTACATGTGAAAAGCTATATGAGGACCTTAACAGACCACAAGCTTAGCATGAGTCAACAGTGTGATGCAGCAGCAAAAAAAGCTAATGCTATTCTAGGCTGCATCAACAGAAGTATACTGTCCAGATCAAGGGAAGTAATAGAACCACTCCATTCTGCCTTGATTAGAGCATATCTGGGGTACTGTGTCCAGTTCTGGGCACCAATTTTAAGTAGGATATTGACAAGCAATTCAGGAATTGCAACTAAAGAATCCCTGGCAGATGGCCATCCAACACATGCTTTAAAACCTCCAATAAAGAGATTCCACCATCTTCCAAGGAAATCTGTTGCACTATTGAATTACCATCTATAAGTTATTCCACGATCTCCTTTCTTGGAACTTGAAGTCATTGGTTTGGGTCCTACCCTCTGGAGCAGGAGAAAACATCCTTGCTCTATCTTCCATGTGACAGCATTTAAGGTATTTGAAGATTGCTCTCTTACCCCCTCTGAGTTCCCTCTTCTCCAGGCTAAACATTCCCAGCTCCCTCAAGTACCTGATTTCCAGACCCTTTAACATGGTAAAAGGTAAAGGTAAAGGACCCCTGGACGGTTAAGTCCAGTCAAAGGTGACTATGGAGTTGCGGCGCTCATCTCGCTTCAAGCCAAGGGAGCTGGTGTTTGTCTGCAGACAGCTTTCCAGGTCATGTGGCCAACATGACTAAACCACTCCTGGCATAACGGGACACCATGAAGGAAGCCAGAGCGCATGGAAACACTGTTTACCTTTCTGTCACAGAGGTACCTATTTATCTACTTGCACTGCTATGCTTTCGAACTGCTAGGTTGGCAGAAGCTGGGACAGAGCAATGGGAGCTCACCCCGTCACGCGGATTCAAACCGCCAACCTTCTGATCGGCAAGCCCAGAAAGCTAGCAGAAAGGAGAGGAAAGGGTGGGGAGAAGAATCGCTCTCCCTGATAGGTATTTCACTTCATACAGGAAGCATTCAAACCAATGCCTTCTTCACGTGCTGCCTGAAATGGTGTAGTTCAGAATTGCGCTGCTTCTTCTGTGCGTATATATAGAGCTGCTCTGAGTTGGGGAAGGGCTCCTTCTTCCCCTGTGTGAAGGGAATGAGTCACTGGCCTTTTAGGCTTTCGAGGCCCAAAGGGAAGAAGAGAAGAGCAAAGACTCTTCTGCCAACAGCAATGAATCATATACTCCCAGTCAGCTCGGAAGGACATCATGCCACAAATCTGGATGCCATATTTATATATACATGCATTTATTTACATGGTTTACCAAGGGGCATTGGGATCCCAGATGGAGGCCTGACATCCGGGTCAGATCAGATTTGCATAGCATTCCAAACCTCAGTAAGCATGCAAAAAACGCACTCTCCAGAATAGAGCATTCACAATGTGACAGCTGGTCAGGGCTGTAGCTCAGCACTCCCGGCTGCCCCCAGAGCCAGCGCGCAGGCAGCACAGTTTGCTAATGTTATGCAAGCTGGTATGGGGATTGCCATTTAAAAAATACTGATTTGTTTCCAAATTTCTCCATCAATAGCTACTTAGCCACAACAGCCAAATATGGGGATTGCATTTAGTATCCCACTGAAGAGACGATACAGAAAGATTTCAAGAAGTTCCTGCAGGTATATCCCCTTTGCTGTGGGAGACTAAGCATGGGTTGAATCAACCTTTAATTTCAACCAACTTGGGAAACCTTGTATTTTAAGATTTGAATTCCGACAAGTTTCCTAAGGGTCGTTCCCCCTCCACCCCCCAACCCACACGGAGAAAAACAAGCTGAAAGACTCAGGAATGCATAGCCCCCAGAGCCTAGGTCTGGCATCTTCCTGCAAGATTCTTTTTTAAAAAAGAAAAGGTATGGAGATGCAGGCTAACTCACCGAAGTTAAGATAGAAAAGTGCCACCACTGAAAAAATACTGATCTTTCAGAACTTGCTTCCAAGGGACAGTGTGCCAGGCACATCCCCAGACTAGATTTCATCATTTGCCCGAAACATTTATACCTCACTTTTCAGCCAAAAAACTCCCAGAGCAGCTTACAGCTTAATTTTTTAAATAAAGACAGTCCCTGCCCTATGGCTTACAAAGAAGCAACACAAAAGGAAAGGGGGATGGGGAGGAAGTGGGGTTAGGGAGCAAACTAGAACTAAACTAGGAACTAAAATCTCAATGTTACTAAGTTCTTACAACAACCCATTTGGATGAAAAAAGGCTGTTCAGTTAGAAAAACAGGAAGCGGTGGCCCCTTAGTGATAGCCTGGCAACCCAACCTTCCTAAAGTGGCAGCAATGCAACCAGAATCTGTTGACCTTACAAGGTAGGGCCTTGCTGGAACCTGTCCCTGCTGGCAGGGAGGCTCACAGGAGCCAAGCCAAAACCATCAGCACCAGAGCAAGTTGTCCAGTTCCTCTTCCTCACAGGGCAGCTGGATTCGAAAAATTCCCAAAAATCCCCAGAAAGGGCCCAGCCCAACTGGGAGAAAAGGAGAAGTTGGTGGGAGCCACAGTTCCTCGCCATCTACTTACTCTCCTCCCCACAGAAGGGCTGGAACCAACATCCCCCAAGCGAGAGAAGGGCCCCTAGACTTAGTTCACAAGTTTTTAACCACCAAGGCACAATTTGTGAGGACCCTGAATACTTAATACAACAGCCCAAGAACACCCAAGTGGGGTGGCTAGACAGCAGAACCCCATCAGGCTGCTTTGGACAAGTATCTTCCGCTTCAAAGCAGCAGTTTGGCATGGCAAACAGCTGTTTTCGTTACATGTGCTGAACTAGCTGGGTGGTCCTTTGCATCCTGGTCTAGGTTATGTGTGTGTGAGAGAGACAGAGAGAGAGAGAGAGCGTGCAGTTAAGAAGCTGGGAAACTTACCTGAATCAACTTAACAGGGCCCATAGTCCAACAACAGAAGACCTGTGCTGCAGGCAGGTGGCCCCAGTTTGAATTCCTGGCACCAGGACAATCAGTGGCTGGTGACAGGTAGGATTCTGCCCTAGAGAGCCACTGCCAGTCAGTGGGGGAATACTGAGGGGGATGGGCAGATTCCGATGCAACTCAGGCTCTAATACACAGAGGAAATGGCAAAGCTGCTGCATCCCAGCTGCCAGGGAAAGGCTTTTTCAGGGCCATAGCAGCTTAGTGGCAGATTAACGCAATCCGAGGAGAAGGGGGATGCTAGCTCTTTGAGAAAGCTGCTGGAATTCTAAGATTAAAGCAACCCCGACAGCAAACCAGTCCAAGTAGCCTTTGCCATTGGAACCATACCCAAGAAGGAACTTAAGACGAGTTTCACCTTAACAGGTTCAATCCTCAATGGCATCTCCAGGTAGGGCTGGGAATGTTCCCCTGCCTGAAATCCTGGAGAGCCACTGCCAGTCAGTGTAGACAACACTGAGCTGGGTGGACCAATAGTCTGACTCAGCACAAGGCAGCTTCCACGTTCCTTTTGCTCTCCGTACTTTCAAACTGTGTTGGTGGGCCAAGAGCTAGCAGGGTGGCCACACTTTAGAGCTTTCGACAGAGCTGTCCAATTAGGTAGAGGCTTGCGATGTGGCTTTCCAATCCTTTCAGAATTTGCGCGGTGCCAAAAAGCTGCGTGTAGGATTATCTTCAGAGAAACCACGGCAGTTCAGCAAAGAAGGTCTACCACTCATTGTAAGGGAATGAAAGTGGAGATGGAGGACTACTACACGAACACCCCAGAAGTGATGCGGCTCCTACAGTGCCCCATTTGTTCAAAGCCCATTTAAAAGTTGGGTAGACTAATCCGTCTAGGGCAATTAAAGACTGCAACCCTCTATTGGGTTAAGAAGCAGAATTAAAAGGCAGAGAAGCATGGGAACGGGAGGAGAAGAGGAACAACAACGATACATAAGATAGTACCTTTCACATTTTAGCGCTTTGAAGTCCTCCCAGATCCCTTGCAGGAGTACAATCATGGAGTTCCCAAAGGACGCCCAGATCTCTTGCTTCCCCATGCTTTTATTAACTCCTGGCTGCTTAAAAATGGGGTCTGTACCCTTATCACAAGGTTTGCCATTGAAATGAAGCCGAGGAATGCTAGGGTAGGGTAGCCTGCCTCCGCCATTACAATCAAAGTGGCAACAGATTAACACAACAAAGAGAATTCTGGCATGTGTGTGTGTGTTTCCAGAAGGACAACCAGAGCAAAAGGTGTGGCTTCTGGATGAGAGGGGTGTGGAGCCCCAGGCTACACTTCTGTGGTTTGTAGCAAATGCTAGTCCTACTCAGAGAAGAGCCATTCAAAATAATGGGTGCAACTGACTAGGTCCCCATTCATTTCAGCAGGTCTTTAGTGGGATAAGACCCTTTAAGTTCAGGGCCAGAGGTGGGAAATCTGTGGACCTCCAGACTCCCATCAGTCCCAGCTGGCATGGTCAGTGGTCAGGGATGATGGGAGATGTGGTCCAATAATATCTGGAGGGCCGCTGGTTCCCCCATGCTTGACCTGGGGGGGGGTCAATTCTCCCTGCACTAGATCCTCAAGCACCTGATATAGGACTGACTGGGAAGTCCCGGTTGCTGGCCGAAAAGTGACATCCCGCTGCAGACAGCACGTAGGGAACTCAAAGCAAATATCAGTGGTATGCCAAAGTTCTTTAAGGTCAGCAGCGTTAAACATTTCCAAGAGACTGCTCAGGCGGCAAACTCTGAACTTTCACCTACTAACGCTGAAATGCAACGCTTTGACCTGCTTTATGGAAGGGATGGCAGGTGGGAGTTTTGAGTGCCTGCACAGAATACTGCACCAAGACTCAGATGTTGAAGAGCATGTGAAGGTTGGAGAGAGAGAAAGAGGGAGAGAATCAAGCACAGCATCCACATTACATTTACCTACCTGGTCTTAACCTCGTAGTAAAGCCAGCTTCAAAGTCTGTGCAATGGGCTTAATGAAAACCATGGTCATCCAGATGTTCACGGACTACAACGCCCATCATCCCTGGTTGGTGGGAGCTGAAATCCAACAGCATCTGAAGGGCTGCAGGTTCTCCTTATCCCTACAACCTGAGTCTGACCTGAGCTCCTTTTTAGAGGAAGGGCAGGATATGAACACAATACAAATAAATAAAGAGAATTAAGATTTCATTACCTGTCCTTTTCTGTTGACGCCAATGATTCCAGCGGTAGCTTCATGGGGTGCGGTGACAAAGATGGTCTCCCCACTGATTCTGTTCATGTAGATGCAGGTTCCTGTTTCAAGGTCATACAGATGGATGTAGCCGTATTTTGTGATCAAGAAAACCACATCGTGCTTTTCGCTTATCTATAAGGGAGAAAGGTGGGGGGCAAAAATGAACAGAGACAGTCCTTTTAAGGTGCTCCACCATGTGCTGTGATCAATTGTATACACTCTTCATCAAGGCACAGAGCTTCAGTAGTAAGCGAAATTAAAGCTGCGTGCTAAGGGAATTTGAAGATATACATAATGCAAACTGAGCAAGTTAGCAAGCTGACCAATTCTGCATAAAATTCAAAGCCTTCCACTAGTCATGGTGAGAGCAAATACACAATGTCCTCTAGCCCAACAACGCGATATATTCACTCACCCTCTGGTTTCCCAGATTTTAGCAGGAATTGCCTAGAGGGGTTTAAGTGCTTCTTTGCAGCAATATAGACTATAAGATTAGGCTTGTATTCAACTAAATTATATGTCAAGGTTAAGTCTAAGTCATGTCAATTAATTTCAATGGGTCTACTCCTGGTCTACTCCATACTTTTTCCTGAAAACAGATTCTTGGGATACTGAACTCTGCAGCCATATTCACCCATATTGTTCTCCCACATATCCATGGTACACAAACACAGACCTGGCTGTAGTTTAGTACTGGCTACGAAATAAGTTGAATACATCAAGTATGAACTGTCCAAGTGCCAAAGAGCAGAGCAAGCTTCGCTAAGTAACGAGCTGCCTGACAAGCACTTACAAAAGCCAAAAATACCTGAACTTTCGTTCTATAAAAGGGAAGGCTAAGCAGCAATTAAAGGCAGCTTACACAGTTAAATCCAAGGCTTGGAAGTTGGCGGTATTAAGCTTCGCCATTCATCAGCATTTTTAAATGACTTATTTACAGATGACTCCCCACCACCACCACCACCCCCCCCCAAAAGTATGGGGAGTTAGAAAGCAAAAATTGCCCCTTGGTAATACCTGCATTGCAACTGGGAAGTCATTCTGTGCTTCAGGTGGGAAGAAGACATCCACAGCTTTCTTGGGGAAAGGCTGGTTTCCTGTGGGAGGGGTGCCAACTTCAATGATATGCAACTGCACGGGAGAGAAAGAGGATTGAATTGCATCTCCAAGCTTCCTTGGAAAGTTCCTCAAGCATTTTCATCATTCAGGCCTGCTATCTTACACGGCAGCAGCCACGGCGGGGGCAAATGCTTTCCAATACTCTGTTCCTTTCTCAAATAAAGGGGGAACACTCTGATTTAAGAGGGTCCAGGCTATAGCCCCGTTGACACCAGACTGAGGCCACTGAACTGTGCGAAAGATCAGCCAAGAGATGCTTGTTACTGCAAGGCCAATGTGGTGTGTGTGTCTTTTGCTGGAAGTCTCCTTGCTCCAGAGTACACCCAATATTCTCTGGAAGTGTCCTTCTGAAAATGCCTATAGCAGGGAACAGGAACATTTTTCAGGCAAAAGTGGGAATGGAAAGAAATGCAACTATGCACGGTAGCTGCACCCCAATTGTGCAAATGTCAAGAGGTTTCTACAGTACCCCCTCCCCCCAAGGAAGCAAGAGGCATCATCACAGTTGAAAGACACATTTCAGCCAGGGAAATACAATCAAGATTGGTTCAGGGCTGGACTGAGCATGAGCCCTAGGAAGAGACCTGAGGGCCAGATAGGGAAGTCTGGAGGGCCACAGCCTCAAGGCCTGAGGCTCCCCACTGTTCCACTATTGCTTCCCTTTTTCTCATATCTGCCAATTAGGCTCATTACACGCCATACCCAGAACCCTGTATTTGTGTCCCTTCCCTTTTACCTTGCCTCCTGCTTGTCCTCTCACTGCAAAACAGAAGAGGGTGGATTCTTCCGCATTGCCTTCCATCTTGAACTGCGCAAAGCTGGCCGCGTGACCCTCAATGGGCTGTGACACTTTCCTATCTACGGAATAAAGCTGCATGGCTCCTACTACACGGTTTTGCTTTATTAAAAAAAGAAAAGAGAAGAGAACACACATGAACATTCAACTCTGTAATATTATGATAACCATAAACCCTAATTAACTTGCTTAACACGCCAGCTACGCATATTTATGCAAGCCTAGGCATAGTCTATACAGACACAGGAAGTTTTTTGACTTGTGCATTTGTAGAGGGGCAGAAAGTCTGGTTTAAAAGTTTGGTTAACGGCATAATCTACAGCAGGAGAAGTGGTAGTCCCTTGGATTCTGTTACACTTGCAACATCCAGGCCAAATGTCAGGGGTGACAGAGTTGCAGGCCAGCAACATCAGGAGGGCTTCAGGTTGCCCACTGGCGACTTCACAGAACTCTCACTCCACCTGACCAGCTTGAGAGGAGAAAGTGAGGTCATTGGTCTGAATGGAATGAACTGCAGTTAAACCCTTTTCTCTGAAGAACTGTTTCCTGCAGTGATCACTCTATCTGCCCACTACTCAACAGTATGAGAAGAGCTGGTATCCAGGACCTAGATGTGCTCCCCCCCCCTTTACTCTTTTTGTAAAATGCTTTCGACCCAAGCCATTATTCTAAACTGCAAATTGCCCAGGTTGCTTTGGTAGAAAAGGAACATGTATTTAAACAAAACGGAAACTTGCATTTGGCTCCTCTAGTTTCCTCCTGTAGCGTGGGGATGAGGAACTGGATCTGGCTGGAGGGCTGGCCCCTGATTTCCTCCACCTCCCACTGGCAATATTTGGCAGGTGGGTGGAGTGCCAACCTGTCAATTACCTGACACCAGGTGACCAATTTCTGCACACACAATTTGAAGATAAAAAGACTGTCCTTTGCTGATTGCTGGGGTTTGCAGAGCACTGTGCAAGAGATTTGGTAGGTGTCATCTATCAGTACAACAGTGCCTACGCGCCCCCTTTTAGCCCTGTGGCATCTTTACCTGCCTTACACCTGACATATAAAGTCAGACGCAGAGCAGGTGGGCCTGGTCAAAACAGCAGGCCAAAAGGGGAGGCCTGGCAAGCCCAATACTTGAGCAGCAGTGATGAATCTCCCACCCCCTTCATTACACTCCTACAAGTCACTGTCACCCACAGCCTCCTTTTCACCAGGCTATGGAGGCAGGAATTTGCCCAGGAAAAGCTGAAGTATTGTTTTAGCCACAGGATAACAGACTTCAGCTGAACTGCATTATAACAAGTTTCTATTTAACAAACTCTACAGGCACCACTGAAAGGGACAATAGCTTACAAAAAACAAAACCCAGAAACACCAAGGTTATTTTTAATGAGAATGCAGTATGCTACGGCCATTAGGAATACTCCCCCATCTCATTGGCCCTGGTCAGGTTCAGGCTTGTGGTCTGGATTTTGTCACATTTTATCAAGACGCCTTTGCAGAGTGGCATCTAGTCACACTATTTCATCAGGGTAGATTAAATACTGTGACTTTATGCTGGGACAATGACCAGAATATCAACGTGGTATGCATTGGGGGTGGAAGGAAAGGGTGCCAGCTCTCCACAGAATGCAGACACACAGATTCCCCATTTAGCCACAAAAAAATTCAAAGGTCGTGTGCTTGCCCATTAGTAAAATGGAGAGGGTAGCAACCTGTGGTTGAGGCAATATGCCTCTGAATACCAGCTGTTGGGTATCGCAGGTAGGGAGAGTGCTGCTGTTGCGCTCAGGTTGTACCTGCGGGCTTCCCATGAACATCTGGATGGCCACTGTGAGAACAGAGCACAGGACTAGATGGGCATTTGTCCTGATCCAACAGGACTCTTCTGATGTTCCCTAGAGGGCGGGAACCACTCTGCCCATGCACTTTAGCACAGATTCTAGCTAAAGCCACAATTTCCACATATTTGGATACACATACGTCCACTTATACCGATGCATTACCTGTGCAGATATACCAGTCAAAAGCAACCATTTCTGCTTCGCATCCGTACGGTAGTTGATGATCTGGCAGCCGGCGAGGCTAGAATGGCGATCGAACATCTTGACCGGCTGAGACTCCCCTTCCATGCTCCAGTGGTACACAGCGCTGTCGGTGACCAGCGCAACCGTGTTCAGAGAAATCCACTTCCAAAAGGTGACGTCGTCCGTCATGGTGTGAGCTTTCATTTTGCTTTTCATTTCAATATTAAAGATCTGGAGGGTCTTCCCAGCTAGGGACACAATTTACAGGGAAATTAGCTGAAGCAGAAGCAGAGCTGGAGGGCCAAGGTGAGGGCTTAAAACGTCTGCACACACCACCTGACCCCTCAGGAAGTTTCATGCACTGCATTTAGTTGTGAAAAATAATAATTCTCAGTGGGCTGCTGCTTTTTAAAATAAAAAACAGACACCAACATTTTTAAAGCCACATCTACTACTCTTACACACAAGTTATTATTATAGAACCAATTGTTGAATGAATTGGTTATGGCTTCACAGCCGGGTATTGCAAACATGAATCTCGTTCATACCGAAGTCGAGATGTTTTGATTCTCATGCTAGGTTAAACTCATCCTTAACCCAAGAGGCGGATTTTAAAAAGAGACTTCTCACTTGAGAGATAAAAGTACACCACGGCATACAACGGGCAGTGCTACACACACATTTATGTCCGCATCGAGGACAAGTACAGGAGGAACACAAGACAGGTTTTCCACGTGAATAGGCAGTCACAAAGCGGACACTTTGTTAGGTCAGCTGCAAGTTTGGTTTTGATCGAACCAAAACGCTTAACAAAGTTTCTTTACTGTTGTGTACTGCAGATTATTTGGGTATGGGGGAAGATACGTGCACTACACACAGGGGTGGGTGGGAGAAGATGAGCTCACACAATGACAACCAGGCAGGCTTTGGCAGAGGGGGTGCTTCAAGTCTCAGGAGGAGTGGAAAAGGGGGGTGTGAATGTTCACATGTCAACGCTGGATCATGCCACCACCTCCGGCATTCTTACCACGAGTAAGGAATCAGTGCGGCACAGCTGACTTAAGTGCTGGTAATCTGGAGGAGGGCGGCTTGGGCCACCAAGCTCTCTGCGTGGTCTTTCCCACACCCTCCTCGCAAGGCTGTTGGGAGGGCAACACTGGGAACTACCACATGGACACTGCCCTGAGCTCCTTGGGGCGGATGGGAATGAAGCAGCAATGCCTTCAGTTCCCAGCAACACGCTTACCTGCAACCTCAGGTAGTGGAAACCAAGGGGGAAGGGCCTTCTCTGTGGTGGCACCTTTCCTATAGAATTGCCTCCCCTAAGAGCTCTGGAAAGCACCCAGTGCCCATGATGCTTCTGGCACACTTGACATACCTGGGCAACCAAGCCTTTCTGGTGTTTTAATATTGGTTCTTAACTGTGCCCTTTGAGTTATCAGTTGCAGTTATTTACAGCAAGTGGTTTTACTGGTTATTAATAATTTTATTATTTATACTCCGCCCAAGTGGCTGGGCTTCCCCAGCCACACTGGTTGTATCATATGGACCTGGACCAAGTTTTGAGATGGCTTGAAACAGGTGGCATATAAATACTTTTGTACTGTGATAAATAAAATAAGCAGTATACCATGGAATAGCTTCCATACATGTGGCTCTCAGACTAGTGCTGTTGAAAATGTCCAACAGCTTAGGGACAGAACACCCACATTGCATGTCAAAGGTCCCAGGTTCAATCCTTGGCATCTCTAGGTAGGGTCGGGAGAGACTCCTGCCTGAAACCCTGGAGAGCCACTGCCAGTTAGTGTTAGACAAAAAACTGACCAATGGGCTGCCTTGGTAGAAGACAGCTTCCTATGTCCCTAATGTGACAGGAAAGGGGAGGAGAGCAGGCAAAGAACCACAGAGGAAGCTCTAGAAAGGGCCAATGAAAGAGGCCTGTGGGACACTGTGGAAGGAAGCCAATACATTTTTCCTTTGGGTACTAACCACTGCCAGGAGTACAGCTTACTATCAAGACGTTGACCAAGGTTGGGAAGCAGAGGGGAGAAGCTAGTGAAGCATTATCTCCCAGCCCAGCCATGACAACTCTGCACCTCCCGCTCTGAGAACTAGAATTGCGCCAGGCAGAAAAGATTCATGGGTGTCATTAGAAGCAAAGACATGGGGGGGGGGGTTATTCCATTTAAACAGCTAGGGGAGAACGGTGTGTGTATTTCCTTCCTAAGGTTGTGGTTTTCTTACACAATCCAGAGGAACACAAAAACACAGAAGCTATGCAGGCCAGACTTTCAAAGCCATTAAAGAACTACGTTTCGGGGCTGAAGGATATGAGTCAACCATCCGCCAAGGGTCACCCATCTGCTCTGAGCTGGGCTTGGGTTGATGGTTAGTCTTCAAGACAACAGGTTAGGCTTGTTTCCTCGGGGTAGGGGAAAAAAGTGGCAAGGATGGGTGAGGGGACAGAACCAGGACTAGTTCAGTCAGTATTCCTTTCACTATGCAAACTTGGATTTAGAGGTTGGGGTTGGTAATCCAAGATAACATCAATTGGACAGCCAGGCTACGGCTTCAGTTTCGCCCCACATGGAGCACATGAAAAGCAAAAAGTAATACAGCCAGATATGGAATTGTAAGAGTCTCAGTCCTGTTTATAAAAAGCTTTATGCGTATCCAAGTTTACTGCTTCCAAGCAAGTGCATCTCTACAGCTCCAAGTAAAGATACTGCAGGTACAAGCATTTCGGGAATAGGATTTTGTTTTGGTTTTTTTCAAAATAAGAAAGAGGAGCTTTGAGAACAAGACTCCACAGCAGACAGAATATATAGGTCCTTGTCTACTCCTCCACCTTAATTATTCAGAGATGTGCCCCCGTTAAGCCTTTAAGCTGGTAAGCCTTCTGCATTCTCTTTTCATAAAACAGGACAAACACAAATACAATCTGAAACGGAGGTAACTCACCATCTGCACACACAAGAAAGCATTAGAAAGTGTGACAAAAATAGTGATACAACATTAAAGCCATCAGAAGAAAAAAAGAGGAAGCTATTGTAATGAGACAGTTGAGAGCTTACGTTTCTCCAGCAAATAAAAGAAATGAGGCAATATGCTGTCTTTTGGGGAGGGCAGATGAGCAGTGCTTTTTAAAAATAAAATTAAAAAGAACTTTGACCGTTTTGAGCAAAGGTGACTAGGCAGTTTGCATCTGGCACAAAGTTGGGACTTGTAAACCTAGGTAAGTTATATTTACCAGTGTAACAAGGAGGATACTATAACATTGTTTTGCCCTGTCTTTGAAAACTATGCCTCAGGAGAGATGGAACGTGGAAAAAGGGCAAGGAAATTGGTGCACCCCGTTAGGAGGAGGAGGTGAAGGACCACAGCTGAGTGGGAGATCATCAGCTTTGCATGCAGAAGGTCCCAGGCTTTATCCCCAGCAACTACAGCTGGGCTGGAAAAGGCTCCCTGCCTGAAACCTTGGAAAACTGGCAGTAAGTCAGCACTGAGAATACGGACCTAGACAGAGCAATGGTCTGACTTGACAGAAGGTAGCTTCCTATGTTCCTTATTAACTTGCTTAAGAGAACAAATGGGGTCCCTTTGCCAATTATGACATTGCTAATATTCTTACTCTGGTTTGTTTTTTTAAATGATAGCAAGGTTTTCTTTAAAAAATAAAAAGTGACAATGACTCCTGGTTTGAAAAACACACTAAGCCAAACTTTGGCTTAGATTTGGGCATCACAAGAGCAAATGGGCCAAGGAAGCACAAATCAGCTGTGAGCTCCTCTCCAGGAGCTCACATTTGCAGGTCACTGATGGTAACAACTGGATCCAGGATGAAATCACAGGGGTAATCACCACCGATAATGAGGTGGGATGCAGTTTAACTATGCTATTCTCTTCTCTCTTATTTCCCAGTTGCTAATTATTGTAAGCTCTCTTCAAAACTTTGGACTTACAGTGCTCTGGAAATGAACACAAGCACCGATCACGCCAGTTTTCCACATAACCACTAGCATAGGCACCATGAGAGATCAGGAATTCCAGACAGGCGAGCACATGAAATTCCTTTCCAGGAGAATGAGCAGGCTGGAGCAAACGGCAGAGAGCTCTCTGTTCCTCCCTTTGTTAACCTTCCCAGTGTCTAGTCTAGCTGCAGAGTAAGTGAAGCCCCTTTCCCCAACACTGACCCATGGTCAACCTTCTGGAAGCCATACCTCCAATTAGGTGCGATCAAAGGTGTGGTGAGAAATGCATCTCTCAAGGCTGCCTTCCAAAAGACTACCCACTAGCTCTTCCACACTATTTTAAATCTTATAAGTTCATTATTCAACTCAGCGTTTTTAAAAAAAAGTTTAAGGGGGACTTGAAACCCTTTTGGAACAATGGCAGCTTAACAGGGGAACCGCAGAAGTGGCAGTAATTTAAACCCTCTTTTTTTAATGACAAACTGGGGGGTTCATGAATCAAACAAAAATCTTTCAGGGAGCTGGGTACAACCCACGGGTTAGCCACTCTTGTTTAAATCATAAACGAGTTCCAGGGCTGTTCTATTACTTATCTCTCTAAGTTGTTCTGGGAGCCCTACTTTTGTTAAAAAGCAAAAAAGCCCTGTAAGTAAACTAAGAAGCATGCAACTATTTTTTTCCTTTTTTACTGGCTAGAAACTTTGGGGGCTTAGTAACAAGGCTCTTTTAGTTTAAACAGAGCTTTCGATGGAAGCCATACCACAAACCAGCCTTATATTGGGAAAAGCCATCAAGGATTTCACTAGCTCATCAACCTTGCTGGTTTTCAATAAATACTGTATATGTTTGGTAACCCACAGCTTCTCATAGTTGTAAGAATAGAAAATGTAGTAATGACAAAATAGTAAGGGCAACAAAAATCAGTACACATTTTGAAACTTAAAACACGTTTCTAAAAAGCCCAACTCCAATCCAGAAATACATTGAGAAAGATTTCCTGTACCTTTCAGGGCAATGACCTTGCTGGCGGGATTCATGATTGCACTGTCAGCTGAAATCGGCCGGCGAATGGGATTGCTGGGGTCATTCATGTCAATGATGACCACCTGGGCCTGCTCTCCAACTTTCTCTCGTATGCAGATGAACTTGTCAGACTCCATGGTCAGAGTGCTGAAACCAATGTTGGCCGGGTTAATGCCCAGGTTCTGGAGCTGGAAGGCAAACACACAAGAGAGTTCATTCAATTATTCATAGTCCCTTTACAATAGCCAACATCTCATAAAAACTCAATAGGGTTTATAATGCTCTGGGATTAGATTCCAAGCACTTCCATTTGGCCCATTACAGGGAGCCACTAAGAGCTCCATCCTGTATTCCCTTCAGATGTTGGCGAGAACTTCAGACGTTTATGGAATGTACCACAAAGCCACCTATGGCAATGAATAGTCCATAGCAATATGTAGGGCTCTTTCAGACAGCCTTCCATTGTTAATGCAATTGCCACCCGTCCCAGTATGCAGGCACAGAAATGCCTCAACACTATAAAACCTAAAGCCATCAATGGAACTCACAATTTAAGTTAAAGTCATGGGTACCACTCCTTAACTCTTTTGCTTACTACACTGTACACCAGTTTATATCAAAAGGAGTTTTGGTCAAAACAAGCACAAGCTACTGTAGGGGTAGCCAGTATGGTACCTGCAAGATGCTGGACCACAATTTGCATCACCCCCAGAATGAAGATACCAGGTCGCTTGCAGGGGCTGACTACCACCAGCATATAACAAACCCCCTGCTTGCAGGATTTCACTGGCTGCCATCTGCAAATTCAGCTGTGTTGGTACTAACATATAAGTCCCTATTACAGCTCAGAGATACAAACATATTAAGTCCCTATTTTGCAGCTGAAGACCAAGCTACAAGAGACCACCTTATTGCTTATGCACCCAGTAGATTTCTGTACATGTAACTCGAAACTTAAGCACCTTTAACTTCTGTGATTACAGCTTTGCGCAGGTGGGAATAAACAAACAAACAAACAAACAAACAAACAAATAGCACAGGAAACCCACTCTCCATTTATTTTCCACCAGCACCATGTGCTTGCCTGGCTTTGTAAAGGCAGAAGGAGAACTTGTCCTGAAGCTGGACAAGCAGCTCTCCATTTTTGGAGGGGGCAGTTCCAGGGAGTTCCTGGGTTTTTCACAAATTTGCTTATAGCATCTGACAGCCAAGTACCTAATCCCCATGGAAGATGCAAGTTACCTGTAGTCTCCTGTAAGTTCCAAAAATCTCAGAAGCCCACTATGTAGTAACTCTTAGACTGTCTGCTCCTGTTATGCAGAATAGCATTCCTTTCAAGGTCCAAGGTGCCCAGTGTTGCACTTTCCAGAAACAGATGTTCCAGCAGGCTTTTCCCAGCTGGATAAAAGGGTCTTTGCCATGAGAGTCTATTTTGTTTTGTTTTAGTTTTAATGTATCTGCTGCTTATTTGTGTTTTTAATGTGCATCACCCTAAGGCGGTTACATAGAAGGCAATCAATTAATCAGTGATAATAGTAATAATTCCCCCTGACGAGTGACCCCCCACTGATAGGGGCTGATGGGAGTTATAAGCGGAAGCATTTGGAGGGCACCATGTTGGCTAACCTGACCTTGTAAAGAATATCTGAACAGGCCTAGGGAACCTGGAGATAAAATCTTACTTTTAAATTTGTTATTTCGAAATGTATGTACCTTGCCCTGGGACCTTCTGGTGAAAAGTGGGTTATAAAACTGGTAAGTAACAAAATTCCTCAGTTTGTTTTTCAGAAAATGCACTGTTAGAAAGTTGAGCAATGGGAAAAGACATAATATTAGTCAGATCTAGAACCCAAGTTGCACCATAAACTTTCCCTAGGAAGCACATTAATGCACACAGCTCTTCAGACATGCTAAAAACCATCAATTAACCATTTCTTCATCTATTTAAGATCTGTACAATGTAAGGTTATATGCTACTGTAATCTCCTAACAAGTATTCCAATAAAAACAATTTCCAGGTAAAGTGCTGAATATAGCATTTAACCAATACCAAAAGAACTTTGATGTTTGTTGTACTGAATGTCAAACACACCCCATATCTAGGACACTGGGGATGGAGGGGGGGGATTCCCAGAAAGCCCACATCACTAGGCAGAATATAAATCTAATCTGCCCATGGCCCCTTTGGAGGTAGGGCTGGATACAAATTTAATAAGCAACACTAAAAATAAAATAATCCTATCTCCCCTTCTAAATACACAGCCACAAAAGAGGCTTTGCTGTGCTCCAGGGCACATTCCCCAGTTCAAATTGCATCCCTTATGTACTGTGCAGGTAAAGCTGTAATCCAGTGCACACCTGGTCAGGAGCAACCTCCAATGAACACAAAGATGAAGAGGGTTTTATAGTGCAACGGCATCTAAAACAGTTTCCTAGAAAGCCCTAGTGCTGCCCAGATGTTTTGAGCTTCAAACTCTCATCCTCCCTGACTATGGGCCATTTTGGCTGGGGCTGATGGGAGTTGTTGGAAACCAATAGCATTAGGAAGGCACCAGGTTGGGAGAAGGCTGGTCTAGAATAGGCATAGGCAACCTTCGTCCCTCCAGATGTTTTGGCCTACAACTCCCATGATCCTCAGCTAACAGGACCAGTGGTCAGGGATGATGGGAACTGTAGTCCAAAACATCTGCCTATGCCTGGTCTAGACCATAGTGCTCCACTTCCACACACCAGAATACGACCAAATAGCCATTTCTATTCAGCTCATGAAAACAGCTGCCAGGTCCCAAGGTCTTAAGATGACAGCAAGCCAGTTTTTCTCCAAAGGCATGAACAAAGCATGCAAATTAGTGCCTAGAAAGCTAGGCCAACATGGAAGGGTTTTAAGGGAAGGCTGGAGACAGAAGTGGGCATTGCAGCAACACTTGAACAGCCAGAGGAAATGCTGCAGGGGTTACGACACTAAGGCCTCTTCTTCAGCGGGTACTAACCGATTCTTTGAGGGATGCATTTGGCCTTGATGTTTGCACTAGTGTGTTGCACCAGCAACTGACAAGTGGGATTTGCAGGGAGAGCTAAAAAGGATTGCTCAACAGAAGCCTCATGTGCCTAATGCAAGCTGGGCAACCACCCTGGCCAATTAGTTTGTTGCTTTTTATTTGCCCAGGTCCCATCTACAAAGAATGCAGGGTCTCCAATTAGATAGAGAAACAGAGCATTATGCACGTGAACGAGTTTCAAGGTCAGCACTGAACTGTAGGATTTTTTTTTTTTTTTTAAGGTCTTGAAGCCCAATAACTGTGATGTAGTTCAAGGCCAGCAAGACTGCAAAATAAAGTTCTACAGAAGCTTCCTTCCTAGTTTTTCATTCCTGAGGGTAAATGTTTCTCCTGCATGGTTTTGGAACTGGGGGGTGGGGCACAATCATTCAGTGAAGCATGGTTGCTGTGGAACAAAACCAGGATAGGAAACATAATTGCTGGTCCTGCTTGCAGAGTGTTGAGAGCCCAAGGTACCTAGGAAAGTAAATGGCGAGTCCCAAAAGGCCTTCTGCTCCAGGGTGTAAAAAGTGGCAGTACTGACACAATGTTATTCAAACGTAATTAAATCACCTCTGCAACAACTGGAACTAAGCTCAAAGGCTTTGGGTGGTGTTAAGTTGTACTTGGGAGCAGACCCACTAAAATCAATGGAACTAACTTGCATATTACTTATTGCATTTATCTCACCTTTCCTTCGAGGAGCTTAAGTGGGCATACATCGTTCTCTTCCTCCCCATTATCTTCTCACAACTCTGAGATATGGGTTAGGCTGAGAGGCTGTGACTGGCCCTAGGTCACCCGGTGAGTTTTATGGCGGAGCAGTGATTTGAACCCCGGGCTCCCAGGTCCTAATCCAACACTCTATCCACTATGCCACACTGACTCTTGGTCGCATGCATTAATTTCAATGGGCAAAACTTAGTTGAATGCCACCCTTAAACTCTGGATGATAATAATAATAATAATAATGATAATAATTTTTATACCCCAGCCACTCTGGGCAGCTTCCAACCAAATGTTAAAAACAATACAGCATCAAACATTAAAAACTTCACTAAACAGGGCTGCCTTCAGTTATCTTTTAAAAGTAAAATAGTTGCTTATTGCCTTGACATCTGCTGGGAGGGCGTTCCACAGGGCAGGCGCCACTACCGAGAAGGCCCTCTGCCTGGTTCCCTGTAACCTCACTTCTCACAGCGAGGGAACTGCCAGAAGGCTCTGGGTGCTGGACCTCAGTGTCCAGGCTGGACGATGGGGGTGGAGATGCTCCTTCAGGTATACAGGACCAAGGCCGTTTAGGGCTTTAAAGGTCAGCACCAAGACTTTGAATTGTGCTCGGAAACGTACTGGGAGCCAATGAAGATCTTTCAGGAGCAGTGTTATATGGTCTTGGTGGCCACTCCCAGACAATAAGAACAAGTTTTCCCACTGCATATAATGAACGTGTAACCTAACATAAACACACACCCTCTAACATGGACTGCTTCTCCAACAGGTAAGTCCATGTAGAAATGGTCCCCTGAAAGTAGGAATGCATTTATACCCCAACTTTATCTCCAAGGAGCTCAAAGTGGCATACATGGTTCTCCTCCTCATTTAATCCTCACAACAATTCTCTGAGGTACATTAGTTGAGAGGGAGTGATTGGCCCATGGCCATTCACTCAGTTCTATGGCTGAGTGGGGATTTGAACCCTGGTTTCCCAAGTCCTGGTCCAGCACTCTAACCACTACTCCAAGCTGAAGAGACCAAGTTAACACTAACAACATTGCACAAGGGATGGGCAGAGCTCAAGCAAAGCCATTTAAGCAGCAATTACTAAGCAAACCGCATTTTCCTGTTTCAACTTGATTTTCACTTCTGCAGTGTGTTACAGGGAAATTTAAGGAGGCTGTGTGTGTGTCACACACAACTACGCTTCGTTTTCAAAAGCAACATGTTTGAGCCGCACTGTTATGTCTTATAACGGAGGGACTGAGTCAAATCCCTGTTTAACCAGCTGGGAAGCTCACGGGTAACCTGAGCAAGTCACTCTCTGCCCTCTCTACCTCAGGAGTTCTAGAGAGGATGCATATATACTTAACATTTGTATAGTACACACAAGGATCCAAAGAATTAAAAATGCTTCAAGAGCCCTGGAAAGTAAATTAGTATTATCCCCATAATACAGATGTGGTACCACTCAATGCCAGCTGCTGGGAAACACAAGCTGGTGCACTTCTCATTAGGGCACCTATCTGACCACTGTGAGACCGGGGTGAGAAGTGCTTTTGGCTTGATCCAGCAGGCTCTTATGTTCTTAGATGGGAAGCCATACTCTTGGCCTCAGTCCCCTGAAGGCAGGAATGGGGAACTCTTGGTCCTCCAGATGCTGCTGAACTTCTACTCCTATCAGCCCTCACAAGCATGGCCAGTGGCCAGGAATGATGGGAGCTGCAGCCCAGCAACTTCTGATGGGCCAAAGGTTCCACACACCTGCGCTAAGGCCACCTAGGTACAGCGTTTGAAACTCCCATTGTTCTAGGTGCATTTTGCGACAGGGAATTTCATTAGCGTGAACAGTTTCTGAACTCTGGGTGCAGTACTGCACCTAAGATTTCAGATTAAAACTGCAGGAGGACCTTTTTCTGCCTCCCCACTTCCAGCTACTCTCTGAAGACTGAAGAGACAAGACCCTCTTAAGAATATTAGGGGGTGGACTAGGACTAGACCATGTGAAAAATGAACACATTTTAGCTGCAGTTCGTTCATTTTCAGCTATGTATTCTGGTTGCACCCATAACCTAGGTTTAAGGTGCCAGAGCACCTAGCATTCATATCTCAATTTCTGCCTAGGTAACTACCCTATGGTAAAGGTGGTACTTCAAACCAGATTTGTACTTCAGTCTTAGTCACTACAGCAGGCCAGCCCTTGAGCAGTGGATCAGACTGCCCCAGCCTGATGTCCTCTCTAGGTGCTGTTGGACTTCAACTCTCATAAGCTCTAGCCAGCATGGCCAATGATCGGGGTGATGGGAGCTGGAGGAGCCCTACAGCAGCTGGAGTGCAGCTGCGTATGGGGAAAGCGAATGAAGACCATTCTGAACTCCTTGGGAGGAAATGAGAGACAGCCATGTTTAACCAGCAAGAGAGCCTAGAACGGTTAGCTCCTCTCTCTTTTTGAAAGGACAGCTCTTCTGCAGAGCTCTTCCCAAGGACTCTGTGCACTTTCAGTTCCTCACTTGTGCAACAGTGTAGTAAACTACCAAGAAAGAATGATTCATTCACAACAGCCAGATAAGGGGGAGCAAAGACTGGAAGCAAGAGTTTTGCAAGAGCCAGCCATTTTCACAGACACCTTCAGAAGTATAAAAGTTCTCTATTCTGCTCCTTAAGGTTAGCTCTTGGGGGCGGGGGAGGGGGGGCAGATGCTTTTCACAATCATTCCTGTGAAAACCTCATGGAACATCAAGAGGGTGTGAATTCCTTGTGTTCTACCCTGCCTTATTATCAGTGGCATTTCATCCGCCACAATAAAGGCTCCACCTTCCCAATTCAGCTGTGTCCTTCCTTGTAGCCTCCGATAAAGACAGGGTGTGCCACTCCTGTGCTTCTCTTCTGTAACGGGTGGAGAGTTACGTTGTGGAGCCGTAGGAGTCCCATGCGAGGCGACACACCAAAGACCCCACAAAGCCGTCCTGTTACTTTCCTCCTTACAACAGATACAGGGAACCTCAGGGTCAGGGGGTTGAATTTGGCCCTCTACGCTTCTCTATGTGGCCCCCAGAATTCTCCCTAGCTCACATCCCCTCATCAGGCCAACACTACCCCAGTCGTACTCTGCATCTGCATCCTCTAGGATGACTACAGTTCTGCGTCTTGAATGTGTCCTTGAACTGTGGCAATGCTTCTTGCTTGCCTGTATGGAGGACAGAGAGCGGTGTGCGCCTGTGTGTAGGGGGTATCAACAGCTCTGGCTTTTGCCTAGCTGGAATGTTACCCACTGTGCCCCAATTACTCCTAGCCCCATCCATTTTGTCTCCAGTGCTACTTCTACCCTTTAGAATATTTTTCTAAAGAGAATTGGGACCCCCAAACTGTAAAAGGTCCCCCAACCTCTGCTCTACCACAATGCACACACTTCTAAGGCTTGCTGGGTTGAAATTTCTCCCTAGATGTAAGTGGGTAGGCCCTAGCACAGAAATGGCAATAGCTCAATTCTGTCCAATGGTGACTGTTCTATTCAAAGCTACACCACATAAAACTCTGATGGGTTTATACTGCAGTACAAATAGCTGTTTAACAAAACAAGAGCTGTATTTGTTCTGCTATTTGGGGGAGAAATTCAAGAACATTCATTGCCTCTGGCGTGGAAGTATGGTTTTTATATAGAACAAGGACTATCGTAGGGGTGAGGGGAGAGAGAATATATGGCAATGACATGACAAACCCATCTCAGATCTGCATCACAGGGATAATCATCTGCTGTGCTTCAAGGATATCAAGCCCATTATCAGCTTTTTTACAGTCGGGGTGTTTCCGGTGCAAGAGCACCATATCTCTGAAGCAGGTCACCTATAACAGGGGCAGGCGCTAAAAGCTGCATCAGAAAACACATCCGAGTGAGAGGGAAGGTCAAAGTGAATGCGACTTACATGCCACATTTGCTGTGGTTTTGGATCTGCCAGGTTGAAAGATGAAGGGCAGATTTACTGCATTGATATAGTGTCCGTCTCCCATGGTCAAGGCAGCACACATGGTGTGCCTCCCTCCAGCCAAGTCTCACAACCTTTAAGGTAGGCGAGGCTGACGGACAGAAGACACCAAGCCATCCAGTGAGCCTCCCAGGTTTTCCGTGCCCCCAGTTCAATGCCCAACCAGAAGACTCCTTCCCAGCCTAACTCTACACCACCTTTTCCTCAGTTCACGCAGCAATTCTCGTCAGCCCCCAAATTAAGACATTTTAAACACAGTTTCATTCAGATTGCTCATTTCACGTCTTTATGTAAACCGGTGTAGAGGTTTAGATTGTTCTGTTATTACAGCAATTTATACACCGCCTTTCACTTCAAGAATATATATATACTGAGGTGGGTTCACAAACAAACAAAAGCTGACTGCAAAACAACAATAATAAAACCAACTGAAAGATTAAGTGTTTAATAAAACACCACCACATTGTCAGACACTACAGTAGCTAAAAGGGTAAACAATTGTACTTTCTATTCCACTGAGAATTAGTTTTATCCTTGCCAGCCCTGGAGGGCCACATCAGTGAACTTCATACATAGTCTTGCACCAGCTCAAACATGGATCTATTGGACCTAAGCAGAGCCAATACGAGTCACCACATCAACTAGAACAGAGGTCCACAGGGTTTACCTCGCCTGGACCGGTTCACTCCAGCAGATTCCCTCCGCGGGCTGGAGTGTGAGTGCATGTGTGTATGCACGCGATTTCCGGCATTTGCATTGACGCGATTTCTGGCGTCCGCACATGCGCAGATGCGATTTTCAGCGCCATGGAAGTGAGTCCCAGCACTGCACTGCGCCACTTTAGCACAGCACGCGGGGACTCGCCAAGCAGGCGGGTCATTTTGGGGACGGCTCGTGGGCTGGTTAAACAATCCCCGTGGGCCGCTTGTGGCCCATGGGCCTTAGGTTGCCTACCCCTGAACTAGAAGCATGTTGATTTTCTTTCTTTTTTTTTTAAGCTAGGCTTCTTAAGAATCTGAGAGCAGCCTCAAAGATCATGCCTCAGGAGCAGTAAGGTAGGCTGCCCACTTTGATATAACACAGAGAGAAGGGAAACTAATTCATGCACTGCTACGCCTTATCTTCCATTTCAGCTCCCCACAAGCGTCTTGTCTACAACTGCGCCGTCAAGTTCTGTTGTAAAGCCACACCTCTGCGAGTAACCATTCACAAGCTATTAGTAATGCACCACTCCCTTCGCTAAATCGACCATGCCAAACCAGCATTGCTATCCGGGCTCAAATGAAATATGCTGCCTTGAAATGCAACACTGCCTTAACCGTCTTTCGCTTTTTTATATTCTCGCTCATACTTTCAACGTGCTTCATTGACTGACTGACTCCACTTGGCCAAGGACTTGTCTGAGGAAAGTACTGTGTTTCAGAAACTGCCCTGTCCTGGGATTCATCAGATCTGCTGTTGAATCTGGTCTGGTGGCAGAAGTGCTTCTGGTGTAGGACTGCTCCTTACAAGGGCGAAGCAGTCAGAACCGCCACTCACACAGGCTGTGAATGTAACTTGAACTGTTGCCTGAACTTGCTTTTCCCTTCTCCCTCCTGTTCCTTTTTTCCTTGTGTGCCTGAGACCTTAGGACAGGGACCATCTCAGAACTGTTTTCTTTTTTTCTTTTTTGTAAACTTCTCTAAGAGCCATTTTGGCTCACAGGGCGGGGTACAATATCTGCCAGGAGTACTTCTTTCTTTAGATGCACACAATGGTTCTTTAGGCTGAAACAGGTGTGTGGGGAGTATTTGGTCTTCCCAGAGGTTGCTGAACTTTAACTCCCATCAGCCCTAGCAGGGCACAATCAATGGACAGGAATGATGGGAGTTGTAGTTCAGCAACATCTAGAAGGATAAATGTTCCCTGCACTTGTTCTGAAGGAAAAGAGTATGATTCCTGCACCACCTTTTTTAAAAAAAAGTTTGGTGTATACACTTTGTTAGCTTCACACAAGTCAATTTATCTGGGGTTTGTTGCAAGTGTGGAATACAAATCACATTATTAAAGAGATCTCATCTGCACCTGTCCCCCATCTCTTCTATGCTCTTTCCCAGCCTTTTAAAGGCTGAACTGGCTACACAAATTTATGGAAATCCATGTTTTATTAATCTCATTGGCTACTTATAACAGGCCAAAGTGTGGCAGATGGTAACAGTTATCTGAGCAAAGACCTAGCTTAGCCACAGCACTTAAGCAACAAAGCAAGGCAGATTTACCTTAATTATAGCCATCTGCTAGAATAAGCAATCCTGTCATTTTTTTGCAGAACCAATGTCAGGAGACACCCTTGGTCAATGGTGTTGGGACAAACAGCTGCAGGCAGCGACTGCAATCCATCACACAGGTGAGCAAGCTGAAGTTCCATCAATAAAAACACTTTTCCCCTCCAAATTAAGGATGAGAAACAAAGAACGCTCAGGATTCTATCAAATGCCCGCAAGCTCTGCACAAGCATATCTTAAGAATCATGGGTCCCAAGCCAGGGAAACAATATCCTTGGTGATCAAGATAACTGACTATATGCCTCATGGCTTTCTCATTTGGTCACAGCAGTATGTCTATCAAGAGCAGCTGCTGATCTCCTCACCATCTTAAGAGACTATGTCCCAAATGCTCCCTGGTTCTCTTTTTTCCCTTTTTGGAACAAAGGATACTGCTTTATACCAAATCACGCTGGTCCATCTAACTCAGTACAGTAGTACCTTGGTTCTTGAACTTAACCCATTCGACTCCCGAAACAGTTCGAAAACCAAAGTGCAGCTTCCGATTGACTGCAGAAGCTTCCTGCACTCAATCGGAAACCGCAGAAGCCATGTCGGACATACAGCTTCCGAAAAACGTTCGGCTGTTCGGGAACCAAGGAACCACTGTACTGTACTGTCCCCCCTCTCTCTCTCTCTCTCTCTCTCTCTCTCTCACACACACACACACACACACACACACACACAGACGGGATGAGGAATCTGTGGCCCTTCGGATGCTGATATACTCCAATTCCTATCATTCCATCCCTCACCATTAGCCTTGCTGGCCAGTACGAGTCCAACAGTATCTGGAGGGCCACCAAAATTTCTCCAAACCTATTTTATACGATCCACACATCCCATAACAAAGGCGAACTGAAGGGCAGCTGCTATTTTCATCATCTGTCTCTTCAGCTCCCTGAAAATCTCAAACCATTTATTTCTTTTAACCCTAAAGGGTTTTTGAAAAATGCTATCAACTGCACACATAATTACAAACTGCAGGCTAATACCAATCTGGCTACCTTGTTCCTTAATATACTTTTTTTAAAAAAACATGGTATTTTGCACATTAACATACACCAAACAGGTTGTGACCATGAATTGATCTTTAGCTGTGGTCTCAACCACTGAGCCTCTTGGGCTTGCTGATCAGAAGGTTGGCGGTTCGAATCCCCATGACGGAGTGAGCTCCCATTGCTTGGTCCCAGCTCCTGCCAACCTAGCAGTTCGAAAGCACATAAAAGTGCAAGTAGATAAATAGGTATTGCTCCGGTGGGAAGGTAAATGACATTTCAGTGCGCTGCTCTGGTTTCAGTGTTCTGTTGCACCAGAAGCAGCTTAAGTCATGCTGGCCACATGACCCAGAAAAACTGCGGACAAACGCCAGCTCCCTTGGCCTGTAAAGCGAGACCCAGAGTCGTCTGTGACTGGACTTAACTATCATGGGTCTTTACCTTTACCTTTATCACAATTACTATTTCCCACAGAAGTAGAATAAGAATAAGCCTATTCCGCCTGGTGAATCAGTGGCTGTCACCACTTAAGCCTGGTATTACCCATATCCATATAGAGGGCAAAAATTGAAGTATTTCTATGATGACAGCCCCACGCTAGAAGATGACAACAAAGACAGCATTCCACTAGCACTCGAGGGTGTCAGGCTTTCGAGTGGTGACACCACTTCCATACCATGGGCAGGTCTATACCATACATGTACATTTAAGCCTCCCCCTCCCGAAGAATCCCAGAAATTACATTTTCTCCTTACAAAGCTATAATTCCCAGCACCCTGAACAAGCTACAGTTCCCAGGATTATTTAGGGGAAAGCCCTGTGGTCTAAATTTATGGCGTGGATCTGTCCCATAGTTCTATTATGCTAGGAAGCATGCCCAAAATGTGTTTAGTGTTCACTATGTAACAAAAGAGATTTTATGGTTCTTCATTCTAGTGATGCATCACGGTTTTTGTTCTTAATGCTTGTGGACATATATTTTATAGAAGGTGAAGGATACAAGTTATGTACAAATGTGTGTGATACACACACACACACACGCGCTCGCTTGTTTTGCTGTAAGTATGCATTAAAAGCCAGAAAGGTTTCCCTAACCTCCCAGGAGGCCATTTTGTACCTACTCTGCTATTTGGATAATTACATTCCATTTACCTTTACTCTTGAGCAACACCTTGCTTAACACTATGTAACCAGCCTGGGAGCACCAAGCTTTATACCTGCTATAATGTAAGATGAAGAGCCCAGGACTATTTCCCTCAAACGCCATTAGAAGTGCTGTGGCAAGAGTGAATTATGAAGACCAATGTGTAAGGAAGGCATTTCTATCAATTAACCTCCGCAGATGACAATTAAGGAACAAAAGATGCTGACAACAGCAAGCCACTGGGTTTCTTCCAGGAGAAAAGTTGGCATATTTTGCTAGAAAAGCCTCTGAGCTGTCACCTTCCAGGAGGAAGTGACAATGCTGCATTCTCAGCATTTTTCGCCAGATTTCATAGCACACAACCGGATGCAGGCCATTGTTCTGTTACTGGAGAGAAAACTGGGCCCCGTCCTCCTGCAACATGTTTATCTTCCAAAGACTGCACAGTAGACACATTTTTTTGCACGCTGAAAGTTTCCCCTAACCTACTATGTTCCATACTTTTGGAACCTGGGGCACTTTCTTCCTGGATGAGAACAAGGCAGTTAAAATCCAGATTTTTTAACTCCATTCTCAGAACAAGCAGGAACCTCCTAACTGCAGGACGGGCCCCGTCAATGCCCCACCCTCCTCCTGGCCTCTGTCAGAGAGGTGGAGCAGGGATTTATTTTTTTGTTTGACACTGCGCCATATAAGGTACATTGTGTAAGCATTCCTGTATTCCCTTCTGTGTGTAAGCTGCAACAAATGCATTTTAACCCTCCTAAAGGAGGATGGGCACTGCCTATCTTTTTTTGGACAACGTAGTTCTTTTAATACTTAATTCACCTTCTGCAGGCAAAGGTATAGATTTCCGAACCATACAAGGGCTCCTACATTCCTTGCCTTTGCAAAGAGTCTCTTTCTGAACCTCTCTCTGCCCATTCTCACTCCTGCTTCTGCTCCTTTCTGCACATCTGCTGTTCTGCCTGCCCCCACTTTGGCCTGCGTTCAGGTCTCACCTGACTTCACACTTCCTCTTCACCTTCTGTTTCATTAGGAAAGCTCAACATGCGTTTTGGCTTCGTGTAACTGTTAACTTCTGTGGCTTGCATATGAACACCAGAAGCGCTTGCTGGATCAGGCCAATGGCCCACCCAGTCCAGGATCCTGTTCTCACAGGGGCCACCAGCTTGCAACCAGCAAACAGGACCCAAGCGCAAGAGCACACTCCTCTCCTGTAGCTTCCAGCAATTTGCCTTCAGAAGAGCATTACTGGACCCAGTGAACAACTTGCACCATTAATATACAGTCATACCTTGGGTTACAGACGCTTCAGGTTGCGCGTTTTCGGGTTACAGGTGCACCGAAACCCGGAAGTACTGGAACGGGTTACTTTCGGGTTTCGGTGCTTGCACATGTGCAGAAGCACTAAATCGCACTTTGCGCATGCACAGAAGTGCCAAAGCGCAACCCGCACATGTGCAGATGCGCCGATGCGGGTTGCGAATGCTGATGCGCCACTGTGGGTTGCGAACGCTGTGGATTGCAAACATGCCTCCTGCACGGATCACGTTCGCAACCCAAACGTCCACTGTAGTCGATAACGTCTGCAGAGATAGCTATTGGAAGAGCAGATATAAAGAGTGCTGCAGCATTTTGGAAGCTAACAAGGTTTACTTAATTCACTTCATAGCCCAAATTCTCCAAGCCGCCCTTCCCCAACCTAGAAATTTCCAGATGTTGGTGGACTCCCATCACCTCCAATGATCAGGGCAAGTGGGAGCTGAAAGTCCAGCCTCTGTCCACCTGCTACCCTCCAGATATTTTGTACTCCCATCCGCCTCAGCCAGCACAGCATGCTGGCTAGGCTGAAGGGGGTCGGAGTCCAAAATATCTGGATGACAGCAAGTTGGAAAAGGCTGTCGTAGTCCAACAGCATCTAAAGGCCATCCCAGGTTAGGAAATGTGGCTACAGAGGACACACTTTATGTAAAATAAGCTTTCCTGTACTGAAACTCACTTCAGGTGAATAACATCTCTGCACTTTATGCCCATACGTGTGTATTTTCGTTCCCACCAACAGAGGATGTTAAGTGATGCATCTGATGAAGTGGACCAGGGACGCTTATACTACATTATCTGTTGGTCATTTAAGGTGCCACAAGACTGTCATTAATATAGGGAGTCATAATATGAAGGTAAGAGAATAGTCAGGAAGAGTTTAGATGATCTCCAGAAGTAAGAAAGGTGCTGAACATGCCTGTATGTGTTCCACCACACAACAAGTGGGTGGCATGAAGAGCACAGCCAGCAATCTTAGATGGCAGATGATCCTGCTGCTAGTACCTTTCACTTTCCATAGCTCTTCTTGCGAGCGCCTTTTTGGATAAAAGGATCTCATAAAATAAGACATATGTCATTGTGAATTACTCGGGGGATGAACAACAAGATCAAGTGAATAAAATGTGAACTTTTCTGTGCCAAGTGACAGAATAGAGATTTGTCTCTATATTGTCAAGAATGGCCTTGACCAGCTAAGGTAAGACCAACCCACAGCCCTCCTCTGCAATATAAAGGCTACGACCCATAAAGCCTTTGACCCCAAATAGTTCCACATACAAGACTTCACCCACATTTTAAAGAAAGGTTCTGGAAAAGCTAGGTTGCAATCTGCTGCACATAAACCCATATTTTAAGAAATATGGGGAGGAAAACTGGAAAAGTCCATGGGGTGGGAGGTTTTTACCAGTGTCAGAAACTGGGATAGGAATGCCAGGAGCCATGTGATTCCTGGGACCTGGGTCTTTTGCTGTTGCACTACCCTGAAGACCCCCTGAATGACTCAGCCAGGCAAGTGGTGACTGGACTTCTCCATCCAGTTGCAAAAGGCTGGTTGCCAGTCGCAAAATGGGACTGGCGCCCGCTAATTTCGAAACCTGGTTTTTACTGAGGGATGAATGGGGAAAGGGTGAGGGCTTGTAAAACAGAGAAAAACTCATGAAGTTTTAGAATAATCGCAGTTATGTTTCAGAAGTATTGTTTTAAAAATATTGTTACAATAAATTCACACTACTGCAAAGCCATTATTAGTTATTTATATACTGCTTAATGCCAGTACATAAATATAAAAATAGTAACAAAATAGTATACAAAATTCTAAGTGGCTATAATTTGGAATCTAAAGGGGGCAGGAACTAGTAGTTTTCCTTCCAGTGCTGGGTGTATTTGATTTGACATATGGTTTGCATAAAAATAATAAACAGTAAGTTGTATTTCATGTTCTTGAAGCATGAAATACATATAAGGTCCCCTCAAAGTAATTACCAAAGGACAATACAGTGGTGCCTCGCAAGACGAAAAGAATCCGTTCCGCGAGTCTCTTCGTCTTGCGGTTTTTTCGTCTTGCGAAGCAAGCCCATTAGTGGCTTAGCGCTATTAGCGGCTTAGCGGATCAGCTGATAAGCGGCTTAGCGGATCAGCTGTTAAGCGGCTTAGGGTCAGCTGATAAGCGGCTTAGCGGCTTGGGAAAAAGGGGGGGAGGGGGAAAACCCCGCAGGAACTCGCAAGACATTTTCGTCTTGCGAAGCAAGCCCATAGGAAATTCGTTTTGCGAAGCACCTCCAAAACGGAAAACCCTTTCGTCTAGCGGGTTTCCGTCTTGCGAGGCATTCGTCTTGCAGGGCACCACTGTATAAAATATTTAAACAATTTAAAACAACACAGTTTAATGAAGTACTGCAGGTATTTTAGCTTTCCCCTCCCATGGCTTCAAAGAGCCTAGATTTTCAACAAGCAACAATGCTTGGACATAGTACTTGCACCCGCCTTTCAAAGGCTCTGGGAGAGGGCAAAGGTAGACAGTGTTCTTAAAGACTCACACCAAAGAAAATGACTTCAAGACGTGGGAAATGGATCAAGAGCGGTAATGTGTTTTATATTCGATTGGACATTAGACATTGTCATGATTTTTCTATTTACTCATAACAGCCTTGCAAGACTGTCAAAGAATAGAAGTTCAAATATTAACTCATCATTAACTCAAATATTAACCCTGGACATTGTTTTCCTTGCTATGTTATGTTTTGTTCTGCTGATGTGCAGAGTTGTTTGCATATGCTGAAAACAAAAATACGTTCTAGAAGCCTAGTTTTTTATATCTTTAATCCATAACTGCTTATGTTTCAAGAGTCATTAATAACTCTCCAGTGTATTATCATAAACCTAAAGCTCCCAGCTGTATAAACCAACTCCGTTAAGGTTACAGTATTCAGTCACCTACTGAACTACTAAATTTTTATCTAGTTTACCTGCTTGCACATGTCAGTGTCAGTCATTCGCGGCACACAGGAAGTCTGTGAGTGCAAAACCCTCTTCCTATTTAGAGACAATTTTCTGCCTCATAACTAGATGTGTGAGAAATTATGTAATGAATGTGGCTAAAAAGAGGCTACTGGACTGAGACTTGGATGGAACATTATAATATTTTATTGGATCCTCTGGAGACCAATTAAAAGCTTCCTGCCTGATCAATCTGTAGGTAGGTTTTTTGGGGGTAATTTGTCAGAGGCAACCACATAAATGGCTTGTCTTCTCAGATTTCTAGTTGCAAAGTGAAAACAGCTTAAAGTTCAACACGATAATCTCCAAACCACTTCTACAACTGTTCTGGACAGACTCTGTAGAACATGAACAACATATTCCTCCACACAAGGAGGCAGATGTACAGGAAGGTACCAAGTATACATGCAGATGGAGAGGTTTTTCCACAGCAGGTACACCGCGGAAAAGAGGCCAGTTTTCTTTTACACAGACCGTTTCATTGCCAGAGCAACAGACGGTTACCAAAGCCAACTGCCCATGCTGAAAGTGAGCAGGGATGCAGGTTTCATTTGTCACTTTGAGGCTCAAAGGAGGCAGACACGCATAGCCTGAATCTTGAATAATGCATCACTAGTCAGCGAACAGAGGCAGAGATATCCAGCAAATGGAGGAGACCCTACCTGCAGCACCTGACAATACCTTGCTTGAAATAACCCAGATACCAGTGCTGGCATCTCTGTCTGTGGGAATCCAAAAACATTTAATTCAAAACAACAGAGGGCAGAATTTAAATACAGAGGGGTTTACGGACTGCTCTCCCACATGAAGAAGTATTTATGTTTCCAGAGAACTCCAATATTCCCGGGATTCTTCTGGGAAAAGATTAATGATGGTGGACAAGATTCACAACAAACTACAGTGGTACCTCAGGTTACGAATTTAATTCGTTCCGGAGCTCCGTTCTTAACCTGAAACCATTCTTAACCTGAGGTGTGCTTTCGCTAATGGGGCCTCCCACTGCCACCACTCATCCTGGGGCAAAGCTCAGAACCCGAAGTACTACTTCCGGGTTAGCGGAGTTTGTAACCCAAGGTACCACTGTAGCTTTCTTCTGCAATGTGTAACAACAAATAAGTGTTTGGAGGGCTTGCAGCCTGTACAAGAGGGTTGGGGAACCTGCAGCCTTTGCTGGAGCAGACTGGCCAATGGTCAGGTCCAATGAGAATTTTAGTACAACATATCCAGAGGGCCACAGTTTTTCCCACCCCTTCCATACAGAGCAACAGTGAGGCTCAACAAGACTGGCCAATACAAACCAAGTGCATAGCTAGAATATGGCCCAGAATCCTCTGCAGCCTATGGGTGTTCCGCAGAAGACATGCTGTACAATCTCAGCAAACAAATGGTGCTCAAAGGCTTCCACTAAGCTAATAAGTTCGAGATCATACACCAAGCTGAGCTAAACTGTGTTACTGCCAGATACCAGTGCTGTTCCGTGACGTGGGGCAGAAAGATTTCCAACCTATGTTTTTCAGTAGAAATGTTTTATTTCCAAAAATGAATCATTCCACATTAGCAACAATGAACATCCTATAAAACTGGGTAGTTTTAGAAGCTGTGGTGTGCAATCCCCCCAATATTATAAAACTTAGGCAATGCCTATGTATTTAATGCAGAGAGCTTTGGACATGCTAAAATTATAGTGCACTTCTATGGAAATCTATTCAAAATGAAGCTCAACTTACTTGAGATCTACTTCCAGGTAAGTGTGAACAGAACTGAAGTCTTAGCATGTTAAGAATTCAGAGCCATCATTGTTTTTCTTGAGGTTCAACTAATGAACTTGCACTGAGTTGTCGTGTAATGTATTTTTTTAAAAAACAACAACCATTAACGCAAACTTCCACCCACCTGAGGACACTAAATGTTACTTGACGGCTTCTATTCCTTTTCCTCAAACCCCATCATCCTTCCAAGTTAGCATTTCCACATACTAGGAACTAAGCCTAAATTCTGTGCCATAAAGTTTAATTTCATCAGAAATGCCTTCCAAACGTGCAAAGCAACACAAAAGCCCTTGAATCCCATCTCTTTTTCATGGATGTTCAGAAGTGTCTGAACATCCATGTTTCCCCTTCTTTGCTGCTGTTTCAGTGTCACTTTCTGTTTTAGCTCCCAGCCTATCAGAGATCACATAGTGGATGCGACATCACAGCATGCATAACCAACCACTTTGCCCCACGCTGAACAGATGAGGGAGAAGAACACTTCCCCATTGCATGGCTGATGGAAGACAAGGCAGCATTGTTTCAGCCAACCAAGTCCAGTCTAGGCAATGCCTGGATGGGAAGACCATGCACCCTAAAACACCATGCACCACATCTAGGAGTTCCTTGGAAGAAAAGTGGGGTGTAAATGGAGGAATAAAACCATACCAGTTTGTTGTGCTGCATCAAGCTCAGCATAGCAAGAGGCATGCAGTACAGTGTTACCTTGGGTTAAGTACTTAATTCGTTCTGGAGGTCCGTTCTTAACCTGAAGCACCACTTTAGTTAATGGGGCCTCCTGCTGCCACCGGAGAACAATTTCTGTTCTCATCCTGAAGCAAAGTTCTTAACTTGAAGCAATATTTCTGGGTTAGCGGAGTCTGTAACCTGACGCGTATGTAACCTGAAGCATACGTAACCCGAGGTACCACTGTACAAGCAAAGGAGCATCCACAGTATGTGGTGCCCCAATAACATTTTACACCCTTTTGACCACTCCTAAAGAAATGGTTGCAAAAATTGCACCCCTCCACTTTTTTGTCAATGCCAAACAAATTAAATTATTACAAGTTGAAGTCTTGGGGAAAAAGGAGGGCATATGCCAAGCTTCCTTCTCTATCATCTTTTTAGCATTCAAAGGATTGAAGCAGAGTTACACCCTATTTCAGGGAAATCCCCCTGAAGGGGAACCCCACCTCAGGTTTCTGAAGGGCCTCCAAACAAAAGAAAACAGCTGCGATAACTTTGAGCAGAGCAAGAGCACTGCCTCTCGCCAACTTCATCTACATTTTGCCTTATCATCCTATGCAGTCTCCTTGGCAAGAACTTTGGCACCACACAAAAAGCATTTTCCAGAAACAGTTGCTTGCATACATTAACCAGGACCGGCCAGGTTTAAAAGGAGGCAGCCCTGAAGAGAGAAATACCCAGCGGCTTTCTCCCACAGCCATGATGGCATCAAAGCACTGCAGCTTAAAGCCTATCAACAAAGTGACATTTAAGGCAAATTTCAGGCAAAACTTTTATGTACAAACTCCAGGTCAAACCAAGGGAGTTTTCAACCAGGGCTCCAAAATTCATCAGGGACCAGGGTGGTCTAGCCCCCAAGACTACCAAGAGCTCCTCATTATGACAGAAGGAACGCCTGCAAAGTAAATGACAAGGAACCTGGCAGGATCCCAATCAGAAAGCACTTGCATGATCAAAAATGACGCAGGAAGGCAGGTTGTGCCCTTGCTGCAACATTCTCCTTAAGTGTCATACTTCTATCTTTTTCCCAAAGGAGTGGATGGTAACCATTTATGTACAGGAGAACAGTAAAGAGGTGAGACGAAGGTTGCCTCTGGTGTTGTGCCACCCATTAAGAATTACTCTCCTCTGCTGCACAGCAGCTCATGTTTCAGGATCCCATCACAGCGGGACAGAAAATACTGGGAAACTTGCATAGAGGCAGGATGAATATTCTTGGGAGAATGCCCAAGAGTCTATTCTGCCCTGTGCTGCAAGCACAGATTTTCTAAAGATGCAAAATTGCAAATCAAGCAATCTATCAGTACAATATAAGCAAGAGTCACAGAAATCTGCCGAGTGTGCATTTTCGGCAAAAATTCCAAAGAGGAACAGTGCAAAGGCTCTCTCCCAGGTTGTGCTGCCAAAAGTCTGTGCAGCAAGGAAGCCCGCAGGAGCGTGACTTGCGATCGCTTCTTTGCCTGGTTCTTCCTGACACAAGAGGCTAGAAGCCAATGCTCAACAGGAAGCAGGAAGCAGGATTAGGATTTTTTCTTTTTACAGAACAGCTACTCACATCAGAGATCTGTTCTTGCTGCCACTAAGTTCAGAGACATGTTCACAATAGACATGCAACATCTGAAAACCAGTTGCAAGTACAGTGGTACCTCGGTTTTCAAACAGCTTAGTTCACGAACAACTTGGAACCTGAACACTGCAAAACCGGAAGTAGGTGTTCTGGTTTTCAAACTTTTTTTCAGAAGCCAAACGTGCTCCATTTTGAGTCCCCCTGTGTTTCCTGTTTTGAGGCTTTTTCAGTTAATTTGTTTTTGTGACTTTGTGCTTTGTGGATCCCAGTTCAGCAACTGACTGATTGTGTGACTGCGGAGATGGATAAAAGCCCCCCATTCAAACAATGACTATCATCAGTGCAGGTAAGAAAATAAAATTTAATTTTTATCGTCTACAATACTATTTATTTTATAGTACAGTACATTGATTTGCTTTCATTTTATGGATCAATGGTCTCGTTAGATAGTAAAATTCATGTTAAATTGCTGTTTTAGGTGTTCTTTTTAAAAGTCTGGAACGGATTAATCCATTTTGCATTACAGTACTTTCTATGAGAAAGTGTGCCTTGGTTTAGGAACACTTTGGTTTTGGAACAGACTTCCGGAACGGATTAAGTTTGAGAACCAAGGTACCACTGTACTATGAGTAACGCTTGTCAAATTTCTTTTCTTATTTTCTTTCTTTTTCAAGGTGATCCCCCCACCCCATTTTGTTCAACCAAATTATTTGCAGGCAAACAAGGAACAAAGCATGTCAAACACCTTCCTCCCTCTCACCCCCCTCCTACTAAGCCACACATACTTCCCAGTAGGCACTACTGGAGGCAGAGATCCAGTGCCGCCCACACAATAAGGATTATATTATTCTTGTGAAGTGGCAACAGTAGGAACTGCAGCAGAAACCACTTAGCTAAGCTCCCCCTTCTCAATGCAAAGTTTGCATGTGTCAGATCTTAGGTCAGGCTGACATCTGAATGGCGGGCAAGAAGGCAGAGGGAAACCAGCCCAATAAAGCAATAGTGTGAATACAGAAGTTCTGATTTTAAGATAACAGAGCATTGAGCTCAAGCAATTTGAAGTGCCTGCTTGGAGGGAAGTGAACGACCAAGGTACAGGGGAAAATTCACCATCACTGAGCCATCTTTGCACATGTAAGAATGTGTAGGACGACAGCATCTACACATCAAGGGAATGCAACTCTTACTTGCTCACACACACCCAACTTCTCTACAGAAACTGAAGGCAGCAGATTCCTTGAGTAAAGCTGGGGAATGTTGCTGTAGAAGTGGATAACCTTTCCCCTAACAGGCAATGCTATTTCAACAGTTAGGAAAGCTGTGATTCAAGAGTAGCAGTGTGTTTGTTCCTTCCACTTCAGGAACTCAAAGGACCATTTCCTGGGGTGATTGGGGTGCACTTTGTAGGCAGATACCTGCACAGTCACTGCTACAACCTTCAGCTCCACCCACAGAAAGATGAGTACTGCCTTTCTCAACCTTCATCACAAAGAGAAGGAATCCTCAAATGCATCTGACCGATCTAGCTCCAATCGCCTGGATTCCACTCCTGCACTCTATATACCTGCCACAAGCCGCACCAACATTTGTCTCTACCTTTTATGCACACCTCAAAGTGACTGGATATTGCACACCTGGTCCCACTATGACCTTGGATTACCCATCACATTATACCACAGAATTCCTTTAGTTCCAAATACTTTGTCATTAAGTTCAGCCTAACTTAACACCCACCCCCGGAGGTCAACCAAACCCTACTGCCCTAGCACCTGTTTTAAACTCCTTACAGTTTCTCACTATCAGCTGGGACATGATCCCTAAGGGAAACACGGGATAGAGCTTGAAAAACGTAAGAAACATGTGCCAGTTGAATTATCGGCTCACTCTCACTTCAACCGTCCATGCATACCCAACATTCCTTTTGGGCTTCCCCTGCAGAGTTATTTGCAACATTACCGAATCTTGACCCACTATACAGATCTCTCTCCCCTGAAATCTGCATCATCAATCACTCACATCATCTCCTGTCTGGTTCTAGTCGCATAATTCTTCCAGAACAACTCTGCAGTCAGCAGTCACACAAATCATTAACCAGAAACCAATCGACCCCCTGACCTATCACTACAGGTCAGGTTCTTGCTCGCATCAAGCCCCTGTATTAGCCTAGCAAGTTAATCTACATTAAGGCATGTATACCACACCCAATTAAGCATCAGAATAATTCCTCTTGGCTTTTTTCTTTTCTCTAACCCTGCCAAATCCATCACATGGAGAAACAGCCACCTCCCTCTCACACAGGTGCATCTCCCCTTCAAATTAGTCCAGGGCTACTTCCACCCACACTATATGCCCAAACATTAATGCCAGCCACTTTGAAGAACCTCCCTAAGTTTCACCCGCCCCACCCTCTTAGTCTCCAAACAGGACTGCCCCTCTCCACACACAAACACTTTAATCCCAATCGCCTTTACTTCTTCTCTCCTCCATTATTTAAACCTTACTGTTGCTACTCTGGAGCCCCATCTCCTCCACATTACCTAGAATGCCTTTATAATCCCACTCACAGTCAGGCCTTCCCTCCCTTTCTAAATTACTCCAGGATCATCTTCCTTCCTGCCACACCATACAGAAACACCTGTTACTCCAAAAGCTTTTGTTCCACCCCACAATTCCTCCAAATGCTGCACAAACAGCACCTTCACTAACAGTTCCCTCTCTCCTACTTCATTATCTGAGGACCGCCTTCTCTCCTCCCTACCTGCAAGCCTCTAAACTCCCAGTCACTTTCAGTTTTCCACCTAAATGCCTCAGGCCCCCATCCTGCCTCCCAGCTCCTCTAAAGCCCCTGCCCCCATCTCGGTCTCATTCACCACCTCAACTCCTCAGTCACTCACTCCCTTCATTCATTTAGCAGAACTGGCTTTCCTCCTCTCCCAAAGGAATCACTCCCAACACTTCCTACCCCACACTGTCATACAGATGGCATCACTCCCTCCTCCTCCTGGAAGATCACAGAAACCGCCTCCTCTTTTCCTTACTCTCTACATATTGACACTTGTTTCCCCCTAACCTTCTCTAGAGCACCCCATCCTTTTAAACCGAGCCATTTTACCGCTGCCTCACTCTCAGCACCCTCTCTTTACAGAACGAAACTACCACACAAATTGCTTTCCTACACACACTTCCAGATAACCCCATGACCTTCCTTCCCTGTGCAAAGTTAGGCACACACCCCTCTTGCTTCCAACCCTCCTTTAATCCCAGTCACCTGCCTTCCCAGCTCCCCACAGCCTTCCTAGCCTCCGAGTACCCAAGACCTAAGACCCTACAACACACGTGTGTGCATACATTACACAAACTCACATGTACTTCACTCTTCCAAATACCCCCTTTTATCTCAGCCCCTCCCCACTTCCAGCAGCCCTTTCACACACACATTCTTTCCCCCATTGATCCTGACCTTCAGTGTAACACCCACCCACCTCACTTGCTTTCCCTTAAATTCTTCAAATACCCCCTTTTAATCTCAGTCAGGGCCTCCCTTCCACTCATCTCAGCTATCACACAGATGGGTACTCTAGAGAGGAAAGAGTTAAAACCTGCCTTCATACATGTATTATGTACACACATGCCTCCCCTCCCCCAAGGAACCCCTTTAACCATAGTTTTCCCTGCCTACTTCTACCAGCCCTCTCTCAACCACCACAGATGACTCCCCCCTTCATATTTATCTCAGACAATCAGGCAGCTCTGGCCTCTGCCCCTCCACCCAGCCATTATTTAGGAAACCCAGTTTAACCATAGCTTCTCCTGCCTCCTCCTACCAGTCCTCTCTCTCAGCTATCACACAGATGTCCCCTCCCTCCTTCATACATAAATACACCTTACCAGTACAACTCCTGCTTTCCACCCACCCCAAATACCTTCAATGAACTTCCTTTAGGCCTATTTCCTCAGCTACCTCTCCCTACCCTTATATCAAAGACCAAACTTCATTCATATCACACACACAAAAAAGACACTTGCCTCCCCTCCCAATGGCTCCAGTGAACCCCCTTTAACTCTTGCTTCGCCCCGACTTCCACCCCCTTCCACTATCACACAGACCCCTCCCCCATTATATATATGCACTGAATTACATATATAATACAAACAACTAGCTTGCCAGCCCTTCCAGAGACGTCCTTTAATCTTAACTTCCCCCACACTCACCTCCCAGCAGCCCTATCTCTCTCTCTCAACTGGTATTTGGAAGCATGTTGATTTACACATATCAGTTAACTCCGCATTAATGTAACGTTTTTTAAAAATATGCAACTGTGCGTCTTTGTAATATTTTGTTCAAGTTGCCTGCTGATGCTTCCAGTTTCTGCGAACCACTTAAGAGGCGTTTTTAATATGTTAAGCTGTATAGAAATGAAATAATCCAACGCACAAATCTTTCTCCCCCCCCCCTTCTCCTCAAGCCCAGGAGCTCCCTCCCTTTCCCCAAGTCCTCCACCTGACCCCTTTCCCACCTGCCCCAGCTCCTAAACCAGGACCCACCTCCCTTCGCCCCCATTCCCCGACCCCCCTCCTCCTCTGTCCCCCAAGGCCTAAACTGTCACACACGGACAGCCCCCTCCCCCCTCTCTCTCTCGGCCCCGCTTCCAAGCCCAGGCCTTCCTGACCCTCCCTCAGCCATTCCCCACAGACACGACCCTCTTCCGCACCCCCCCACGGGGTTTATTTCTGGAGACTCACCTGCAGGTGCTCCTGGAAGCGGATGGGCAGGATTTGAGCCATGGCGCCCGAGGCGTTGTTGGGGTTTTGGGGCTCCAGCCCGGCGTTTGGGCGGGGGACCTAGTCTCTCCACAGGAAAAAAGAAACACGGGAGGAGGAGGGGGGGTTGAGAGAAAAGAAGCCGACGGCGAGGCGAGCCAAGGACCCGGGAAGGGGGAAAGGGCGGCTCTCAATGGCGGGGAAAGCAGAGAGGGAGAAGACGGTGGGAGGCCGCCGCGAGCGATCCGGAAACAGCCGCCGCTCGCTCGGCGGAAGGACACACCACTTTCCTCCTCAAGGGAAGGGAGAGCAACGGCCGGGCGGCGCAGGAACAGTCACGGCGGCGGCGGCGGCTCCCTCCGCCTTATCCTCCTCCTCACCTGCCGCCAATTAGCGCAGCGGCGGAAGGATCAGAACGCCGCCCACGCAAAAGAATCAATGAGAAGCGCGGAAGGATACGCGAAACCGGAAGGGACTTTTTTCTCCCTCTCTCTCTCTCGATGTGTCTTTCTCTAGCCAAGCTTTCGCCCCCCTCCCCTCTCGCTCTCTCCTGAGCCCCGCCTACTTCGGCGCTACGTCTCTCCCCCCTTTTTTTGCCACATCATGCGACCTGGGCGGAGGGGTGGCGTCACTTCCGCTCTCGCGCCCCACAGTCATTACCACCTGGGATCCTTGCCCCGTGATCACATGATTGGGGGGAGGAAGAAGGTGCTTCTCTCTCGGTAGACTTTCTAGGCAGAGGAGGAGGAGGAAGTTCACCTTGTTCCCCTCCGCATTCTCTTTCTCGGGTATTAAAATAGTCCCTGGTGAGAGGGGATGCTCAGAACGCTCCATGGCGTAGGTGGTTACGGCGCCTGCGCGGAAAAGAGCTGCTTACGGTTTTCCGCGGGTTCGAATCCCGGCCTTGGCACGCAGAGTGGAGATGACCTTGGACTGGTAACCTTGTTCCACAGGTTAATGCATAGAGAAAGGAGAATGAGACTTGAGGGAGGCTGTGCAAATACTTAATAAAATCAGCTGTCAGCTATATCAGAATAGGTCTCTGGGCAGGTTACATTGTAAAAATTAAATAAAAATGAATCTTAAAAAATGAACAATGTTAGTAAATATATCATGTATGAAACAAAGTGAGAATATTCAGCCCGAGGGCCACATTTTCTTGTGGGGGCCACATGGCACTAATGGGTGGAGCAACAAATGCAAATTGACCTTTTTGTAACCTCAAAGTTCTACCAATTTTACTTTCTCTCTGTTTTTCAAATTTTTCAGTTCACCCCATTGCTATCCCAACTTTGGGCTGTATTCTTCTCAAACCTGCGGGGGAAAACCCTATTACATACATTACTTTGCAATGAATTTTCCCTGATATAATGCATTTTGGGGAGTTTTTTCACTAACATGAAGCATTTGAGAGTGCACTTTCTCCCTAATATATGTATGATTTGGGGGGGGGGGGAATGAATTGCAAAATTCAAAGAGGGGATCTAGAAGGAAACACACATTCCTGTTCACGTATTTGGTTCAGGGAATGGAAATCAGGTGGGTAGGTGTTCCAATGTGAAGCAAACAAATTTCTCCCCTCCCTAGGATTTGTCCCATTTTGTAAATGTCAGCCACCCAATTAGCCAAAAGAGATACTCCTTGACTCCAGGCAATCAGGAAATGACTATTGCAATCCCCAAGGTTTTGCCCACCCATGGTTGGGCTTGGGATGTTTTTGAGGCTTACTGTTACCTTCCAATGCATTGCTCCTAAACAAGCAGTGTGAGAGGAGAGCCATTTCTCAAAAGACTTCCATGATAGCCTTATCTACTTTAATCCAAAGGCATGCCATTGTAAAAATAGAAAACTGTGGATGAAAATAGATTAACCGGGAGGTGGAATTGCTCTGTTCCCGCCCCCCTCCCAAAGCCAGCATAGATCTCCTGAAATGTATGAACCCCTTCAAAGAACTTACCAGGGATTTTTTTTTGGGGGGGTGTTGTAATTAAATAGATATATTGAACCACGACTATTACATTGCAAATGTTTAAGCATTACAAGTGTGGACCTGTGCTGTAACAAACTGCTGCAGTGTGGGGCGCTTTGGTTCAAGGCTTCCCCCATCTAATGTTTCCCACCCAATGAGAACATGCCAGAGCTAGGCAGCAGGCACAAATTCAGTAAATAAATAACATTACAGCCTGGATTTTTTAAAAATAAATTTATTCGGGCAGAAGCTTTATGAACCAGTCTCCTCCAGGTGTGTTTGTTAGGATGGCCAATGGTAGCTTTGGGCTAATAGAAGCTGCTCTGCAGGTGCAAAGGAGGTCAGTGTTGATTTCTGCAAATCCCTCCTATCCAATGCAGTGCACATACACCCCACCCCTCACAGGAGCATAGTGCATAAAGGTAAAGGGACCCCTGACCATTAGGTCCAGTTGCAGATGACTCTGGGGTTGCGGCGCTCATCTCGCTTTATTGGCCAAGGGACCCGGCGTACAGCTTCCGGGTCATGTGGCCAGCATGACTAAGCCACTTCTGGCGAACCAGAGCAGCGCACGGAAACGCCGTTTACCTTCCCGCCGAAGCGGTACCTATTTATCTACTTGCACTTTGACGTGCTTTCGAACTGCTAGGTTGGCAGGAGCAGGGACCGAGCAACGGGAGCTCACCCTGTTGCGGGGATTCGAACCACCAACCTTCTGATCAGCAAGCCCAAGGCTCAGTGGTTTAACCCACAGTGCCACCCACGTCCTAGTGCATAGTATATAGTATAGAGCAGCAGGGATGAAGAACCTTGGGGCTGGGGGCCAAATGTGGTCCTCCACATCTCTTTCTGGCCCTTGGGACTCTCCCCAAGCCATACTCCTGACCAGTGTCTGCTTTTCATCCTCCTTGAGTATTCTTGCCTGGCTAGAATGTGTCTGAACTGTGACAATGGCTCTTCCCTGCTTGGAGGATTGAAGAAACTGGCCTGCTGTTGTACAAAAGTTTGCATTTGTTCCTCCACACACTTTTGCTTCTGGCCCTGCAGAACCCTGGCATCTGGCCCTCGAAAGATGGTGCAGCAAGGAATATAGCCCGTCATTTCCCCAAGGAAATCCAGCAGAGCCTCTCCTTATGTTCTTAAAAAGGCCACACAAAGGAATGGCACAGACTAACCACAATGGTGGGCTGCACAAACACACGCCCTTGCTATAGGTAACCCTGCAGAAAAATGGAAGACAATGGGGACCAGTATCTTTAACTCAACTTGAAGGTCCAAAAGGAGGAATAGCAGATCCATCCAAGATTGATATCAACCCTGAAGATTCATTGCACACAGACATACACTCAAAAAACTCAATTTTAGCTGTCAGATCTTTATAACAAAGGTACAAAAAACATTTCTTACTCAACAAAAGGGGTGGTTATTTTACAACCAAGAATACACACACACACACACACACACACACACACACACAAACAAGTATATACAATATCACAATGAATATATTCTTTCAAAGGCTGAATAAAAGCTTTATAACTTCTTGCTTGAACAGTTCACCCAATGTGAGTGTGCTTTTTTAGAAAAAGGTTGCAATGTCATAGGCCACTTTCCAAGCCCAATACCAATAGATGAAGAGTGCTTGGAAGCAGCACAGGTAAGAACCATAAATATTTTTAATGCACTCGTTTTTAAAAGGTGGCTCCCCGCCAGGGTTTTGTCAAGTGGCCTTCTCTTCTGATCGCAAAACAACGCCAACAGTTTGATCAATTTTGACATGGAAAACTGTAAAGCAGCTTTTGCAGGGGGAAAGTCCTTGCAAAAGAGACAAAGAGGAGGAGGGCATATGAGAGAGGGAAGTGTGAGAGTCTCTGTATGAGAGAGGAAGGTTTGTGTGTGGTGTAGGAGAGACAAGAGAAGCCGGGGGCTTGTTTGAAGTGTAGTTTGTAGTGTAGTTGCCTCCTTAAAAGATAACTGATTTGGCCTCAACACCTTCAGAGGGGTCTCACCCATGACACGGCAACCACCACAGCTCGCTTGCAGGCATTTACAAGCATTTCTGAGCTACGAGCAGACATGGCATCCTCTCAGCCTCCAAGGCAACCCGCTGGGACTCTCTAACTAGAGCTGTCCCTTTGCGGCTGGTCCTTATATACACAGTGATGTAGCTCCACCCACCCGTGGTATCAGGTGACAGCTTGGGCTCCCCTGGGTCCTTCCTTCCCACCATCTCCATTCCCCCAGCTCTATCTGTGTAAATTCAGGTAAAACAAGTGTACATTGTGGGTGGCAGGGATGGAGGATTGCTGCCGGTTCAAGTTTCCTTGGAAGAGGTATTTAATTCCTGCATTCTCTGCTGCTTCCTTTCTAAGAACCGTGCCCTAGCATCACTTATGGATTGGTTATCATTCCTCTTCTCCATGTTCTTTGCAGACTTGTCTGTCGCTTTTTCTAAAAGGGAAAGGGGAAAACCACACACTGGAAATCAATATTGCAAAATGAAGGATTTCTATTACTACTACTACTATCATTTATAAATTTATATACTGATTATGTGCCAATATGGCTTCTGTGCTGTTTACCACTATAAAATCAATCCATAATTAAACTGCACAATAGCATTAAAACATCCTAAATTAAAAAAATGATTCTTTTCGCTGTATATGTTTAAAAAAAGTAAAAATTAAAACAACAAGATCACCAGCTCACTTAAACAGGTGTGTTTTGAGGATCCGGCAGAATGCCAATAATGATAGGGCCACTCATATATCAGCAGGGAGGGCATTTCACAACTCCGGTGGGGGGAAAAACGCCTCTCTGTTACTACAAGCTGATAATCATAAGGCCAAGGCAGAACTAACAGGGTTAGAGAACATTTCTCAGCCCAAGAGTCACATTCCCTTTTGGGAGATGCTCTGTCCATGCACTTCAGCCTTTCCCAAATTAAAATCATAAAATAAAACTACCAACGAAAAGGGGTGATTGGTTATTTCTGCCTGGGGACAACTTTCTCTCCAGCTTTGGTTACAGTGAACCATGCAACAAACTACAGGCACAACAGATGAAAGATTGTCTATCCAGTCCAGTTTCAAAATCCAAAATGCCAGCCCTGGGCTCCTTTGGAAGGAAGGGATATCTATCTAATAAATACATGAAGTAGCCAATAAGATTTAAACAAAACAGCAGCACAGAACATCATTGCAACGGAAGGGAGAAGAGCCACTCAGCCAAACGTCTGGCCAAAGGGGTGCATTGTAAACAATCATCGAAAGGCACAGGAAAACAAGAAGCAAACTAATAATAATAATAATAAATTTATTTATTTATACCCTGCCCTCGCTGTCCAGAGCCAGGCTCATGGCGGCTAAAACCAGTAAAATTACAGTAAAAACATAAGGGGGGGGGGGAGAAACCAATTTAAAATACAGGTTAAAATGCAATTTAAAATGCATCCTCATTTCAAAAGTAGCCCATAGATCAAAACCATAAGGGGAGGGAAACAGAAGGGTCAGACTGAGCCCAAACCAAAGGCCAGGCGGAACAGCTCTGTCTTGCAGGCCCTGCGGAAAGATGCCAAGTCCCGCAGGGCCCTAGTCTCTTGTGACAGAGCGTTCCACCAAGTCGGGGCCAGTACTGAAAAGACCCTGGTCCTAGCTGAGACCAATCTAAGCACCTTGCGACTTGGGACCTCCAAAATGTTGTCATTTGTGGACCTTAAGGTCCTCCACGGGGCATACCAGGAGAGGCGGTCCCATAGGTACATGGGTCCTGTACTGAGTCAGACCCCGGTCCATCCAGCTCAGTAACGTCTACACTGACTAGCAGATGCTCTCTGCAGTTTCAATCAGAGGCTTCTCCCTGGCCCCACCTCATGCCTTGTGCTTGCAAGCCAGATACTCTGATACTGATTGCACAAGATGCAACTTTGGAGAGGATGCCATTCCACTCCACCGCCTGGGGCCACCACAGAGGAGGCCTTGTTTGAGCTTACCATTCCGCTTCTCGAGGTCCTCCTTGTTCCTCCATTTGGCCATCTCCTCCTCCGTCACCTCCTCCCGGGCCATGCTGCTCAGCTCGTAAGCGTCGATCTTGTGCAGCCGGGGCAGCAGGTCCTGAACCCACTCGTAGCGGACCGGACACACCATCCTGACGTAAACCTTGGAGGTCACGAGGACATCATGGAAGAGGATCCATTCCAGCTGGGCTTCCTGATCACGGAGCTGTGGGAGACATGTGTGCTTTCCAAGTTATCAGAAATACTTCGTACAAGAGGAGCTTCCTTTCAGGAAGGAGATGGTTATCAATGGCCACTAGCTATGATGGCTATGCTCTGCCCCAAGTTCTTCCTGAGCTACATTGCCCATCATTCCTGATCCCTGACACAGCTGGCTGGGGCTGATGGGAGCTGGAATGCAGCAAGTCCTTCTCCCCCTCTCAAAATAACAGAACCCAAACAGGGCCATCTGAACGCCCGAAGTTTCAGGAAGGCAAAAGGAAGCAGTTCTTTGCATACCTGATGGAGCATCTCCACCCCCATCGTTCTACCTGGACACTGAGGTCCAGCGCCAAGGGCCTTCTGGGGAGAAGCCAAGTTACAGGGAACCAGGCAGAGGGCCTTCCCAGTAGTGGCACCCACCCTGTGGAACACCCTCCCACCAGATGTCAAAGAGAACAACAACGACCAGACTTTTGGAAGACATCTGAAGGCAGCCCTGTTTAGGGAAGCTTTTAATGTTTGATGGACTACTGTATTTTAATATTTTGTTGGGAGTCTCCCGGAGTGGCTGGGGAAACCCAGCCAGATGGGCAGGATATAAATTATTATTATTATTATTATTATTATTATTATTATTATTATTAAACTAAAATAGTGGAATTGACTCCTGCAGGAGGGCAGGGCTAGCACACCGATTTGGATGGCTTTAGAAGAGGATTGTACAAATTCACCGAGGACAAGGCTATCCATGGCTACTAACCACAATGGCTCTGCTCTGCTGCCAGGGCTGGAGTTGGCAATGTTTCTGAATGCCAGCTGCTGGAAAGCCCAGGAGGGGAGAGTTGCCCTTTTGCTCAGATCCTGCCTGTGGCCTTCCCAAAGGCATCTGGTTGACCACTGTGAGAACAGGATGCTAGCACAGATGGGCCACTGGCCTGATCCTGCAGGCTCATCTCATGTTCTTAAAGAAATGTAAAGGTAAAGGGAGCCCTGACCATTAGGTCCAGTCGCAGACGACTCTGGGATTGCGGCGCTCATCTCGCTTTATTGGCCGAGGGAGCCGGCGTACAGCTTCCGGGTCACGTGGCCAGCAGGACTAAGCCACTTCTGGCGAAACCAGAGCAGCGCACAGAAACGCCGTTTACCTTCCCGCCAGAGTGGTACCTATTTATCTACTTGCACTTTGATGTGCTTTTGAACTGCTAGGTTGGCAGGAGCAGGGACCGAGCAACAGGAGCTCACCCAGTCGCGGGGATTCGAACCGCCGACCTTCTGATCGGCAAGTCTGATCAAACCGCCACCTGCATTGCTCTTTAAAGAAAGGTACACCCCGGTAAAAACTGCAGAGTTAAGCATGTACTGCACTGGCAGCTTCCCGACTTCCTGTCTTAAGGGAAATCCTTGTTATATCCACCTAGCTATCAAGGAACCCCTGTGCGTCTGGCCACAGGACCCCTGCCTGCATGATGAACGACACTGCCGTAGCTCAGTGGAAGAACGCCTGCTTTGCCTGCAGAAGGTCCCAGGTTCAATCCCTGGTGTCCCCAAGCTAGGTGGGCAAGAGACCCCTGGTCTGAAACCCTGGAGAGTTTGCTGCCGGTCAGGTCTGACTCGGTGAAAAGCTTAATAATAATAATAATAATAATAATAATAATAATAATAATAATAACTTTTATTTATACCCGCCCTCCCCGGCCAGAGCCAGGCTCAGGGCAGCTAACAACAGTAACATTACAGTAAAAACATAATAGGGGAAAAGAAAAAAGAAAAAAAACAATTTTAAATACAGGTTATAAGGTGTAAGTTGCCTCGTGCCAAGTCAGACCACTGGTCCACCTCAGTATTGTCTCCCTTGACTGGCAATGGCTCTCCGGGGGTTTCAAGCAGGAAAACATTCCCAGCCCTGTCCAGGGATGCAATTGGGGACTGAACCTGGGACCTTTCTCTTTAAAAGACTATTTACCTATACCATCAAATAAAGCCAGGAATGCAGAGAATCTGCTTGGCTGGGCTTACTTCTTAATCTACAGAAAGGTTCAACCATTCCATCCCCCCCCCTCCCCAGCAATTATTAACAGAGGGGGGGATCTTACGGCGGACGAAGGGTGAATGTAGACGGTGCTCCCGTGACCGTCCATGGTACAGAACGACTTGCCTATGGATCTAAGGGCAAAAAACACAAGAAGAGGTTGACGCAGACTTTCCAAAAACCAGCCCGTACCGCACCACCCACTGAAAGGGACGACCACATTTCCTCGACTATTTGACGATAGTCTTTGACTTGGGACTCTGGTCATTTTAACCCCAGCGCAACTGTACTCATTCTACAAGTTTTATGTAGCTTTGTTTCCCCCTCTTTTAATTTTCCACCTGCTGTTATAATTGTCCTATCTGTTTTATTTACACTACAAAATGAATCACAGAGTTGGAAGGGGACCCTGAGGATCATCTAGTCCAACCCGCTGCAATGCTCAGCTGGTTAGAGCGTGGTGCTGATAATGCCAAGGTTGCCGGTTTGATCCCCGTATGGGACAGCGGCATATTCTATAACCATAGAATCGTCCCTTCCAACTCTACAATTCTACGACTCTATGAGCTTGTAGTCTTAACCTCCAATAACATGCTTACTGACAGAGCACGGCAGCCCTATAAGCCAGTGAACTCCCTTTACACAGTCTCCACTCAAAAACATCCCAGAGCCTTTACTCTGGTATGTTTAAATGTCCTTCCATCAGCAGTTCTGGAGGGGAGGTTCCAAAAGAACTTCCCTGTCGTCAACGTAAGGTAAAAGTAAAGGACCCCTAGACGGTTAAAGTCCAGTCGAGTTCGGCTATGGGGTGCAGCGCTCATCTCCGCTGACAGACAGCTTTTATGAGTCATGTGGCCAGCATGACGAAACCACTTCTGGCGCATGGAACACCGTGACAAGTGCCAGAGCACACAGAAAGGCCGTTTACCTTCCTGCCGCAGCGACACCTATTTATCTACCTACGCTGGTATGCTTTCGAACTTCAGGAGCTGGGACAAAGCAACAGGAATTCGCCCCATTGCACGGATTCAAAATGCCGACCTTCTGATCGGCAAGCCCAAGAGGCTCAGTGGTTTAGACCACAACACCACTCCTTTCCCCCATTAATGTAAATGTCCTTGTGAATCTAGAGAAGTAGAAATGGTAACTCATGTCCTTGTGTGTCGTTCTTTTTATCATGACACAGGTAATATTTTTACTGAAAATCCTTTTACGGAAATTCCCAGGATCATCATGAGCATTTTCTACATTTTTGCTCCTTTCGGATAAGAACGTACCCAGGGGGAGTGAAACATTGTGCAGCTGCGTGCAAAATTCAACTAATTTCAGCAAACTTAAAATCTCGTTTTCCATGCCTGGCGTCCTATAGTACTATACAGTTATTAGTAATTTTATGGCTATAGTTCTGCTTGCCATTATTTTCTGCAATTGTACATCATTTATTTCTGGATATTGGTAATTGACCGTAATAAGGAGATTGATTGTTGAACTCCTTACCTCCTGGCGATATTGGCAAAATAACCTGCACAGAGACATCTTCTCAGGATCTCATTCCTGGAGCCGTCAAAATGCTCTCTTGGAAAGTCTGCCAGCTAAAGAGAGAGAGAGAACCAAAAACTGCCTTACTCAATCTGATGGAAGGTCTTTCTACTCCATGGTGAGTCAACATGAGTCCTCCAACTCCCATCAGCCCCAGCCAGCCTGGTCAACCACCAGGGATCATGGGAGCTGTAGTCCATCAGCAGCTGGAGGGTGCCATGTTTGCTATGCTTGTTCCAGGTCAATCCTCTATTATTTATTTTTATTTATTTATTTAAGAAGTTTATATCCTCCCCCTTCCACCCAAAGGTATCCCAGGCGGCAAACCCACAAGAAAGCTAAGCCATCTTTCCCCAAACAATTCCAAGGCACATGCAGACTGGGAAAGATCTCTGCTTAAAAGCCGTGTTGGAAGAGGAAAATCTTCAGCTGGCACCAAAAAGACAACAGAGATGGCGTCTGTCTAATATTTAAAGGGGAGGAAACTCCAAAATAACACCAAAGGCGTGCTTCATATTTTGTGCGGAGTGAATCTCCTGATGGGATGGTATTTTCAGGAGGCCCTCACCTGCGGAGCGCAGTCATCAACTGGGCATATAAAGGGACGAGACAATCTTGCAGGGATCCTGACCTCAAGCTGTGCAGGGCTTAGTATACCCAAACCAGGTAACTGCAAGCTAGTGCCAGCCAGATTCCTCAGTCCACCCTCCATGGGCCAATTTTGACAGTAAGTAAAGAGTACAAGAGATAGTAAAATAAAATAAAAAGGTCTAAGTTCAATGAGGCTTGCATTAGCAGCTCTTGAAAGTAAGGAGCGGGGAACCTAAACGACAGCTGTGAAATCTCTGGTGTGTGTGAAACACTAAATTTGTGTTTTGGAATGACTGTTTTAGCAGGCAAAATCAAAGACAATCAGGAGTTTATTATGTCAGGGAAGGGTGCCAAGCATGAGCTTTGAAATAAAAAAAATTAAGGTTATATATATATATATATATATATATATATATATATATATATATATGCTTTCGTAGATTTTCACGGGTACAGGAATGCAGGTTTTGGTGTCTTCGGGTGTCTTCCCGTGTAAGAGTCGGGGTGTCTGGGCGACGTTTCGACGAGGTCTCACTCGTCATCTTCAGGCTGGTGCTTTCGGCTTCTTGTTACTGGAACAGAGCCTCTGTTCCAGTAACAAGAAGAACAGAGCCTCTGTTCCAGTAACAAGAAGCCGAAAGCACCAGCCTGAAGATGACGAGTGAGACCTCGTCGAAACGTCGCCCAGACACCCCGACTCTTACACGGGAAGACACCCGAAGACACCAAAACCTGCATATATATATATATATATATATATATATATATATATATATATATAACGTTCATAAATGTACCAAGCAAACACGTACATAAATATATAAACCACATGTCTGAAGCAGCACAGGAAAACAGCCCTGAAACCATTTTGACTCCCAAACTGACCAAATGATTTCTCTGCAAGGTCAAGGAAAATGGAAAAGTCTCCCCATTGTCTTTTCATTCACAAATCCTGTCTTAAGGGTATGTCTGTGTATGAATAGGGTGAGTCTGTGACCTGGCTCAGGAACTAAGTATTTATCATTACAAAAGACTGGCCAGGCTCCCCGGGGTATCCAGTCAAGTAGGCATTAACAGGTACCCTGCCAGACAGGAGGTAAAGAACGCACTCATATTTCTGTTGCAGACCACCCTTTCTGTGATATAGGTATGATGTTTCTGGGGGTGGTCTTGGACTCCAGGGCGGGCAATTTAAAATGTCTATATAAGGGCGGGCACACCTTGGTTCGGGGTCCTCCTCCTTCTCCTGCATGCGAAGGGGGCACCCTGTTGCAACAGTTCAATAAAGATCAGGCTTAATAGCTGCTTTGCTTCTCAATATTCTCTGGTTGGCCTCTGTTCTTATCTCCGACCGATGGAGAACCTTGTGTCCTCCATAAGGGAATAAGGGCAGATTTTCATTTATTAATGCTTTAAGAAGCGTAAGAGTCGTGCAGGATCAGGTCAAACGCCCATCTGGTCCAACACACTCTTCTCACTGTGCCAAGGGGAAATCTGCAAGCAGGAATCTTGACAGCAGCCGCTGAGAGCCTCCATGAATTTGTCTAACCTCTTAAAGCCATCCAAGTTGGGGGTCATCGCTGCCTATTGTGGGAGCGACTTCCACAGTGCTAACTGTGCACAGCTCCTTGGGGAAACCTCCCAAGGTCCCCTGCGTGACACTGGCCCCCCCCGCCCCGTCCCAAGACCCCCAGACCCCAATGTAGACCCACCTGCTTCAGCTTGCTGGTGATCTCCCAGAGCTGCCCTTCCACACTGAACGCCATCTTCAGTGCTCTCCAGTGGACCCAGTTATCCCGGCACCAAGCAGAAGGGGACTTGCTAAGCCAGAGGGAAATAAGCGAGATCAACAAAAGCTGTTGTTTTAAATGGAACATGGGGAGCTGCTTTCTGCAAAGCAAGATTCCTGTCCTCAAGGTTCCGAATTAAAGGCTGGTTTAATAAGAAAGGAAGCCGCCTTATACAAAGTTTATCTAGCTCAGTACTGTCTACACTGACTGGCAGTCTCTTCCCTACCAGGTGCCAGGATGTTTTCCTGGGCAGAAGATGTAGTAACGTGTGCGAGGAAATTAACATGTGTTCCTTCACCCTCTTTTCCTTCTGGCCCTGCCCACTGCTGATATCTGGCCCCTGCAATGTTGCCCAGAAGGGAATGTGGCCCCCAGGTCGGGCAAAGGACCCACACCCCTAATATCTACCCCTCGAAACCTTGAACTCAACCCTACTTACAACCCTCTGGCCATCTGCTATTCTGGCACAAGAGGAAAATTCTTCCGGATATTGCTGGACTACAACACCCATCGTCCTGGACCCAATAGTCGCACCAACAGGGGCTGATGGGAGTTGTAGTCTGACAACACCTGGAAGGTGTGATAGGAATTTTGAGGTCTTAGATATATGGTAATGTTCATAACCGCACGTACATAGATCAGCACAGGAAGACCGACCTGGAACCATTTTGATTCCTAAATTGAACAAATGTTTTCTCTGCAAGGTCAAAGTGGGAAACCTCCCCATTGTCTCTTTCCTCACAAATCCTGTTTTAAGGGTATGTCTGTGTTTGAATAGGGTGTGAGCCTGTGACCTGGCCCAGAAACTAAGTATTTATCACTACAAAAGACTGGCCAGGCTCCCCAGGCAATCCAGTCAAGTAACCTGCCAGACAGGAGATGAACAACGACAGGAGAAAAACAACGTTCAAATTTCTGTTTTAGACTGCCTTTTCTGTGATGCAGGTATGATGTATCTGGGGGGTGGTCTTAGGTTACACCCCTTCTGTGATGTATGTATGATGTTTCTGGGGGTGGTCTTGATCTACAGGGTGGCAATTTCAAAAGTCTTTATAAGGCCTTGCGCACCATTTTTCTGGGTTCCTCCTCCTCTCCTGCGGGTGAGGGAACCACCCTGTTGCAACAGATCAATAAAGATCAGGCTTACTAGCTGCTTTGCTTCTCAATATTCTCTGGTTGGCCTCTGTTATGCTCTCCCAACAATAGGGAACCTATGTAAGGACTCTATATGGGCTTTTGGATACCCCATAAGGGGAAAGGGCAATTTTTTGTTTACAGCACTGAGTACCTTGCTTTGCACTGTTCAAAGACATTCAGGAGAGTCGCAAAGTCGTTGCATCCTCCCGCTTGCAAAGACAGCTCTTGGTGTCGGAGCTCAGCTTCTTTCTGAGCCTCAGGATCACCTAAGGAAATACGGTGACAAATGTAAGGTAGTATTTCTTATGTTTATCCAGGATGGGAATAAGATGGAGATAGTAGCCAGGTTTCTGCAGCACACAGTGAGGATTCCCGAGTGGTTACACGAGTGCTAGATGCAGATTTTGCTGAGTGATTTCACTGTACAGAACCTTATTGTAATCTTGTTTATATGCCAATAAAGCTTTGAGAATTTGAGAAGTTGGATGAAGTTGGTCATCAATTCCTTTTATTCCAAATTTCCCAGAGCAATCTAATGCTTTTTGGGTACTTGCGGGCTTCTATCATCATTTCCTGGGTCAGGTGCAACAGGAAACAACGGTTGAGTAATCCAGGAAGACTTCTTTATTATTATTATTATTATTATTATTATTATTATTATTATTATTATCATCATCATCATTAGACATCCGAAAAAGGTCCGAGACAAAAGCTTAGCAGAACCTGTCATGAGAATTAGCAGTGGGGGAAACTGTGCCTCTGGGCATAAGCAGAGTGTTCTCCCAGTCACTGTTCAGTTGCTACAGCCCAGCTTCTGGCTAGGGAAAGGGGCTAGCTGTGGAGGCACAGGGCAGGTTTTCAAGTTTGGTTTTTTAAAGTGGGCACAGATAAATGATTAAGTAGCCCCCCACCCGCAGCAGCTCCCTTTCAAAGGCACCGCTAGCATGCACTGCTTTTGACTGCTGAGCCAAAGAAACCCAAAGTTAATGTGTTACAGAGATTACCCGGCACCACCAGCGAATGTGGGGAGGACCATCAAAGGACCTTTGTCCTCTAACAACAATCGTTCCTATTCAAGCATCACTCCCCAGCCCAGCCCTTTGCCTATTTTTTTCGTTTCCACAGCCGTTACAGGCCTCTGCCATAGCACAGAAAACAGATATTTCCCTCAGTGCTTCTCAGTCTAACCCACCTCGCAGGGCTGTGGTGGGGACTAAATAAGGAGGGAAACACGGGTGCCCCCTTGAGCTATCAGGTGTTGTTGACTCAAGTAGGACCTTCCACTCTCACAGACACAGCCCTTCTCTGTTTTCTTTCTCCATCTGATACTTAACATTCCATGCCTACTAAACATGCTCAGATTGGGCTAGGATTTTGGAGTGGGGTGTGGGCTCCTTGTCTTTTGTTTTAATAATAGCCTTTTGGACTTCCATAATCCCAAGAATTTCCCTGAACACACTACTATTAGTTAAATAATACTTTATTTATACCCCAGCCATCTGAGTGGCTCCCAACAGAATATTAATGATGATAATTAATAATAATAATAATAATAATAATAATAATAATAATAATAATACTAAAGCAATCAAACATCAAACATTAAAAGCTTCCCTAAACAGGGCTGCCTTCAGGTGTCTTCTAAAAGTCAGATAGTTGTTTATTTCCTTGACATCTGATGGGAGGGCATTCCACAGGGCAGGCGCCACCACTGAGAAGGCCCTCTGCTTGGTTCCCTGTGGCTTCACTTCTCGCAGTGAGGGAACCGCCAGAAGGCCCTTGGAGCTGGACCTCAGTGTCCGGGCTGGACGATGGGGGGAGGAGACGCTCCTTCAGGTATACTGAGCCGAGGTTGTTTAGGGCTTCAGAGGCCAGCACCAACACTTGTGTTCAGAAACGTATTGGGATCCAATGTAGGTCTTTCCGGACCGGTGCTATATGTTCTCTTGAGAAACCCTCTTGCTCTCAACTGCTGTTGGCACTCAACACACAAGTTCGCTATTAGGAGGGTGCCTTTTTAATTTTTTTAATTTGCAAGGCTAGACAGAAGTCACGTTTTCTTGATGCAAAAAAATGTGGGCTACCTAGATGCACAAACTTATCATTATCATCATGATCCAGAGTATAACAACCTCGGCTAAGGCCTCCGCAAGGAATGATCCTACCCTAAAAGGACCGTCTTCAGGGGAGGAAATGTGTGTTCTCTGGCTCCACAGCGGCCAACAGCGGCCACCCCTTCTCCCGTCCTACCTGGTCGAATGAACACTTTTTCCACTGACAGCATGGCTGCGATTGGAAGCATCAAGTCTTCGCAGCCTAGAGAGGCAGCCTTTATGACAGCACAAGTCAGGTTCGGAGGCAGGGGGAACCGCACCATGAACTCCCCCAGTTTGGTCACGTAGCCTCTCCTAAATTTTGGGGAGAGCGAGAAGATGGGTGGCGGGGGAAAAGGAATGAGGGCTAATCTGCAAATCTGGTTATCCTTCCGTTAGCCCTAGGCGTGTGATTCCATTTCACAAAGTGACATCAGAGCCGTCACGTGACCCACTGCATAAAGTAGCAAAATGACATCAGAGAAGTCAAAGCTCCGCCCACTTCTGCCCCAATCGTCATTTTATTTATTTACTCTACTACTGAGCTGCAACCCCCTCCCACCATATTCTTGGGAGCAGAAGAAATTAGTAGCAGAAAGAACTTTTAAGTCTGGACGCAGACACAGACTGTATATCAGGGCCTCCTATCTTTTTTACACCTGAGAGCACATTTGTATTTTTTTGTTAGAGGGGGATTTTCCACTGGTGGCAGATGACATAGACTGTGACACCATGAGACTGGTGTAAAACCAAATTAAATAAAGGTTTATTACAAAACAACAAACAGCAAAGCTTGTGGGTGTTTTTTTTCTGCAGGCAGAGTTCAAACTGCAGCTTTTCTCCTTCTGTAGTCATGACCAGCTGCAACCAATCTGCCCAAAGCTCCCATAAACAGTTCTTAAAGGTACAAACATATTTACTGTTTCTATACAGAATGATTCCCAACATTTTTGAGCAAGTGCACCACTCCCTCTGGTCATTTCTCACCCGCCCCCCACTCCTCCAGATCCCAATCCCAACCCACACACAACCCACCCACACCCCAACACACACACAATTCGCTTCACCAAGAGATCTGGGGAACAGTCGTCAGATTCAGCAAAATGAAACCAAGCTGTGAAAAGTGCATTGGAGCTGAAAGAGGAAGTGGGAAAGAGAGTCACTCTTCCAACTTCCTCCTTCAGCTCTATGAACTACAGTGGTGCCTCGCAAGGCGAAATTAATTCGTTCTGCAAGTCTCTTCGTCTTGCGAGTTTTTCGTCTTGCGATGCACGGTTTCCCATAGGAATGCATTGAAAATCAATTAATGCGTTCCTAGGGAAACCGCCTTCAGACCAGGTCCGGGGACAGTCTGTCCCCGGACCTCTTCTGAAGGCTGGGGGGGGGGACAAGGGCTTTTCTTCCCACCCCCAGCATTTTAAAAAACCCGGGACAGCGGAGGACTTCTCCGCTGTCCGGGCGATCTTAAAATGCTGGCGGGCGGCATTTTAAAATCGCCCCGGACAGCGGAGGACTTCTCCGCTGTCCGGGGCGATTTAAAAGCCCCTGGGAAGGCAGGCAGGGGGGACAAAGACTTTCGCCCCCCGCCCGCCTTCAGAAGGTGTTCCCGCCCCGCTTCGGAACAGCGTTCCGAAGTGGGGCGGCTGGGGCAGGTGTTCCCGCCCCCCCCCCCCGCTTCGGAACAGCGTTTTAAAATGCTGGGGGTCGGGAGCGAACGCTTCGCTCCTGACCCCCAGCATTTTAAAATCTCCCCGGGACACGGGGAGATTTTAAAATGCTGGCGGGCGGCAGCTCCCAACCCCCAGCATTTTAAAATCTCCCCGGGACAGGGGGAGATTTTAAAATGCTGGGGTCGGCAGCGAACGCTTTGCTCCCGCCCGCCAGCATTTTAAGATCGCCCGGGGCAGGCGGGGGGAAGGCAGGCGGGGGGGGGAGCAAAGACTTTTGCCCCCCGCCGGCCTTCAGAAGAGGTCCTCTTCTGAAGGCCGGCTGTGGGCGAAAGTCTTTGCTCCCGACCGCCAGCATTTCCCTATGGGCTTTCGTCTTGCGATGCAAGCCCATAGGGAAATTCGTCTTGCGAAGCGCCTCCAAAACAGAAAACCCTTTCGTCTTGCGGGTTTTCCGTCTTGCGAGGCATTCGTCTTGCGGGGTACCACTGTATTCAAAAGAGGGGGGAAAATAACCACACTCACCACCCCACAACTAAAGGGACACTTGAGCAGGGTGGGGGTGCCCAAAGGCTTCCTGGGTGGCAGAGGAAGACTTCACGGGTGCTATTGCACAATCCAGGTGGCCCCTGTACAAAATATGCTCTGTTTTAATCTACTGTTGTTGTTTCAATAATAATAATAATAATAATAATAATAATAATAATAATAATAATAATAATTTATTATTTATACCCCGCCCATCTGGCTGGGTTTCCCCAGCCATTCTGGGCGGCTCCCAACAGATAAATATTTTTATTGATTTTTAATTTCAAGCCACACAGGGAATAAGAGCTTAGTAGTTTTTTCAAAAAGAAGAAGAAAATATCAGCTGATGGCTGTAATATGAGATGTTCCAGTAAATAGTTCTATGTGTCAATGGAGAGTGAAAACCGGCAATCTCTTGTTTTTACTGATTTGTAAGGTGCATGGGAGGTAAACATAATTTAAGAAAATTACAGGGAAAATAAATGTACAGTGTGTACACAGGTGCTTAAACTTACCGGTCAATAGCGCTGCATTGATAAAGCTCCTTGAGAGCTTCCAGAATACGTCTCTCTTCCGGGCGATCCAAATAAGGAAATCTAAACAGAAAATGGGGGGAATCAAGTCACCAAAGGTTGCGGGATTCCTTAAAAAGAAGTGAAGCAACAAGATCGCCAATCCTCTTCCCTTCCCCACCCCTGCGACTCCCCGTTCAGCTTGTTGGGCAGGATGGGCACCTGATGACATCGTGGATAGCAAGGCACTTCAAGGTCAGGATGACAGAGGTCAAGCTGGTTCGCCTGATCTCTGGAACCATGTGGTCGGGCATACACTGCTCCCAGAATTCCTTGCTGTACACCCGGTAGCACTTCCCAGAAGATGTCCGTCCGGCTCGGCCAGCTCGCTGCATTGCTTCGCTCCTGAAAAGAGGATCATTAACTAACGATTATCAATATATTGGCGGCTAACTAAATAACTTAGGCTTCAAATATGTGAAAGACCGCCTCCTTCCCCACAAGCCCTCTCAAGTGTTAAGCTCAGCAGAGGGGCCCTCTTGGCAGCAACAGAAAATTATTGTTTTGACTGCAGACAATGCACAGCCCCACGCTACCGTATTTTTCGCTCTATAAGACGCACCAGACCATAAGACGCACCTAGTTTTTGGAGGAGGAAAACAAGGAAAAAAATATTCTGAATCCCAGAAGCCAGAACAGCAAGAGGGATTGCTGCACAGCAATCTGTCTCGCTATTCTGGCTTCTGGGATAGCTGCACAGCCTGCATTCGCTCCATAAGACGTACACACATTTCCCCTTACTTTTTAGGAGGGAAAAAGTGTGTCTTATAGAGCAAAAAATACGGTACTTCAAAGAACAGAATTTCGAAAGAGAAAACAACAGGGTTCCCTTTCCGTGTAAAACATGGGTAGGCAAACAAAGGCCCGGGGGCCAGATCCTGCCCAATCGCCTTCTAAATCTAGCCCGCGGACAGTCCAGGAATTAGCATGTTTTTACATGAGTAGAATGTGTGCTTTTATTTAAAATGCATCTTTGGGTTATTTGTGGGGCATAGGAATTCATACATTATTATTTTTTGCAAAATATAGTCCGGCCTCCCACAAGGTCTGAGGGACAGTGGACCGGCCCCCTGCTGAAAAAGATTGCTGACCCCTGGTGTAAAACAGGGTCCCCTCCTTGGCCGAGGGTTTTAAGCAAAGGATGAGCAGGTGTCTGACAGGGGCTCAGCAGTTGCAAGATTCCTGCCACTGACCAGAGGGTTGGATTGCATGACCTCAGAGATCCCTTCCGAAATTCTACAAAGCCAGGATAAAATGGAATGCAGGTCAAATGAATAGAGTTATATGTGTGATGTTAAATTAGTAACTAGCAGCAACATATCCAGCATTGCTTGAGAAGTCTAAAAAACTCATTTTTAAAAATCAAGGCAGTTGTAAAATCAGGGGTTAAGATCAGCACAGTTTCGAAAGGTTCCCATCCACCGTGCCCCCTGCTTAACTTTGCAAACGTGCTGGCAGTTTTACCGCCGCATGAAAATTTTGGTCATGGTACCTTAAGAGGTGTGTCTAAATGCATAGTTAGCAGACCCACAACTTTCCAAAATATATAACAGACACAAATATATTATAATATTTGTAATAATAATAATAGTTACTACCAACCAAAAACCTGAACCTGAATTTGCTTATTTCCTCCGCCCTCCCAGCCCATTTTCCTTTTGTGTCGTGCCTTTTTAGACTGTACGCCTGCTGGCAGGGGTGATCTTAAAAAAGATGGCTCTGGGGGCCTTCCTTTTGGCTGAAGAGCAGAATTATAACAAATAAATTAGCTGCAGCAGCCTGTGGAGAAATTACAGGTTCCATAAGAAAGGCTGTTTCTTCTAAAATGGTGAGAAACAAACCCCACAGTACCTCAAACTTACTTGGAAATGGGGACAACTTCCAGCGTGTCCAAGCCCACTCTCGGGTTGTGGTTTAACTGCTTCACAAACCCGCTGTCCACCACGTACCTTAAAGAGAAGCTCAAATGTGATCCATGCATTCAACCATCACAGCAGGCCTAATTTCACATCGGCCCCTTAAACCAGCAGTGGGGCACCTTTTGCAGCCTGAAGCCCAAATTCCCTCGTGGGCCTGCTTTTGGGGGTGGAGCCACATGTCACTAGTGGGTGGAGTCAGAGGCGAGCGGAGAAACAGAAGCGACTCTTAATTCTGTGCGGCAGGGACCTATCTGTACCATATACATCTAAAGCAGTATCCTGCCTCTTTAAACTGCCATGGCTTCTTCCCCCAAAGAATCCTGGGAGCTGTAGTTTCTTGAGGGTGCCAAGAGTTGTTAGGAGACTCCATCCCAGAGTGGTTTAACAAACGATCCCTCTTCCCTGGGAACTCTTTATTTATTTACTTGCAAATTTATAACCAGGGACGCGGGTGGCGCTGTGGGTTAAACCACAGAGCCTAGGACTTGCCAATCAGAAGGTCGGCAGTTCAAATCCCCGCGACGGGTTGCACTCCCATTGCTCGGTCCCAGCTCCTGCCAACCTAGCAGTTCGAAAGCACATCAAAGTGCAAGTAGATAAATAGGTACCGCTCCAGCGGGAAGGTAAACGGCATTTCTGTGCGCTGCTCTGGTTCGCCAGAAGCGGCTTAGTCATGCTGGCCACATGACCCGGAAGCTGTACACCAGCTCCCTCGCCCAGTAAAGCAAGATGAGCGCCGCAACCCCAGAGTCAGCCACGACTGGACCTAATGTTCAGGGGTCCCTTTACCTTTACTTTTAAATTTATAATAAAAAAATTCCTTCCAGTAGCACCTTAAAGACCAATTGAGTTAGTTCTTGGTATGAGCTTTCGTGTGCATGCACACTTCTTCAGATACGAAGATGCACACGAAAGCTCATACCAAGAACTAACTCAGTTGGTCTTTAAGGTGCTACTGGAAGGAATTTTTTTATTATAAATTTATAACCCATTTCGTAAAATGCGACAGCCAGTGTGGTATAGTTGTTAAGAGTCCTGGGCTACGGGTCCGAATCCCCACTTAGCCATGAACTTCACTGAGAGAACGTGGGCTAGTCATGGTCTCTCAGCATAACCTACCTCACAGGGTTGTTATGTGAATAAAATGGTGAAGGAAGAATCATGTGAGCTCGTAAGGGGGCGGAATTAATTTTGGCCTGCCATACATATCCAAGTCACCCACCCCTCTGTTCTCAGGCCTCTGCCTCATTCTCCTGGTCAAAAAATACCCAGAACAGCTAACCTGATTCCATCAATTGTCAGAGAAGTTGCGGCAATATTTGTGGCCACCACACACTTTCTGATTCCTGGAGGAGGAGGGAGGAATATTCTCCTTTGTTGATCTGGGGGGCGGAAAAGAGTTGTAGAGACCTTGAAACAGACGTCTGTCATTAGTTCTTCAAATGGGGTCATGGGGAGGAGAAATGAGGCTGTGCCTTTTTGCCCAGTCAACCTGGGTTTCAGCAAGGCACTGCCTGGACAGCTCCGAGTCCTAAGGACTAGCGACTTGGTTTGTTGGCTGGCTGGTTTGTAATGAAAGTTGAGGTTCTCACAAAGCAGAACTCAGACTCACCTGTTGGCATGGAGCCATATAATGGCAATATGAGCAAGCCTTCGACAGAGCGATCCCTTACATCGAATTGGTAATCGATGGACTCTGCCTTTTGGAAAAGCAACTCGCAGGTTTTCTCAATCTCGGATTGGCCTAAAAACAAAAAGAGAAACAAGGAGGTCTTATATGGGGGGGCAGAGGGAAGGCTCCCAAATTGCAAGCCTGTTTTCTAAAAAATTGTCCAGCTTTAGCCACGTTCTGCTCTGCGTTTGGAGCTACAGGGAACCAGGCAGAGGGCCTTCTCGGTAGTGGTGCCCACCCTGTGGAATGCCCTGTCAGATGTCAAGGAAATAAGCAACTGCAGTGGTACCTCGGGTTAAGTACTGAATTCGTTCCGGAGGTCCGTTCTTAACCTGAAACTGTTCTTAACCTGAAGCACCACTTTAGCTAATGGGGCCTCCCACTGCCACTATGCCACTGCCGCACGATTTCTGTTCTCATCCTGAAGCAAAGTTCTTAACCCGAGGTACTATTTCTGGGTTAACGGAGTCTGTAACCTGAAGCGTCTGTAACCCGAGGTACCACTGTATCCAACTTTTAAAAGACATCTGAAGGCAGCCCTGTTTAGGGAAGTTTTTAATGTTTAATACTGTATTGTGTTTTTAATATTTGATTGGGAGCTGCCCAGAGTGGCTGGGGAAACCCAGCCAGATGGGTGGGGTATAAATAAATTATTATTATTATTATTATTATTATATACACTCACTGCTGAAACGCAAGGGGCTCCATATGCACTGACACCCCACTGGCTTCTGAAGATGCACTTGTTTAAGCAGACACTCCCTTTGATCCCCTAACCTGGAGTCACCTGTTTTAATTCCTGTGCTGTTCTTTACAGGATAATTTTTTTGTGTATTTTAAATATGGATGTTTATATCTGAATGCCTGTGTAATGGGGTTTGTTTGGGGGTTTTTTTGCATGTTGCAAGCTGCTTATTTTTAGTCTTTTTCAGCATTAAGCTGTGCATGCTAATAAATAATGGGCTGTATTCCACACTAATCAAACTCAAGAGGAGACCCATTGAAATTGATTGACTAATGGAGGAAAATCTGCTTTCATGAGTCTACTCCGAGAAAAACTTAAGTCAGCTACAACGCAATAATATAAATAATAAAATTATAATATTCTGCTGCAGAGTGCAAAACCCGGGTCACTCAAGAGAATCCAATGAACTCATCGTCTGATGAGAGCCTGCTAGAACCCAGGTGCGCTTTTATTAATATCGTAATTTCACCATCAAAAGTGGTTATTCTGCATGGGAAATGCTCACCTGTTAGAAAAACCAGGATGTCTCCAGCTGAGCCGCTCAAGTGGATATCCAAGGTGACTTTTACAGTCTGAAACAAGCAACATTAATAAGATTAGGACTGGCTGAAAATAGATCCCCCTTTTCATGCAAAGTGTTTCCCTTCACACACACATGTACTCACAGACTTCCTCTGCTGTAAAAACCAATGTGCGGAAAGCTACACTTTGCCACCTGAGGCTTCAGGCTATGGGAAACCCACGCTTCTTTCACAGGCTCAGAAATGCTCTCCAGCAGCCTGGGGGAGCCCACAAACCCAACAGGAGCTGCTGAGAATTCAAAACCTGTTCCTAGCTGTATAAGCTCCACCCCTTGATCTGCATAGCCCCACCCCCAAGTTCTATTTTTCAGCCAGACCCCATCATAACTTAGAAGAGATGGAGAAATAATGCATTCATTGACACTTCAGAAGTCCTGGGATGCATCCTGCATTCACCAAGGCCACATTCACACATCTGCAGCTGTATATTATCACGTTAAAAGAGTCATAAAAAGGTCAAGGTAAAGGGACCCCTGACAATTAAGTCCAGTCGTGAACGACTCTGGGGTTGCAGCGCTCATCTCGCTTTACTGGCCGAGGGAGCCGGCATACAGCTTCCAGGTCATGCGGCCAGCATGACTAAGCCGCTTCTGGCGAACCAGAGCAGCGCACGGAAACGCCGTTTACCTTCCTGCCGGAGCGGAACCTATTTATCTACTTGCACTCTGACGTGCTTTCGAACTGCTAGGTTGGCAGGAGCGGGGACCGAGCAACGGGAGCTCACCCCGTTGCGGGGATTCGAACCACCGACCTTCTGATCGGCAAGCCCAAGGCTCAGTGGTTTAACCCACAGCGCCACCCGCGTCCCAAGAGTCATAGCTTTCCCCAAATAATTTTGGGAGCTGTAATTTGTTAAGGGTGCTGAAAGTTGTTAGGAAACCCCTATTCCCCACATAGAGCTACAATTTTATTTATTATCATTATTTATTAAGTTCCCAGGGTGGTTTAACAACCAATCCCTCTTCAGAGAGAACTCTGGGAATTGTAGCTCTGTGAGAGACTCCTAACAACTCTCAGCACCCTTAGCAAACTACAGCTCCCAGAATTCTTTAGGAGAAGCCATGGCTCTTTAAAGTGGTATCATAGTGTTTTAGATATACCAAGTCAGTGCAGGAAATGGCAAAAAGCCTTTGTAGGTCTAGCCATTTTCCTTGGTGACCCCGTGGAGGACCATAATGCAACGGTAAAACACTGAAAAGTTTAAAAGGTTAAAAAAAAGGTTTTAAATATTATTAGAATGAAGATTAAAACCTGTATAGGTAAACACTGAGAACGGCTGTTGAGCTCCCTTTGAAACTGATTTACAATTCTTGGGTCCCCAGAGAATAAAACAACACTAAAATGGGCCTTGCCCCCTGATAAATTAGATAGCGGCTGAACCAACACCACCACTACCACACAGAAAGAAAAACAGTTAAACCATTAAAAGAGCCTGCGGAGCTCAGCCAAGAACGACCTTTCTCGACGCCACCTTGGCTGGAAGTCCAGAGGCCCATAATGAAGAAAATGATGATTAGATGTGATTTTAATCCACTTCCAGAAAAGATTAACAGGCAAGGTGGGAGCAGCCAGAGGTTGTTAAGGCATTGGAAAAGGTGCTTTCCTCACCAGAACTGAACACAGAAAACAGCCATACCAGGTCAGAAAACAGCTCCATTTTGCTCAAGGTTGTCTACACTGCTTGCCAGTGGCCCTCCAGGATTTCAGACAGCAGGACGTTCCCAGTCCCTACCTGGAGATGCTGGGGTTGAACCTGGGACCTTTCCGCAAGCGAGGCCGGCGCTGCTTACTGCTGAGCCACAGACCTTCCCGATGCTACCAGCAAGTACCGTATTTTTCGCTCTATAGGACGCACTTTTCCCCCTCCAAAAATTAAGGGGAAATGTGTGTGTGTGTCCTATGGAGCGAATGCAGGCTCCTTGGCTTCAGCGATAGCAACGCGAAGCCTCCAAAGCGCAGAGGGACCTCGCGCTGCGCTCCAAAGGCTTCGGGTTCCTTTTGCTGAAGCCGGGAGAGCAAGACTCTCCTGGCTTCAGCAGAGAGGGAGAGCTGCGCAGCGCCCCGTCAGCAAAGCGGGAGGAGAAATGGAAGGGGCTCCGTTTCTCCTGCCGCTTCGCTGAAGGGGCGCTGAGCAGAGAGGGGGAGAATTTTTTTCCCTTGTTCTCCCCCTCTAAAACAAGGTGCGTCCTATGGTCAGGTGCGTCCTATAAAGCGAAAAATACGTTACCTCTGTAACATACGCAGAGCCGTCAGCATCCCTCGGGCCCACCAGACCACAGAACCTCTCCTCCACCGGATAGTTCCTTCCAGGAATGTCCACCACCGGGCAGTAATTGAAGAATTCAGAGAACCTGTCCGTGTCCAGTGTGGCCGACATCACCACCACTTTCAAGGGCCTTTCTCTCTCTGGCGGCTTCTTCCCTTGAAGCATTTGCTTCAGCAGGCCAAACAGGATATCCTGGAAGCGGGAGGGGAGCCAAGCATCTAGTCATCATTAAATTCCCAGGGATGAAATAAGAGGGTCTTCCAAGCCTTCTTCCACCCAGACACACAAAAAACCCACAGCCGGCTGGATCAGGCCAATAGCCCATCTAGTCCAGCATCCTGTTCTCACAGTGGCCAACCATTTGTCCACAGGGAACCCTCAAGCAGGATTTGAGCACAACAGCACTCTCTACCCTCTTGTGGGCTCCAGTAAGTGGCATTTGAAAGCACTGCTGCCTCCAGCCGTAGAGGCAGAACATAGCTATTGTGGCTAGTAGCCACCGATGGCTTTTGCCTCCGTCAATTTGTCAAGTCGTCTTTTAAAACCGTACAAGTTGGTGGACATCACTGTCTCCTGGGGAAGCGAGTTCCACAGTTTAACTGAGCACTACGTGAAGAAGCAATTTATTTTCCTCTATCCTGAATCTTTCATCTGCATTGGATGTCCACGAGGCCTACAGGGAACCAGGCAGAGGGCCTTCTCGGTGGTGGCGCCTGCCCTGTGGAACACCCTCCCACCAGATGTCAAAGAGAACAACAACTACCAGACTTTTAGAAGACATCTGAAGGCACCCCCTCTTTAGGGAAGCTTTTAATGTTTGATGCATTACTGTATTTTAATATTTTGTTGGAAACCGCCCAGAGTGGCTGGGGAAGCCCAGCCAGATGGGCGGAGTATAAATAATAAATTATTATTATTATTATTATTATTATTATTATTATTACGACTACTACTGCTACTGTTAGGGAGAAAAACCTTTCTCTAGCCACACCCTCCATGCATAATTTTACAAACGCCTATCATGCTTGCCTTTTCCCCAATCTAAAAAGCCCCAAATGCTTTCACCTGTCTCCCTAGGGGAGTTGCTCCCTCCCTTGGATCATTTTGGGTGCCATTTTCTGGCCCTTTTCCAACTCTACAATGTCCTTTTTTTGGAGGCGAGGCATCCAGAACCGTACACAGTGTCCCAAACTGTACACTTGCTTCCCCTGCCTAGTCTCCTGAAGGCGATTTCTAGGCGGCCAAGCGAGCATCTCTTTATAAGCCCATTCTGGCTTAGTTACTCACCGTGCTCAGACTCCGCTCGTGAGCTTCGTCAAGAATGACGATGCTGTATTTGGTGAGATGTGGATCTGCCAGTATCTGCCGCAAGAAGCAGCCGTCCGTCATGTATCGGATGGAAGTATCCTGTGCGGTTTCAAGATCAGGCATTTGGTTAGAGCACATGCGGAGAACCTTTCTCAACCCGAGGGCTGCATCGCTTCTGGGGGCATCGCATGCCAGTAGAGGGCGGGGCCAGAGGCAAAAGTGGGCGGAGCAACAAATGTACACAGTTGTCAGGATGCCGAAGCATAGGGATCCCCTAGCGAAGCCGCAGAGGAAGAAGGCTTGGACCCAGAAGATTGGTGGTAGGACACAGAAGAAAGATCAGAAGAGGGAGAAAACTAGAGGGTGGAAGACACAGGAGGCTTGAAGAAGAGCAGGGAGACCTCCAAGGACATGACTGGGTGCAGAGGGACACACTTGGAGCTCAGAATCTGAAGGAGAGGACAGACGCTGCAACAGCTTCACAGCCGCTTCCTGATCCCTCTGCCTTGAGCTCCCCTCCCCCTTTGACTCAGAGGTGGCGGGGGATACGAGATAAAGTTTGATAAGACTGATTCCGACTCGTACCTCCGAGACACATTCATCAAAGCGAACCTGATACCCCACGATGCTCCCTAAAGGGCAGTCCATCTCCTCCGCCACCCTCTGAGCCACGGACGTGGCAGCCACTCGCCGCGGTTGTGTCACGCCAATCGCCCCGTGCTTGGCAAAACCTACAAAAGGGACCAGAAGGACTTATGAAGTTGCACAGGAAGAGGAAAGAGACTGACTGGACTAACAACCCTTTAAAAAAAGAAAAAGCAGCAATTCATTATTTTATGTGGAATTGTCAGGATAAAGGACACAGACCCCTCTGGACAGAGAGACATGTGTAATCCAAATACATTGGTATCTCGGGTTAAGTACTTAATTCGTTCTGGAGGTCTGTTCTTAACCTGAAACTGTTCTTAACTTGAAGCACCACTTTAGCTAATGGGGCCTCCTGCTGCTGCTGCGCCGCCGGAGCACGATTTCTGTTCTCATCCTGAAGCAAAGTTCTTAGCCCGAGGTACTATTTCTGGGTTAGCAGAGTCTGTAACCTGAAGCGTATTTAACCTGAAGCGTATGTAACCCGAGGTAGCACTGTATTTTGCTCTATAACTCCCATTGGTTCCAGGAGGCACAGCCATGCTGCCTGGGGCTAATGGGATTGATATTCCAAAATGCAATAAAGGGAAAATAAATATAGTCACTGCTTTTACCATATAGAAAAATATATGGTTACCTTCTTCAAATAAGTATTTTGGAAGCTGGGTGGTTTTACCACTGCCTGTTTCGCCCGTCACTACAATAAATGAGTTATCTCGAACAGCCTCAACTAATTTCTTCCGGTATCTGCAGATTGGCAGAGAGGCAAAACCCAGATCATCTCTCCTTTCTCCTTGGTGCAATTTGGATTTTCGTTTCATCTGTACAACACAGCAGAGCTAAAGAGAGAGATATAAACACGCCATGATCAATGATTCAACTCCAGATGTCACCTGAAGGCCACAATTCTAAACAGACTTATTTGGGAGTAAGTCCCACTGAGCACAGGAGTATTGAGAGCTGTTTGTTTGTTTGCTGTTTATTACATTTATATCCCACCTTTCCTCCACAGAGCTCAAGCATGCTGAGTGGGGAAGTGGCACCTGCTAGATGTGTTTGTCAACAAGCTCAGAATCAGCTCAGTAAAAAAGAAAAAAGGGAGGCAGCCCTACACACAACCTCTAGCAGGAAGTGGCCTGATACAAATAGTTCACCAGAAGCAATGAGGAACTGACAACCCTCCAGATCTTAAAAGGTAAAGGGACCCCTGACCATTAGGCGACGCTAATCTCGCTTTATTGGTCGAAGGAGCTGGCATACAGCTTCCGGGTCATGTGGCCAGCATGACTAAGCCGCTTCTGGCGAACCAGAGCGGCGCACGGAAACGCCGTTTACCTTCCCGCCGAAGTGGTACCTATTTATCTACTTGCACTTTGACGTGCTTTCGAACTGCTAGGTTGGCAGGAGCAGGGACCGAGCAACAGGAGCTCACCCCGTCGCAGGGATTCAAACCGCCGACCTTCTGATCGGCAAGTCCTAGGCTCTGTGGTTTAACCCACAGTGCCACCCACGTCCCCCCAGATCTTACTGGGATACAGTTCCTTTTCCCCTCGGCCACTGACCATGCTGGCTGAGGCTGATGGGAGCTGGAGTCCAGCAACATCTGGAGCACCGCAGCTTCCACACGCCTGCTCTGGTTGGCAGCAGTTGCCTTAAGAGTCTCAGCTTGAGAAAGTCTGTCCCAGCCACGTCCGACCTGATCCGTTTTTTTTAAAAAAAAGGCAGATATTGAACCTGGGACTTTTAATAATTGCAATAACCCGCCCTTCACCATAAGGTCCCAGGGCGGATTACACAATATTGGCAACAGTTTTAAATCACAAAATGTGGCTCCTAAATTTAGAACATCTCCAGTGTTCTATATTCAGCAAAAGCCCCCCTTCCCATACCATTGAAGAGGGGAGAAACAGGAGCCCCCCCCCCTTCTCCCTCCCTGAGCTCACACACCTTCTGCAGGTAGAAAACCACGTGGCCCGGCTAGAGGCGACTCTTCCCCCCCTTGTTTTTCCTCTCCCAACTCAAAATCAGCAGGGAAGCGGCGCGCGCCTATGACGTTACTGTCCTCCCTGCACAAGCCACGCCCACCGCACCGAGCCACGCCTACCGCCTCATTTTCTTGCATCTTCCTGCTGGGACGTTAGCGAAGCTGCGGCTCTTGCGTGCTCGGCAATTGCACTTGCTTTGCAAGAATGGCCAGGCAACCCATAATATCCTGCTGGGATTTTGAATATCCTCTGCCCTTACTAGGATCTGCTTTGCACGCAGAAGATGCCCGGTTCAACCCCAAAGGCATCATCAGGCTGGAGTTGGGATGCCCCAGTCTGGAGACTCTGCCGGATTTACATACGGGCCGCGTGGGCTGTATCCCAGGGCCTCGTTATAATCTCTTGCCAAATTACTATTTTTTAGAAAACAGACTATTTTGTTGTTGTTTAGTCGTGTCCGACTCTTCGTGACCCCCTGGAACAGAGCACGCCAGGCACTCCTGTCTTCCACTGCCTCCCGCAGTTTGGTCAAACTCATGTTTGTAGCTTCGCAAACACTATCCAACCATCTCGTCCTCTGTCGTCCCCTTTTCCTTATGCCCTCCATCTTTCCCAACATCAAGGTCTTTTCCAGGGAGTCTTCTCTTCTCATGAGGTGACCAAAGTCTTGGAGCCTCAGCTTCAGCATCTGTCCTTCCAGTGAGCACTCAGGGCTGATTTCTTTCAGAATGGAGAGGTTTGATCTTCTTGCAGTCCATGGGACTCTCGAGTCTCCTGCAGCACCAGAATTCAAAAGCATCAATTCTTCGGCGATCAGCCTTCTTTATGGTCCAGCTCTCACTTCCATACATCACTACTGGGAAAACCATAGCTTTAACTATACTATTCTAGAGTATACTATACTAACTAGACTATTTTACAAAGCTATTATTCCCCTCTAAATGCTCTGTTTACTTTTATAAACTTACTGAAAGTTATAAATTTATCAACGATATGTTCATTGATGCTAAAATTTCAGCGAGGTTCTACTTCTGTTGAATAGGTAAACATAACATGAGGACGAAGTCTTACTTATGATGCTATTAATTAAGGTCTCCAAACTGCCTTAATCCCGGGCTGCCTGGAGAGAGGTGCTGCCAGATAGTGTAGACAGTATTGAGCTAGATGGATGTCATGATAATGTAACTGTTTAAAGTAGCTTCCTGTGCTCCTGTTTAAATCAGCTTTTAATGAAGAACCGCTCAGTCATTAGAGCATGAGACTCTGAATTTCAGGGTTGTGGTTTCAAGCGTCACCATTGGGCAAAAGATTCCTGCATTCAAGGGGTTTGGACTAGACAACCCTCGTGGCCCCTTCAATACAGTGGTGCCTCGCAAGACGAAAAGAATTCGTTCTGTGAGTCTTTTCATCTTGCAATGTTTTTCATCTTGCGAAGCATGGTCCGTTGCAACTGCACCTCTTCAAGCGGCTTTAAAAAAAAAGCGCAAGACGTTTTCGTCTTGCGAAGCAAGCCCATAGGAAAATTTGTCTAGCAAAGCAACGCAAAAACGGAAAACCCTTTCATCTAGTGAGTTTTTCGTCTTGCGAGGCATTCGTCTTGCGGGGCACCACTGTACTATGATCCTATGAAGACTGGAACCCTCTTATTTCTAAGGGAGAGGAAGTGTGCAGCCTTTTGTATGCAGAAGGTCCTGGGATCAATCCCAGCATCTGCAGGTAGGAGATTGCCATGCAGTTATTGCTGTGCAGCGATTCCAGGGATTACCTGAAGGTGGCAGACTAACAATACGAAACACAGAGGGGGGTGAGGTAACAGGACAGAGCATCACAAGAGACCTGCAGCTGGATCATGCCTGTGACCCAATTAGCACAGGGTCCTCTTCCCGCAATAGCCCACCAGGTGCCACGATGGGAAGCCCAAAACAGCACTCTCCCCAGTTGCAGTTCCCAGCAACTCCACGAATTTGTCCAATCCTCTTTTAAAGCCTGCTAACTTAGTAGCCATCATTGCCTCCTGTGGGGATGAGTTCTGTAGTTTAATAATAATAATAATAATAATAATAATAATAATAATAATAATAAATTTTATTTATATTCCGCCCTCCCCAGCCAGAGCCGGGCTCAGAGCGGCTAACAACAATAAAGGTAACACAATTTACAGAAAATCACAGTCAATTAATTAAAATACATTCTAAAATCAATTCAGAATCAAATTAATGGCAACCATTGGGCTAGAGTTCTATGAGGATTATAGAAGGAGGGGGGTCAGACTGTGCCACCAAAGGCCTGGTGGAACAGCTCTGTCTTGCAGGCCCTGCGGAAAGATGTCAAGTCCCGCAGTCCCCTAGTCTCTTGTGGCAGAGCGCTCCACCACATCGGGGCCACAGCCGAAAAAGCCCTGGCTCTGGTTGAGGCCAGCCTAACCTCCCTGTGGCCCGGGACCTCCAAGGTGTTTTTGTTTGAAGACCGTAAGGTCCTCTGTGGGACATACCAGGAGAGGCGGTCCCGTAGGTACGAGGGTCCTAGGCCGTATAGGGCTTTAAAGGTTTAAACCAGCACCTTCAACCTGATCCTGTACTCCAGCGGGAGCCAGTGCAGCTGGTATAGCACCGGGTGAATGTGATCCCACGGCGAGGACCCTGTAAGGAGTCTCGCCGCGGCATTCTGCACCTGCTGGAGTTTCTGGGTCAGTCTCAAAGGCAGCCCCACATAGAGTGAGTTACAAAGTCTGGAGGTGACCATCGCATGGATCACAGTGGCAAGGTCAGGGCGAGAGAGGCGCGCTCCCCTCCACCCCCACTTTTTTTGTGTCTGTAAAGCACAAAGGTAAGCACAGTCCCATAGCTGAAGGGAGATCCTCAGGTGCGCAGTGGGACCTCTCCCCACGAACCATCCCTGCCCCTAACAGATCTCACTCCTTTAGGTCAGGACTGGGCAGGCTGCAGATCTGTTCGAACGAAAGAAGAAGGTGCATCTTCTGTTCTTGTTTAAATCCAAACCATGAGGACTGGAATCTTGTTTTATTCTTAGAGGAACAGCCATAACTCCACAGTAGAACACCTGCTTTGCATGCAGAAGGTCCCAGGTTTAATCCCCGGCCGCTGGGAGAGAACCCTGCATGGAACCCTGTACAGCTGCTGCTGCTGCTGCTGCTGCCACTCAGTGTAGAGAATTCTGAACTAGATGGACCAATGGTGGGACTCAGTTTAAGGCAGCTTCCAATGTTCCTAGAAGCCGGAAAGCCACCGATCAGGGAGTCTGTAGTTACTTTCTATCCTGTGATCCTACATTGAGCAAAACACTGGATTAGATCAGGGAATTCCAACCTCCTTGGGCCCAGGGGCACATTTGGGAAATCTAAGGAAGTATTGTTGGCACCGCACAAAATGCCCATCGCACAAGAGGGAAACTGGCGAAGCTCAGATATTTTTGGGATAGCTCAGTTGGCAAAGTGTGGGACTCTTAATCGCAGGGTCATGGGTTCGAAACCTGGGTTGGACAAAAGATTCCTGCATTACAGGGGGTTGGAATAGATGACCCTGGTGATTCCTTCCAACTGTACAATTCTCTGGTTGTGTGAAAATTTAAAATAAAAAGCTAGTAGGGGCAGCAGGCCTTGGAGGGGGCTATGGTGGGTGTCTCGGGGCACCCTAGGCCTTAATGCGCTTTAAGCAGGCCAAGCTGACATTCAGGTCTGCGGCTGAATCACTCCTTCAGAGTGCAGACGTTCTGCAGGTGCCCTTGGTCTGCAGATGTTAGCAGGAGCAGGTCCTTGTTTACTCTCCACCTGCAGAAGATTTGTGTTTATCAAGCTGATCTTAAAGGCGCAGGAGATCCGTGGGCCATACCTTGGAGGACTAGACTGAAGGAGAGGTGGTTTTCAACTCAACTCGGAGAGAACAAAAACAACATAAACCTTCCCCCCCCCTAAAAAAAGAAAGAAAACATGAGCACTTTGCTTCACAAATCATTGCCTCCCTAGACTGCTGCTGCTGCTGCTGCTGCTATTTTGAGAAGGCCTAAAGGAGAGGGATGTTTTCTGTCTCAATAAAATACAGAGAGCCCTGAGCAGGGAAGCATGAAGTTGACAGAGGGCCCCGTTAACATCAGCACAATCTGAGCTGTCAAGCCAGTTTAGAAAGCAGAGGATGGCATGCCAGACAAAGCGGTGGCTTCGGTGGCAGGGAAAAGAAGGGCTTCTTCAAAGCTCTGTCGGCATATGGGGTCTTTTGCAGAATAACATAAGCCACACACACACAGAGGGGTGAGGAGGAGCACCTCCTAAATGCATGTTGCCTCATTTGTGCTGTCACAAATATATATGCAGTGGTACCTCGCGGGTGGCACTGTGGGTAAAACCTCAGTGCCTAGGACTTGCCGATCGTATGGTCGGCGGTTCGAATCCCCGCGGCAGGATGAGCTCCCGTCGTTCAGTCCCAGCTCCTGCCCACCTAGCAGTTCGAAAGCACCCTTAAGTGCAAGTAGATAAATAGGTACCGCTTTATAGCGGGAAGGTAAGCGGCGTTTCCGTGTGCTGCGCTGGTGCTGGCTCGTCAGAGCAGCTTCGTCACACTGGCCACATGACCCGGAAGTGTCTGCGGACAGCGCTGGCTCCTGGCCTCTTAAGTGAGATGGGCGCACAAGCCTAGAGTCGGTCACGACTGGCCTTCGGGCAGGGGTACCTTTTTACCTTACATACGCTTCAGGTTACAGACTCCGCTAACCCAGAAATAGTACCTTGGATTAAGAACTTTGCTTCAGGATGAGAACAGAAATCGTGTTCCGGCGGCACAGCAGCAGCAGGAGGCCCCATTAGCTAAAGTGGTGTTTCAGGTTAAGAACAGTTTCAGGTTAAGAACAGACCTCCGGAACAAATTAAGTACTTAACCCGAGGTACCACTGTATCAGGGATGTAAATAGATAGATAGATAGATAGATAGATAGATAGATAGATAGATAGATAGATAATTTATTATGGTCGGAGAGCAGCTTATAAAACACACTTGGGGGTACAGTCTCAGAAGGAAAACAAACAATTAAAACAAAGTACAACAATAAATTTAAAATTTATAAATGCGATAAGGTTCTCCTCCTCCCCATTTTATCCTCACAACAACGCTGGAAGGCAGTTTCGGCTGAGATGCAGTGACTGGTCCAAGGTTACCCAGTGAGCTTTGTAGCTGAGTGGGGGATTTGAACCCTAGTCTCCTACGTCCTAGTCCAACACACTAACCACTGCACCACACTGGCTCTCACACTGTGTGTGTGTTTATATACCTGTATGTCTTCTAATCCAGGGTCCTTAGTAAATGTGGGCACTTGGGAATACATAACATCTCTGCCCGAGATCATAGGACTGGGTTTTAGCAAGTAGATCCAGGTCTCTGGTCCTCACTGAATTGGTGAACTCATCTCGGGGCTGCACGGCATCAGGATCTGCAGTAGCGTCGCCTGCCCAAATCTCTGGGTGCTTGCTGTGGTTACAGGCCCAGGCAGGTAGAAAAAAAAACCCTGGTGGCAATGTCTGCATGGCATTTGACAAATAGGACCCTTTCAGAGACTTTTTGGTGTATGGATTCTGCAACAACTCGTTGATACAATAATAGTGCATTCATGGTGGGTTTCCTACAAGCACCCGGTTGGTCCTTGTGAGAACAGGATGCTCAAATAGATAGGCCATTCCGCCTGTTCCAGAAGGCTCTTAGGTTTCAAACTCCACCTCTGTGACATATGTATGGGGGTGTGTGTGTTTAATCATCTGTACCAAATCACCAGAACTTCCCACTAGAATTCTGCAGTTTTAGCAGAAGGGAGAGAGGCGCAGGCAGAGGCAGGAAAAAGCTGAGTCCACATTGCAACCCAGCGACCTTTCCCTTCGCAGTTTGCACCTGGTTCCTTTCGCACAGGAGGGCCTTGGAAACAGCTGCGCGTCTGATTCTCTCATTAATTAGACGAAATTGTTTAATGCCCAGATTAATCAAATCATGCATATTTTAAGGTGGCACAAACACACTGGAGAAATAACCTGAAGCCTGAACGGGAGCATCTGCTGTGGGAGTTTAATTACCACATGAAAATAAACTCGTACAATTAGCTATTCTTTGCAAGATGCGGATGAATCAAGGCTGCCATTCAGCATGGTTATATGGGGCTTTTATCTTGCTAAAAAAACACACAAAAAACTAGTGGGATTGAAGCCCAGATAACTCATGCCGGCTGGCACCTGAAATAATAATAATTGCAACTCTGAAAGGTGAATGCAGGCATTTCCTGTGATTCTGATTTTAGGTGAGCTGCCTGATGTCCTAATGATGGGAGTTGGAGCAGCTTGATGACTCCACCGCCTTGACTATCCCTGTTTAATATTGACTTGCAGTGGCTCTCCAAGGTTTCAGACAGGCTTGTATCCCAGCCCTGCTTGGAGATGTTGGGGGTCGAGCCTGGGGTGTTTTGCATGCGTGTGCTCTATGCCGCCCGAGAGACTTAATGCATCTGATAAAGCAGGCTCGTTAGTTTACTGAATTTTCCCATGATGAATGTATTAAGCTGTATCGGCACCAAACATTTAAAGCACCAGGATGTACTGGGATTCCTCCAAAGAATCTTGGGAGCTGAGAGTCTGGGTTTGCTGAGAGTTGTTACGAGAGAGGCCCTTGTTCCCCTCCCAGAACTACATTTCCCAGAGTTCCCTGGGAAGAAGTATTGATTGTTAAACCCACTGAGAATTGTAGCTCAGGGAAGGGAATGTTGTTGTTTAGTCGTTTAGTCGTGTCCGACTCTTCGTGGCCCCTGGACCAGAGCATGCCAGGCACTCCTGTCTTCCACTGCCTCCCACAGTTTGGTCAAACTCAGGCTGGTAGCTTCGAGAACACTGTCCAACCATCTCGTCCTCTGTCGTCCTCTTCATCTTTCCCAACATCAGGGTCTTTTCCAGGGATTCTTCTCTTCTCATGAGGTGGCCAAAGTCTTGGAGCCTCAGCTTCAGGATCTGTCCTTCCAGTGAGCACTCAGGGCTGATTTCCTTAAGAATGGAGAGGTTTGATCTTCTTGCAGTCCATGGGACTCTCAAGAGTCTCCTCCAGCACCAGAATTCAAAAGCATCAATTCTTTGGTGATCAGCCTTCTTTATGGTCCAGCTCTCACTTCCATACATCACTACTGGGAAAACCATAGCTTTAACTATACGGACCTTTGTTGGCAAGGTGATAGGGATCTTCTAACCACTCTCAGTCGCCGTAACAAAGAACAGCTCCCAGGATCCTTTGGGAGAAACTGTAGCAGTAAAAGTGTTATCATACTGCTTTAAACATACAGTGCAGATAGAGGTCTCTGTTTCTAAGGTGCTGTAAGACTTTTTGTTGTCGGCGGTTGTGTTTGCCTTCCAACTGTAGGCGTAAGCAATAGGTGGAAGCAACAGGAGGTTCACAAACATGTTTGCAAAGAGTGTGCGATGTGCTCATGAATCATTCCTGCGTTCGATAATATGTGGGCTAGTCAAAGAGATGGAGGAGATTTGAAGTGGCGAAGATGAGTAATTGCCTCTCTTCAGTGCTATTCACTATTACAAATCAGAACAAATTGGGCGGCCTTCTGTCCTCCTGTGACTCATTCTGCGTCATCCCCGGGTATTTTGAATAAAAATGGGGAAAGCTCTGTTTTGGTCGAGGAACAGAAAACATGCTACTAGGCCTCATTGCTCAGACTCAGAAAGCAAATAATATATATATAAATAAGCCAAATGTTATGGTATCATTTACTCAACGGGCACTTAAGGTAAAGGGACCCCTGACCATTAAGTCCAGTCGCGGACGACTCTGGGGTTGCGGCGCTCATCTCGCTTTATTGGCCGAGGGAGCCGGCGTACAGCTTCCGGGTCATGTGGCCAGCATGACTAAGCCGCTTCTGGCGAACCAGAACAGCGCACGGAAACGCCGTTTACCTTCCTGCCGGAGTGATACCTATTTATCTACTTGCACTTTGACGTGCTTTCGAACTGCTAGGTTGGCAGGAGCAGGGACTGAGCAACGGGAGCTCATGCCATCACGGGGATTCGAACCGCCGACCTTCTGATCGGCAAGTCCTAGGCTCTGTGGTTTAACCCACAGCACCACCCACATCCCACAACAGGCACTTACTTTAGAGTAAACAATGGGTTGTATTGTAGGCTGACCTACATGAACGGGTCCTTGGTCATTTTGGCTGCCATCCTTATAAATGAGTTCCTGAGAACGGGATGGGAAGTCACGCAGAGGAATCTGCTGCTCATTTCATGGTGTTTTTGGCCCTCTGCTTACAGCAGGGATTTCCAACACAATGCCTTCTAGATGTTTTGGACTACAATTCCCATCAGCTCCAGCCATCATAGTCAAGGGAAGTTGTAGTCCATGTCATCTGGAAGGAGCCATGTTGGCTGCTTCCAGTTTACAGCCAGCTATGCAGAGGTCAGGGACTGTCTGAATACAGATGAGGGGGCACTGGAAGAAAGAGGGTTGGGGACTGACATGGAAGAAGGGGATCTGGGGGAGTTTGTAATAGCTGGGAGATGAGAGTCAGGAGAAGGTACAGGATTGGAGAGGGAAGAACAGGGGCAGGGAGAGGGAGAGAGATGGATCAGGCTGGTGGAGAGTCAAGGGCTTCCACACCTCTACCTCCTCCTGCCCCCACCTCTCCTGCTCCACTGTCTCCCAGGACCAGAAGAGGGCCGAAGAGGGAGGAGCAGAAGCAGACTACATAGGCGTAGTCTTCGTCTGCAGCTCGGGTGGGGGAGATACATAAGCTGAGTTTGGAGGTTCTGTTGCGGCAACTGCCTCATCAAGGTAGCCAAGAGACGTAGGACTGATGGAGAAATGTATGAAGCATTGCAAAGTAGAGAAATAATAGAGATATTAGTTATGAGTTAAAGGTAATTGTGGAAGTAAGAAATGTACAGTGGTACCTCGGGTTACATACGCTTCAGGTTACATATGCTTCAGGTTACGTACTCCACTAACCCAGAAATAGTGCTTCAGGTTAAGAACTTTGCTTCAGGATGAGAACAGAAATCGTGCTCCGGCAGCGCGGCAGCAGCAGGAGGCCCCATAAGCTAAAGTGGTGCTTCAGGTTAAGAACAGTTTCAGGTTAAGTACGGACCTCCAGAACAAATTAAGTACTTAACCCGAGGTACCACTGTATATTTAGTGAATAGATTGGAAAATTTTCAGATGTCATTGATGGAAGTAAAAAAAAAAAAAAGGTATGATATGAAAGTATGTTTTATTATTGTTGAAAACGATATGTCGAAAAACTAATAAAAATTTATTTTTTTAAAAAAGGACTGATGGACATGCCTTTTCATAACTTGTAAGTGTACTTTTGATAATAAACAGTTGATTCCTCCCCTCTGGACATTCCTGACAGCACATGGTTAAACAACAAAATGCACTCCCACAAGAGGCAGCGGTAGACACAAACTTGGATGGCTTTAAAAGAGGATTACACACATTCACAAAGGACCAGGCTACTAGCCACAGTGGCTGTATTCTCCCTCCACTGTCACAGGCAGTAAATACCTCAAAATCCCAATTTCTGGGAATCACAAGTGGGGAGAGTTGTTGTCCTTGAGGGCTTTTCTATTGGGCCATCTGGCTGGCCACTGTGAGAACAGAATGATGGACTAGATAGGCCCCTTCTGGCCTGACCCAGCTGGCCATTCCTATGTTGTCTCCAAGAGAGGGAGGAGGGAGGCAGTGAGGATGTCAGCGCGGGGATGTTCCCATCACTGTTTGCACCGCGCCAACACCAGCACTGCCACCCCACCTTGCCACCTCCCAGTAAGCACAGCAACATGACTGACAGGAGGCCAGGAGCTCTCCTGGGCAGCTCTACCCACTGGCCACCCCTCTTCCCGCATCAAGCAGCGGGTTGAACTAGATGGCCTCTGAGGGGCCCCCTCCAACTCTCTGATCAGGGATCTGCTAAGAACAAACAAACCAACTAGCCGCAATTTAGAAGCAGCTGACACAGTCATTCTCGCTTTGCTCGCCGGCGGATCCAAACTCTCCCAACCAACAAGTTCAATTAACGGTTTCCAAATGACTTTCCTTAACTCTAATGGGTTTTCTTAATTACCGTGCCCATTAAGAGTTTAATCAAAATACCGTGCTGGGGCCCAGGAGGGTGGGGAACCCGTCTGAGAAGTTACTGGAGTTGGCTCGAAGTCATTCCCGTCTTCCATTCGCAGCTGTTCCTGTCTTTGCTTTTGAACTCGTGAAATCCTGGTCAGCAACCACATTTGGGCAGAGGGCTTGTTTCAAAAAGGGAGCAAGGAACAGGAAGCAGAGATCCGGAGCTGTATGTCCTAAAACACCTACTAAAGTCTTGGTTGTCTTGAAGGCACACCTTGAATTTGTGAAAGGCTGAGGTCCTGTGTCAGCAACAAACATGGAATTAGAATATTTCAGAAGCTGACTAACTCCATACTGTCTACTCTGACTGGCAGAGACTGTCCTGTGTTTCAGATGGCCCATTGCAGCCCTACCTGGGAATACCAGGGATTGAGCCTGGGACATCTGCATGCGAACCAGGTGCTCTGCTGCTGAGCAATGGCCCCTTCCCTACAAGCAAAGCAAGATGCTAGCTTTGAATTAAGGACTGGTTTTAATAGGAACACAAGACGTTTGGTTATAGCAGTCAGGCTATTGGCTCACCTAGCTCAGTATAGTCTTCTGTGCTGAGTGGCAGTGACTCTTCAGGGTTTCGGAGAGGAAATCTTCCCCAGCCCCACTTGTGAGATGCTGGGGACCTTCTACATTCAAAGTGGGCACTCTACCAATGAACTACAGCCCCTCCCCTAATATGGTCCATAAGACGATGCCTTGATCTGAGTCAGATTCTCAGCCCATGCAGCTTGGTGTTGTCTACATTTGGGGATAGTGTTGCCAGATTAGGAGCACCCCGCACCCTGCGATTTCAGGGTCCAAAGCTGAGACCTAGGGGCTGCCTCTGGTGATGCCATGGGGACGGCCGAGCCCTGGAGACGGAGGTTAATTGGGAGAGGAGAGCACAGGAGGCAGACCCTGCAGAATGTCTTATGCTTTCCAGCTAGCTCCTGCTGGGCTAAAGCTTGCCATATACAGTCTTAATATTTTTATTTTTATTATTCAAGGCATTCTCACCTGCCTGCAGACTCAGACCCATACTTGCCCCCAGGAGGGGGCCAGGCTAGATTTCAGAGATCACCTGGAGGTCTGGGAATCCTTCCCAGGAAGGGGCACCTTTTGTAGCCTGGGGGGGCCAAACATGCCAGAGCAAAAGAAGTAAATTCACCTATGTGCAGCAGGAATAATAATAATAATAATAATAATAATAATAATAATAATAATATGCTGTCCATCTTCCTGGGTTTCCCCAGCCACGCTGGACCACTTCCAACAATGGATAAAACCACAGTAAAACATCGAACAGGGGATGCGGGTGGCGCTGTGGGTTAAAGCCTCAGCGCCTAGGACTTGCCGATCAAAAGGTCGGCGGTTCGAATCCCCGCGGCGGGGTGCGCTCCCATCGCTCGGTCCCAGCGCCTGCCAACCTAGCAGTTCGAAAGCACCTTCGGGTGCAAGTAGATAAATAGGGACCACTTACCAGCGGGAAGGTAAACGGCGTTCCGTGTGCTGCGCTGGCTCGCCAGATGCAGCTTGTCACACTGGCCACGTGACCCGGAAGTGTATCTGGACAGCGCTGGCTCCCAGCCTCTAGAGTGAGATGAGCGCAGAACCCTAGAGTCTGTCAAGACTGGCCCGTACGGGCAGGGGTACCTTTACCTTTACCTTAAAACATCGAACATTTAAAATGACTTGGGGAGAGGAAGGATATGGCAAGGAGAGAGTCCTGAGGGCCAGACAAAGATGTAAATCAGGCCCCTGATCCTGAGAGTCTCTGCCCTACACTGAGCCTTTGACAGGCCCACCAGGTAATTGAACCCAGAGCAGATGTTCTGTCAGTGAGCGATGCCCCTTTTTTGACAGGCGGTGTGTGCGTGTGAAGGATTGACACACTTACAACCTTGTACACAACACAAAAGCACTCTCTCTGTGTTCATCTGTCACAACGGCTACAAAAAGCTGAAGCCTCCCTGACTCGACACGCCGGGATGTATAAATATCTCTCTCTGATCTGCTTTTAGAACAACCTCCTTGTCAGGTTTTCTCTCAGGCAAAGAAAGCAGGCAGGAAATATATATGTATTAAAAAGCCGCCTAATTAAATATTAACCTTTGCTTTTTGTTCCTGCTTTAGAAAACCCTGTTAAAAGCATTTAAATCAAAAGTCGGGAGAGAGAAGGGAAGGGAGAGGTTTGCTTGTTATTTGTTCCCAAGCCAGCTGCTTGGCCAAATATATCCATTTTATTTTATTTATATCTCCCCCTAGGAGCTCAAGGTAGCAGACATGACTCAGGTCACGTTTAAGCTACCTTGTTCCCCTGCCCCCACAAAATTACTGGGAACTGTAGTTTCCCCCTCATATACTGAAAATACGCTCCTAACAAACTACAGTTCCCATAATTCGGGGGGGTGCTTTAAATGTATGGTGCTGATGTGATTTCTTCCCCCCTCCCATCTTCTCACAATGACCCTATGAGGTAGGGTAGGCTGAGAGAGAACATCTGGCTCACAATCACCTAGTGCAGTGATGGTCAAACTCCAAACGTGGCCCTCCAGCTGTTTTGGGACTACAACTCCCATCATCCCTAGCTAACAGGACCAGTGGGCAGGGATGATGGGAATTGTAGTCCCCAAACAGCTGGAGAACCAAGTTTGGCCATCACTGACCTAGTAAGAGCTGCATTGGAACCCAGATCTCCCCGGTCCAACCCTGACACTGTAACATGAGGCCTTCTGCACCAAAACAGGTGATCTGCCACTGAACTACACCTCACTGCCTCCCTATAGTACGTGTTGGGATCCGTTGGTCCCCAGGATGTTGCAAGCGTGACCAAAAGCTGAGGATGGGAGGTGTAGTTCAGCAACATCTGGAGGGACAAAGCTACCCCACACCTGCTCTGTAGAGAGAAGGAGTAGCAGAGGTTATGGCGACTGGTCTGATGGTTTTCCACTGGAATCATTTGACCGTTTTTACTAGGACTGTTATATTATTACTTTATAGAATTCGCTACCTGCCATGCTACTAATGTCTTTCCATCACCTGTTGGACTTTCTTCTTCCAACAAGTATTCAAAGTGGAGATAAAAAACCAAAAACAAATCCCATTTAGTACAGTGGTACCTCCGGTTAAGTACTTAATTCGTTCCGGAGGTTCGTTCTTAACCTGAAACTGTTCTTAACCTGAAGCACCACTTTAGCTAATGGGGCCTCCTGCTGCTGCCACGCTGCTGGAGCATGATTTCTGTACTTATCCTGAAGCAAAGTTCTTAACCTGAAGCACTATTTCTGGGTTAGCGGAGTGTGTAACCTGAAGCGTATGTAACCCGAGGGACCACTGTATCTGTATTGGATTTGAAATGGTTTTCTAAAGTGCGCCTTCCCCAATGCTAACCATCTTGGACCGGCTCTTGGAAGCCAAGGCACTTTGCCACCCCATCCCTGTTGTTGGTTTTTTAGGGGCCAGGACCCCTCATTGTTCAGAGGGCATTTGGCTCTGCCCCCCGGCTCCTCTCGACATTGCATGCATGACGTCAGGACGTCACATCAGACCCCCCTCAATCGTCTGGAGAAGCTAGCGTCTCAAGTCTGGAACTCGACAATCAGCAGTTGAGAGGTCTTTTTGGTGGTTGCCCCGGTTGTGCTGACTCACACCAGGGCCTTTCTAATGGTGGCTCCGCAGCTGTGGAATGCCCTACCTAGTGAGGTGTGCCTGTCTGCTTCATTATTAACTTTCAGGAGGAATTTGAAAACATTGCTGCATTTGGTGGCCGAAGGACACTATTCCTGGCAACCCCATGATCATTGAGTGGAATAATCTTTTTAACTGCTTTCAGTCGTTTTTCACTGTAATTGCTTTGAGGCTGTTTAAATCTGTTTTAAAATGTTTTTGCTTTGTTTTGGGTTTTTTTACATCATATATCTCTTTGCTGCCCTGGGCTCCTTGTGGCGAGGAAGAGCAGAGTATAAATTAGATAAATAAAATTAGGTGTGCAATTGTTTAACTGCCTTCATTACCAGTAATCATATAAACAGTTAAAATGGTTGCATGGGAATTGTTGTGCATGCAATTGTTCCATGTGTTTTTAATTCTGTTGTGAAATCAGTTTGATATGCTTCACAGGAAGTGATTCGTAAATGAAGTTATTATTTTTGTCTTGCCAAGAGAGCCTCCGTTTTGGAGGAGAGTTCCTGCACCCCCTCATTTTACTTGACTGAGGTAGTTTGTATATAAAGGCCGCTATCCTAAGCAAGATGAAAGTAGGTCATCAGTAGGCACACAAATATTTGACACCTACAGTATTGTGGTATAATTACATTAAGTAAGCAAAGTATCTCCTCCTTTGATCTTACCAACTGTGAAGTATTCCATTTCCCATCCTCTTTGATCTTCCAAAAGAGGGGAATCATATTTAAAATAAAATTATTTATGAATCCGTGAGAGGGGTTGCCTTAAATTGATTTCGTTTCTTTTAAGTGGTTCCCCCCTCCCCTTTTCCTTTTTTAAATATAGCGCTTCATCCGTTGTTTCATTTATTGGTCCGAAGGCAGCCAAGGGAGAATGATGACTGAGCTCTTGCAATATTCAGTGTGCTGGAACAGGCAGAATTGGCTGGAGACGTTTTTCAGGAGGGATTGTCTAAAGGTCATTTATTGGCCATGGTTGAATTAGCAAATATATTATCACTGTCAAAGTTAACTTATTTATATACCACTCTTTCCATCTATCCAGCTATCTATCTGCTATCTATCTATAGCTAATAGCAGTTTGCATCCAATATTGTACTGTGAAATCACTTTGATATGCTTGATCGGAAATGATTCATAAAGGAAATGAGCAACAGCAATAAGACATGTCGGTCCTCAACAATATATCACAAGTGATGCTATGAAAGCAGCTCAAAGCAAGTTCATAGTGCCAGCTTAAACAAAACATTGTGACAATACACAGTTACATACTGTATTAAAATGTTACATTAATACAGAGTTACTTACATACATATATATACAGTGGTACCTCAGGTTAAGAACTTAATTTGTTTTGGAGGTCCGTTCTTAACCTGAAACCGTTCTTAACCTGAGGTACCACTTTAGGTAATGGGGCCTCCCGCTGTCGCCACCGCACAATTTCTGTTCTCATCCTGAAGCAAAGTTCTTAACCCAAGGTACTATTTCTGGGTTAGCGGAGTCTGTAACCTGAAGCGTATGTAACCTGAGGTACCACTGTAAATCAGCATCAATTCATTTTCTTTCCAGCACACCCTCCTTCCCAGTGCCCAGACATAGGAGTCAAGGCCTAGGCCCAAGGGGGGTTTGGCCCCCCAATAAAATATCTGAGGAGGCCGGGACCTCCAAAGCTGATGGGAATTCCCATTCAAATGGTGTGCATGCACTGGGCCATGTGATCAATTATATGTGTAAGCCTCTCCCCCCCCAATATTTTATCCAAGTTGGTACCCCTGCCCCCAGAACGCCCCATTTTGGGGGACTTAAATCAGCCTCAGCTCAGAGCCTAATGTACCTCACAGGGTTGCTGTGGGCATTAAATGAGGAGGGGGAGAACTATATACACCACCTTGAGCTCCTTGGTGGGGGGAAAGGCGAGACACAAACTCAATAAATATATAAATAAAGTTATGACAATGGATCTTTGGCAGAACTGGGGTTAGGGACTTAAGGCCAGCTGAGCTGGAGACCCACTGAATCCTAAGCTGCTCTCCCTGGTGGGTCTTGCCATAGGATTTCCCCCTTATAACTATCCATCATAGAATCATAGGGACCCTGAGGATCATCCAGTCCAACCCCCTACAATATGCTGCTGCCCCATCCAGGAATCGAACCTGCAACCTTGGCATTATCAGCACCACACTCTAACCAACTGAGCTTTTCTCTGTGTAACGAGCACAAACCATCACGAACGCACCACAAAACGGACGCCTACCATATGTTGAATTGGACCATTGTTCTCTCCCTGAATGTGACTTCCTTGGATGTCACCCACAGCACTGCCCATAAACATAGGCACAAAATGAATGTCCGTATGCTATTACTATTTCCATAGCTACTTTTTCCATGTTGCTATTTCCATAGCCTGAGTCAGGAGGGTGAGTTTTCGGTTCCCCGGGAGAATTATTGCAAAAACATTTACTCGATTGCAGTCGTGTGCAGGCAGCCTTAAGGTTTTTTCTTTTCTTTTTCCAGAAGGCCTTAAATAAACTCTGCTCAATTCCCAGGGCAGACACCGGCTGCTGAGGAATCAGCTTTAGTTTCGTTTTTCGTAGAGGCAGCCTGGAATCTAAATCTGGAAGTGGGGGAGGACAGAAGTTGCTTATAGCTCACTTTGTTCAGACCCACGGGGCAAGAGTGACACAAAGCAGGCTGGATTTTTTATTTTAAAACATGTTTTGCATGGGCTACGTAGCCTAGTGGTGCAACACATAGTTTTTATGTGAAAAGGTCATAGGTGCAGTCCCTGGTGTCTCCAGGTAGGAAGGGGGGAAATTTCCCTGCGTAAAGACCTGGGGAGCTGCTGCCTGCCAGTGTACTGTAAACAATACTAAGCTACCGTATTTTTTGCTCTATAAGACTCACTTTTCCCCTCCTAAAAAGTAAGGGGAAATGTGTGTGTGTCTTATGGAGCGAACGCAGGCTGTGCAGCTATCCCAGAAGCCAAAACAGCAAGAGGGATTGCTGCTTTCGCTGCACAGCGATCCCTCTTGTTGTTCTGGCTTCTGAGATTCAGAATATATTTTTTTCTTGTTTTCCTCCTCCAAAAACTAGGTGCGTCTTATAGTCTGATGCATCTTATGGAGTGAAAAATACGGTAAATGTACAAATTGTCTGCCTCCAAATAAGGCAGCTTCTGGAGTTTCTATTCAATCAGCCCTTCACTCCAAAAGACACAGTCCTCAACTTCTTCTGAGACAGACCAATGCTATCATAGGCATGGAGAACCCATGAGGACTAGAATCTTGCTTTGTTTTTAAGTGGAGGGTTGTAGCTCAGTGACAGAACATCTGCCTTGCATGAAAAAGGTCTCCTTCCTCAGCTTCTCTGAGCAAGGCTAGGAAATACTCCCTGCCCTGCTGTGTTAACTTAAAACACACATTCCCAGCATGGCTGCAGTCCCGTCTCAAGGACATCTGCACTGGCTTGGTAGATGGAAGATGGCAGGATCTCCAAGGACGTGCTCTTTGGGGAGCTGGCTTCAGGCGCCAGGCCCGTTGGGCCCCTGCCAACTCTACAATTCAATGATTCTATACAAAAATGTCTGCAAACGTGACACGAAGGCTGGCAACGTCAACCCTGCTGTGTGGGAATCCCTTGCAGACGACTGCCTTGCCTGCAGACAGACAGTCAGGTTGTGTATCCACAGCAGTGACTAGAGGAGGAATTACCTCTGGGAGGAGCGCAGAGAGAAGAAACGCCATGGCGCATCTGCATCAGCACAACTGGATGCCTTCCTCTGCCCCGGCTGCAGCAAAACATGTCTCTCCCACATCAGTCTCTACAGCCACAGCAGGCGCTGTAACTCTCCAACGGTTTGATTTCACCCCCCAAAGGCTTCACTCCTCCATTGTCTCCCGTGATAGACAGATGCCGGCAAGGGATTAATTTGATTCCCTTTGCCTTTATAGGCAAGCCTACTTACATCACCTTGCCAACGAAGGTCTGTATAGTTAAAGCCATGGTTTTCCCAGTAGTGATGTATGGAAGTGAGAGCTGGACCATAAAGAAGGCTGATCGCCGAAGAATTGATGCTTTTGAATTATGGTGCTGGAGGAGACTCTTGAGAGTCTCATGGACTGCAAGAAGATCAAACCTCTCCATTCTGAAGGAAATCAGCCCTGAGTGCTCACTGGAAGGACAGATCCTGAAGCTGAGGCTCCAAGACTTTGGCCACCTCATGAGAAGAGAAGACTCCCTGGAAAAGACCCTGATGTTGGGAAAGATGGAGGGCACAAGGGGAAGGGGACGGCAGAGGATGAGATGGTTGGACAGTGTTCTCGAAGCTGCAAACATGAGTCTGACCAAACTGCGGGAGGCAGTGGAAGACAGGAGTGCCTGGCATGCTCTGGTCCAGGGGGTCACGAAGAGGCGGACACGACCAAACAACTAAACAACAACAAACCGGATTCACACTTTGTGAAACGATCCATAAACTGAAACACAGTTTCAAAATCCACTCTTCTTCCAAATTTGCAATGCTAAGGTTCAAATCTCCACTCGGCCATGAAGTTCAGTGAGTGACCTTGCGCCAGTCTCCGCCTTTCAGCCTAAACTACACCACAGGGTTGTTGTGCGGATTCAATAAGGAAAACCATGTATGCTACCTTGAGCTCCTAGGAGGAAAAAAGGTGGGATATGTATGCAATAAATAAATAAAATGTGTTGGTCCAAGACTTTCTGTGGTCTTCTTCTGCTAGATAGTTCCTTGCAAAAAAATAAATAAAAAGTTGCCTTCCTAAAAATCCACTTCTGCCCAGTCAAAGCCAAATGCTGTTTGCGATGCTTTCAGGGCCAAGAGGGACCAGAGAGGTAAGTCAATATTATTTTTTACCCAAAAGGAAATTTATATTGTGTTTACCTCTCAGCTCCTCGCAAAAGAAACTAGACAGGACCGAATTTCCTCCTTCCTAACTTAATATTTACTCAGCTGAGGAGCAAAGTTCAGCTGTCTTTATCAATACATTATTTTAGCAGTTCCTTAAGAAAACAGAAGAGGCTGGAGTGGGGGGTGAAGGGGAGATGGGGCGATGTTTGGCTTGAAGCACTAACTGTGGATGGCTCACTCCTGTGTTCTCAAGAACCAGCCGTGTTCTCCAGAAGTGGGTGGGGGGCCTGGAACCCTTCCGGCCCCCCACATAGGGCCCAGCTCTATCTAAAAGCTGGCACCACCAACAGTTAGGTAATTTTAGTCTCTGGACTTAGTGGACTTATTCTCTCTCTCTATCATACCACTTTAAACAGCCGTGGCTTCCCCAAAGAATTCTGGGAGCTGTAGTTTGTCAAGGGTGCTGAGACTCTGGGTAAGAGACCCCTGTTCCCTCACAGAGCTACAATTGCCAGAGTGGTTTTGCAATCAGTCCCTCTTCCTGGAGAGCTCTGGGGGTTGTAGTTCTGGGAGGGGAATAGGGTGCCTGGTAACAGCTCTCCGTACACTTAACCAACTACAGCTCCCAGAATTCTTTGGGGGAAGCCATGGTTGCTTAAAGCCATGGCTGCAGATTTGCATAGTGTACAGCATAGCTGTGTACAGCATAGCTGTCAACGTTTCCCGTTTTTAAAGGGAAATTCCCTTATTCCGAATACAGTGGTACCTCGCAAGACGAATGCCTCGCAAGACAAAAAACTCGCTAGACGAAAGGTTTTTCCGTTTTCGATTTGCCTCGCAAGACGAATTTCCCTATGGGCTTGCTTTGCAAGACGAAAACTTTTCGCGACTTTGTGTCCTATGGGAAACCGTGCATCGCAAGACGAAAAATTCGCTAGACGGCAAAACTTGCGGAACGAATTAATTTCGTCTTGCGAGGCACCACTGTAGGATTCCTCGCAAGAAAAGGCAAAAGTTGACAGCTATGGTGTACAGTGGTACCTCAGGTTAAGAACTTTATTCGTCCCGGAGGTGCGTTCTTAACCTGAAACCATCCTTAACCTGAGGTACCACTTTAGCTAATGGGGCCTCCCGCTGCCACGCGATTTCTGTTCTCATCCTGAGGTAAAGTTCTTAACCCGAAGTGTTTGTAACCCGAGGTGCCACTGTACTTTTCTTTAAAAGTGGATCCCAAATGGAATCAGTGAAGCTTACCGAAATGCGGCTCACGGTCAAACAAAATCTCTGGACGATCATAGCACTGTCAAAATTGACACATCTGACTAAGCTTGGAGAAGAAAGGGCAAGTTCATTGGAGAAATTAGGAATTATTGGGCGGGGGGGGAAAGGTCTGTTGGATTGCCTCTCAAGAGCAGCAACAACATATCCAGTTGCGTAATTTAAACAGCAGAATAAATGTCGTGAGGCTGATCGGATGCCTGCTAGCTCATGTTCAGGCTATGTGACTACATGTGCTATTAAGATAACGGACAAAGAGATAAGGGGGAAATTGACAACCAAACACGCACCTACTTGTTCCTGCTCAGAATGCCAGCCAGCCACCTTGCTTGGCCTCTCAGCACTCCATTCCATCCTTTATTCCAACTTTCTATTTATTTGCTATTTTCCCCCTAACGCTCATATGGGCTATCTGTGTGTATTCGTAAGCATTTAGTGTCCTGTCCCACCCTGCATATTTTTTTAATCAAAACTCTTCTTCCAGTTTCCTTGAGTATGCTAATATCTTTGCTTTGAGCTCCTGGAAGGAAAGGTGCGATGGAAATGCGGCAAATAATCGCGGCGTTGATGATCGTCTCTCTTATGCGCTCATAGCGAACTCAGATGGTGGGTGCTGACTGGGACAAAAACTGAAAGGGCCACTAAGAAACCAAAAGGGAAAATATTAGGATACTCAAGGAAACTGTGGAAGAAGATTTTAATAAAGTTTTATAAAGTTCTCTCCTTCCTGTTTCAGCCTCACAACAACCCTGAGATGTAGGTTAGGCTGAGAGAGAGACAGAGACAGAGAGATGGTAACCGGCCCAGGGTCACCCAGTAGGTCTCAGGCCTGAGCAGGGATTCGAACCCAGGCCTCCAAGTCCTAGCCTGACATTCTAATAGCCACTAGGTCACACTGGTGGAAAAGTTCCAGGCTTGTTTTAAAGACACAAGTGGAGATCAAATGGAAACTATGATGCACAAGTATGTGTGTGGATTGTTCATTCAGTCATTCAATCAATCAATCAATCAATCAATCAATCAATCAATAGATATATCTATATCCGATCTCAACAGATATATAGACAGCAAAAGAGAGAAAAAGGGGCTGCACGCAAACCATACATTTAAAACACATGGCTTCTCCATTGAATCCTGGAAACTGTAGTGTGTTAGGGGTGCTGGGAATTGTAGCACTTTGAGGAGCAAGCTACAGTTCCCACAATCCTTTGGGGGAAGACGTGCGCATTGATTGTATCGATGTGTGGGTGTGTATAGCCAGAGAAATGAGATATGGATATTTTACGGAAGCGTTTCGAATACTTTAAAATATAAAGCTGAGCATTCAGGGGAGGCTGGGGAAAATGTAGGGTAGGATGGGGGCGGGCAAAGTCCTTGCCACTTGCCCACCCCATCTACATCCCTATCGGGAAAGCACAGAGGCCTTTTCTGTAGCGTATTATCCATTTCCATGCTCTCGGCCAAACCGCTTTGGTTCCCCCCCCCCCCCGCCCCCTGGATCATTCCATCTGTGTGGGCTTGTTCTGTTTCGCCTGAACTGAGTGCCTTTCAGCTCCGCAAGAGGGGTGGGGGGGGAGGCGAGCTCGACGACCTTTATGCAACTTGAGTGGAAGTACTACTGCTCCCCGAAGCATCGTAAAGGCTCCAGGCCTTCAAGCCAGAATTTTGAACACTGATGTCATTATATATATTCCCCACAGAGGCGGGATATGACCCCAAAGCTCTCAGAATGGGGGGGGGAGGGGAGAGAGGCGACGTTGGAAGTTTGAAGCAGGGGAGGAGCAGGTCCAGGATTTGAATTCGCAACAGCACATAATTTGGCACTGTGGGAGCCTTAGCCATTGGTTCCCGCCACCACCCCTCCAACGTTGCTCCGATGAAAGTAGGGAAGTCTATGATGATGATGATGATGATGATGATGATGATGATGATGATTTTAGTTATACCCCACTCATCTGACTGGATTGCCCCAGCCACTCTAGGCAGCTTCCAACATATATAAATACATAACAAAACATTAAACTTCCCTATACAGGGATGCTTTCAGATGTTGTCTTCTAAAGGTTATAGAATTACTTATCTCCTTAGTTCAGGGGTCATATAACTCCATACTCTCCCATGGAAATAGGAACGTCCTAAGGAAAAGAGGGACATTCTGGGATCAAAGGAGAAACTGGGATGGCTTTTGTAAATCCAAGACTGTCCCTGGAAAATAGGGGTCTCCTAGCAGTCCTCAGCACTTAGCTGTCAACCTTCCCTTTTTTGTGGTAAATTCCCTTATTCCAGCACCGTTTCCCACTGCTATCCCAGATTGTTAGATATCCCGTAGACTGTCCCCGGGACAGGTGAGACTGCTGATCCCTTATTTTCGAGGCTGCTGATCCCTTATTTTCAAATCTGAAAGGTGACAGCTATGCCTCAGCACCCATAATGAACTACATCTCCCAGAATTCTTTGGGAGGGGAAGCCCTGACTGCTTAATCCAGGCATGTCCAGAATCCGCAGTATATGTCCTGGGGTAAAATTCTCAAAAAAGCTCAGTGACTTCAACCTCATGCATGTTCATCAAATCTGGCCCTCTTTGAAAAAGTTTGGGCACCCCATGCGCCTTAATCGTAGTGCTTTAAACATATTGTGTGAATGTGGCCTATATTTTGGAGCACATCTGGAGAGGGCCCCAGTCTGCTTTCAGCCACACGGTCTGAAGTTGTTCAGAGCAGAAGGAATTGTTGCAGAAGGCAGCTCAGGGAGTCTGGTGTGTCAAACTGTAATTTCGCCTCCTCACCCAACAGAGCACAGCTGTAAGCGGCGCGAAACATCTCCTCTGCTGGCCAGCTGCTGAGATTTATTTTTACACACACCTCCTTTGAAAGATGTTCTCAGTACGGATGTAGAGCTTAAATGTTACTCCCTCATCTGTCCGTCCGCCCTCCCCGCCCCGGGGGAAATAGGTCAAGAAGCTTTGAAAGTCAGGGAGCTCCTACGCCGCTGCTACTCTGTGTCTAGGGAGTCGATTGCACAACGGCACAAATTTAGGTTTGCACAACTAAAGTGCCTATTGGCGCCCAGGCGCAACCAACACGCCTCTGCACACACAAATCAGACACTCTCTGCAGTGAGAAAAGTGCCAGGAAAACATCCCAGGAAGTGGGGGAACGTCACCATGGCTTGACGCAACCTCGCAGAATGACCCACAGACAAATCAAAAGACATGCTCATTAAACAGCTAACGTCATATCTTCCTGGAAACTCTGTGCAAATGAATCAGGACACATGTTCTTAAGAACAAGAGAGCCTGGCTGCTGGATGAGGCTAGAGGGGGACCCATCTAGGGCAGTATCCTGCTCTCACAGTGGCCAAATTGACTAATTCTCTCTTAAAGTTGTCCAAATTGGTGGCCATCCCTTTTCTCGTGGGAGGGAGTTTCAAAGTTTTAGCAATGGGCTGTATGTGTGGAGATGTACTGTATTTTCTGGCGTATAAGACTACTTTTTAACCCAGGGAAATCTTCTCAAAAACCGGGGGTCGACTTATACGCCAGCTACAGCGGCAGCTCCTGCAGCAACTCCCCACCAAAGGACGAAAACGACAGCAAATTAAATCAGAGGACGCTGAGCTCTCTAGATGAAGCAGAAATACGCTTGGAAATTGGCCCCAGAAGCCCCCACAACCACCTGCTCTCTTGGAGTGCTAGCCACTCAGGTCGGCTTAACTGGTTTTTTAAATTTTTATTTGGTGTGCGTTGGAAGAGGGGTGGTCTTATACGGCGAGTATATCCCAAACTCTATATTTTAACTGGGAAAGTTGGGGGTCGTCTTATACGCCCCGTCGTCTTATATGCCAGAAAATACGGTACTTACTTCCTTTTGACTGCCCTGAACTGTCCAGCATTCAGCTTCATGGCCACAGGTTCTAGCATTTATGCACAATAAACATGTCATTGTAGTTCCCTCTAGGGTAGGGGCTCTGTGGCTTGAGTAGCTGCCTGGATGGCAGAAATTTAACAGGTCAGACTTCTCTCATGACTGCATTGAATCAGATTTGCATTGCATTTTACTCTCTCTCTCTTAGTGTACCTCATTCTGCTAAGGTTCCTGCCAGCATTCCGTTTGAGACTCTGATCCAGCAAAAATCTGGCTCTATCAGCGCTTAACTCATCAGTCTATGAATCTCTGTCTGCGCTGGCTACTGCCCCAGCGAAAGACAGACTTTTTTTTTTTTTTAAAAAAAAGGAACACCGTCCTCTTCAAACGTCCCTTTGCAGGCTCATAAATCCAAGACACTTTCTTCCCCAGCTGTAAGCATTTGCTGTTTTACTTACAAAGGCTGAATAAAAATAGCTCCATGATGGGGAAAGAAATCCCCCCCCCCCGACTCCCGTCAACCAGTGGAAAAGAAAACATCAGTCTAACTTTCCAGAGGAAGCATGGAATGCTGTTCAAACATACATAGCCGCACACACTCCTATATTGTATTATTTTTGAAAAGGGTTCAAGACTCCGCATGGAACAGTCTGACGAGAGGATGTGCTGTGTACATTTTCCGTTGGGGCAGCAAAGCGGTTGCAAAAAAACGCCAAGCTTTGTCTCAGCTGAAACAAATGACCCGTCTTCACTATATATTTAAAGCACTATCGTGCCACTTTTAACAGCCATGGCTTCCCTTCCCTCCCCCCCCCCGCCCCAAGAACCATGGGAAATGTAGCTCCGTATAGTAAAAGCTATGGTTTTCCCAGTAGTGATGTATGGAAGTGAGAGCTGGACCATCAAGAAGGCTGATCGCCGAAGAATGGATGCTTTTGAATTCTGGTGCTGGAGGAGACTCTTGAGAGTCCCATGGACTGCAAGAAGATCAAACCTCTCCATTCTGAAGGAAATCAGCCCTGAGTGCTCACTGGAAGGACAGATTGTGAAGCTGAGGCTCCAAGACTTTGGCCACCTCATGAGAAGAGAAGACTCCCTGGAAAAGACCCTGATGTTGGGAATGATTGAGGGCACAAGGAGAAGGGGACGACAGAGGACGAGATGGTGGGACAGTGTTCTCAAAGCTACCAGCATGAGTTTGACCAAACGGCGGGAGGCAGTGGAAGGCGGGAGTGCCTGGCATGCTTTGGTCCAGGGGGTCACCAAGAGTCGGACATGACTAAACGACTCAACAACAACAACAAAAGGGTGCTGATTGTTGTTAGAGGAGACCTGGTTCTCTTCCCAAAGCTGCAATTCCCAGAGTAGTTTAACAGTCCGTCCCTCTTCTCAGGGAACTCTGGGAAATGTAGCTGTGCTGGAGTAGTTACGAGGTGCTTGTTCTCCTCAAAGAACTACAATTCCCAGGTTGGTTTATTAGTTAATCCCTCTTCCTAAGGAACTCTGGGAATTAGGATCAGGCCCATAGCTCCTCTAGTCCAACATCCCAGTCTCACACTGGCTGCCCAGATGACTGCGGGAAACCTGGAAGCAGGATTCGAACCCAAGAGCACTCTCCCCTCCCACAATAACCAACAACTGGTATTCAGAAACATTACTGCCTCTAACTGTGGAGGTAGAGAACAGCCTTCATGGCTAGTAGCCATTGTAGCCTAAATTAAGTATCATGAGGACTGGAGCTTCGGTATGTTTGTAGGAAAGCAGCCTTGCCTTGGATTGTAGAAGCTCCCAGATCCAGTCTCTGGCATTTTATATTAAATAATAATAATAATAATAAATTGTTATTTATACCCCGCCCTTCCTGGTTCAGAAAACTGGGCTCAGGGAGGCTAACAACAAATTTAAAACATTTAATTGATGCAACAAAAAAAAGCATAAAATACAGTATAAAACGTGAATAACAATAAATTCAGAATTCAAAAATCAATTTAGGGGGGAAATCCATCCGATAAACATTGGATGATCACCAGGGCTAGCTGGCTAAATTAGTCCTATTTGGGCAGGCGAGGAGACCAGGGGAGAATTAGCTGTGGGATCCCAGAGTGCGTAATCTTCATAAAAAGGGGAGAAGGAGGGAAGGAAGGGGAATAAAAGATCAGGCGAAGTTCAGATTGAAAGCCAGTCGGAATAGCTCTGTCTTACAGGCCCTGCGTAAGGAAGTTAAATCATGCAGGGCCATGGTCTCATGTGAACAGAGCATTCCACCAGGTTGGAGCCATCACTGAGAAGGCCCTGGCCCTGGTGGAGGATAGTCTGATTTCCTTAGGGCCCAGGACCTCTAAACTATGATTATTCATGGAGCTTAAGGTCCTCTGTGGGGTGTACCAGGAAAGGCAGTCCCATAAATATTGTGATTTTATGTTGTGAACTGCCCTAAGATCTACAAGTATAGGGCGGTACACAAATTTAATAAATAAAATAAAAATAAATATCCAAGTAGGGCTGCAAAAGACACTCTGTCTGAAACCCTGGAGGAAAACACACATATGCACAAATACACAATTCAATCTTCTCTCCAGAGCTCACTTTATGCACCAGTAGCTCAGCAAAGCATTAGCCAGTCCTGGCCCGCTTTCTAGACAGAAAAGAAATGACATCTGCGCAGACCAGAGAACAGGCACCAAGAAACGGACTCCATCTGTTCACCTCTGTGCTCTGCTCCCAAAAGAACCACCCTGTGCATCCCTTGGGGCTGCTCACCTGCCGTTCTTCTCCCAGGTGATGTTTGTGTCTGCTGCGTTTGTCTGTTTCACAGATCCAGCCTCGATGCGACGATCCTTCTTTCAAAACGACTTGGCATTCTTGCCATAGCTGTCAAGCGTCCCTTATTTGGCGGGACAGTCCCTTATCCCAGCGCCATGTCCCACTGCTGTCCCTTATTGATGATGTCCCTTAAATAAGCTACTGAAGGTAATGGGGCCCTTTCTATGTCCAGCTGTCCTTTGTCAACAACAAATTGTTGCTGTTTTTGTGTGTTGAATGTATGCTATATGGTAATTTATGGACCTAATAGGTATCTAATGCCATTTGCATGCAACAAAATATGTATTTTATCAAAGTAATTGTTGATCCCTTATTTTCGAGGCTGCTGGTCCCTTATTTTCAAATCTGTAAGTTGACAGCTATGATTCTTGCTGTCTCCATACAGAGTCATGCAGAGAAAAGTTTCCTTCCCTCTCCCAAAGCAGTAGAACTCCATGGGCATCCCATGTTGCAGGATTCAAGACAGACAAAAGGAAGTGCTTAACACTGTATGTCAGCCACACTGGAAGCCTTTCATTCATTCAGAGCAGGGTACACATGCTCTGAATGAATTAATGAATGAATTAAATTTCTGGCCCTGTAGATACTCTTGGACTCTATCTCCCATCAGCCCCCACCAGAAAAACCAAGAACCAGGGATGATGGAAGCTGTAGTCCAGCAACCTGGGGAAGGCCACACATTATCCCCTATCCCTGCTTTATATATTAACATTTAAGTGTGGCAGCACCTACACTTTGGAACTCCCTGCCACTGGACACCAGGGAGGTGTCTTCACTGAAACTCTTTTCTGTGCCTGCTAAAAAACATTTTTATTTAGGAAAACCTATCCAGGTAAGTGGGATGCGGGTGGCACTGTGGTCTAACCACTGAGCCTCTTGGGCTTGCCGATCAGAAGGTCAGCGGTTCAAATCCCTGCGATAGGGTGAGCTCCCATTGCTCTGTCCCAGCTTCTGCCAACCTAGCAGTTCGAAAGCATGTCAAAGTGCAAGTAGATAAATAGGTAGAAGAAGAAGAAGAAGAGTTTGGATTTGATATCCCGCCTTTCACTCCCCTTCAGGAGTCTCAAAGCGGCTAACATTCTCCTTTCCCTTCCTCCCCCACAACAAACACTCTGTGAGGTGAGTGAGGCTGAGAGACTTCAGAGAAGTGTGACTGGCCCAAGGTCACCCAGCAGCTGCATGTGGAGGAGCGGAGACGCGAACCCGGTTCCCCAGATTACGAGACTACCGCTCTTAACCACTACACCACACTGGCTCTGAGAGTTTGGCTCTTGTCTAACTTTACTCCAGTTTAATTTACACCGGCTTGCTTTATGCCAGTTTCTTGTGCATGGGATTGCTCCCCCGCTAACTGTTAAATTATCAGGGAGGAAAATATGAGAGTCCTAAAGAGAGGTTTGAATGACACACATGACAACACATTTCTGCTTTGTAAGTTGCACATTGTGGCGTTAGGTTGGTCACAGTGAATGCTGCATGTAAAACCCATTTCAGTTAATATCTCATCACATTTTCTTAATGTTAAGAACGTTAAAGAGGAGAATAAAGTTAAAACATAAAAAAATCTTTTCATCAGTTGAGGTGGGAAAAAAGAATAAACTTTATTTTGATATGCAAGGAGTTAAGAACTTGTAGTTTGTAGCTGTTGGGCAAACGCTGAATGTTTAGTCAATCCAGTAGGATTATTTTATGCAAAGCATCAATAAATACCCCAACATCAGCCAGCTGGGCAGCCAGACAAGGCTTATCCATAAGCAAGAGATGAGTTCTCTTCACTCAGGAGCACCCCATGTGGGCAGAGAAAGAATTGTATTTAAAAGACAGATTATGGCAATGCAACTGAACACCCCAATCCAGTGCAGGGAGAGGGTTCACGCAGGAAGGTAAATGGCATTTCTGTGTGCTCTGGTTCCCATCAGTGTCCCATTGCACCAGAAGCAGTTTAGTCATGTTGGTCACATGACCCGGAAAGCTGTCTGTGGACAAATGCTGGCTCCCTTGGCCTGGAAGAAAGATGAGCACCGCAACCCCATAGTCACCTTTGACTGGACTTAACCGTCCGGGGTCCTTTACCTTTACCTTCCTCCTTGGCATTGTGTTAAAGCACACCCGAATGCTCCAGACCAGCAAACTGCTAAATCTTTGGCTTTTCTAGAGATAGGCACACTTGCTGATGATTTGATTTGCACTCCTTGTCTGTTACTTAGCCTCTTAATTCCTGTGGAAGCGGTATGGGTGTTATCAAGCCAGTGTGGTGTAGTGGTTAAGAGCGGTAGTCTCGTAATCTGGTGAACCGGGTTCGCTTCCCTGCTCCTTCACATGCAGCTGCTGGGTGACCTTGGGCCAGTCACACTTCTGTGAAGTCTCTCAGCCCCACTCACCTCACAGAGTGTTTGTTGTGGGGGAGGAAGGGAAAGGAGAATGTTAGCCGCTTTGAGACTCCTTAAAGGGAGTGAAAGGCGGGATATCAAATCCAAACTCCTCTTCTTCTTCTATTGAATCCTAAGGTGTACTTAGTTTTTCACACATGATTACTCCATCCTGTCTTTATTTCTGTTAAATAAATCATGACACAGAGTCATATGTCATGTGTTGTTCATCTGAGGTTGCATTTACCTAATTTTAAGATCTGCTAAGGAACAAATGATTGCTATTATGTCCTGATATGTAAAACCACATGATTCAAAGGCATTTTCTTTTCCCCATGACTGTAAAATAACCTAGGAGCAAGTCTTGTTGAACTGAATGGGACTGACTTCTGAATAGAGGCATATAAGATTGCACTGACTGCCAGACCCCAAAATATGAACTTCCTGCCAGCAGGGGCCTGTAACAGGATCCGAGGACTTAGGCTCTTGGAAATATGTACTAATCTACGCAGGGTTCAAAATGCGCCAACAGCCTGTGCAAAGCCTTTGGGGAAGCGGGGCCACTGAATGGGAAACAATCTCCCTTTTGGATCTGAAATAGCACCTTGTGACTGGAACAGGTGCAAGAGACTGACCGGCTAAGCTGCTCGTGGGTCGTACACAACTTTTTGGGAAGGAGAGGGTCATGTGTCAAGGAAGATTTGCTTGACAGGAAGAGAAGTATATGTCTTAATTTTTAAAAAGCCTCTTGCGGCATTTTAAAGACTAACAGATTTAGTGCGGGCACACGCTTCCGTGGACTCAACTTCACTTTGTCAGGCATGAAGAGCAGATCCAAAGTACTGTGGCCCATGTTTCGTTAGCCGAAAAATGGAAAACGAGCGAGGTCCCAACTAAAGAAGAATGGTCACTTAAGCTGATGGAATATGCGCAGCTTGCAGACCTAACATATAGAATAAGAAAACAAGAAGAACATACGTTTAGAGAAGATTGGAAAATGTTTATTGAATATATGGGGGGAAATTGTGTACACTTGAAAACATTGGCAGCATTCAACTGTGTAAATAAGTTTTGATGGATGTAATAAAGGAATACCGAATACTGAATGGTTGAGCTTATGTAAAATATGCAGGGATTTATGGTATGCAAAATGAACCATGGAAAGAGAAGAAAGGAAGTCACTGATATTTTAAGGCTGTTTAAATGAGTATTCAAAATTGTAAAGCAGAACATTTAATAAAAATTATAATAAAAAAGGTCGTCAAAGACAAGACGCAAAGCTGAAATGCATGAAAGTTTAAGCGTAGCGACCGTTTTCAACAGCTAAGTGGCAACAATAGTATTCTTCAGCTATACTCTGCTAATTTTTCACCCATGGGGGCAGGCAGTGTGGTGTAGTGGTTAGAGTATTGGGCTAGGACCTGAGAGACGGCAGGGTTCAATTCCCCTCTGGGCTATGAAGCTGACTTGGTGAGCTCCAGCTGCTTTTGAACAATATTATTTGTTTGTTTGTTTGTTTATACATACCCCACCCATCTGGCTGGGCTTCCCCAGCCACTCTGGGCAGCTTCCAACAAAATATTAATACACAGTAATGCATCAGACATTAAAAGCTTCCCTAAACAGGGCTGCCTTCAGGTGTCTTCTAGAAGTCTGGTAGTTGTTTATCTCTTTGACATCTGCTGGAAGGGTGTTCCACAGGGCGGGCGCCACCACCGAGAAGGCCGCTGCCTGGTTCCCTGTAACTTGGCTTCTCACAGTGAAGGAACCACCAGAAGGCCCTCGGCGCTGGAACTCAGTGTCTGGGCAGAACGATGGGGGTGGAGGCGCTCCTTCAGAGCATCATCCCTGACCACTGGTCTTGCTAGCTAGGGATGGTGGGAGTTGTGGTCAGAAAACAGCTGGAGACCCAAGTTTGGGAAACTTTGTTTCGGACAGATGTCTTCTCCAGGCCTACCTGAGGATTCAAGGAACTCAGTCTGTCACCTTCTGCATGCAAAGCAGCTGCTCTAAGCTGGTGGTGGCTGGGAGGCAAGAGAGAAGGCAGGGAGCCCAACAGTAGGGGAGGCCAGAGTCAATGAGAGGCAGATTCTGCTAAATCCTGCTGAGACTATGAAGAGGAGAAGGGATGTGGGTGGCGCTGTGGGTTAAACCACAGAGCCTAGGACTTGCCGATCAGAAGGTCAGCGGTTCGAATCCCCACGACGGAGTGAGCTCCCGTTGCTCGGTCCCTGCTCCTGCCGAACTAGCTGTTCGAAAGCACGTCAAAGTGCAAGTAGATAAATAGGTACCACTCCAGTGGGAAGGTAAACGGCGTTTCCGTGCACTGCTCTGGTTCGCCAGAAGCGGCTTAGTCATGCTGGCCACATGACCTGGAAGCTGTACGCCGGCTCCCTCGGCCAATAAAGCGAGATGAGCACCGCAACCCCAGAGTCGGCCATGACTGGACCTAATGGTCAGGGGTCCCTTTACCTTTAACGCACAGCTCCACACTACTTCAAAGAACAGAATTTGGAAAGAGAGAAAACAAGAGGGTTCCCTTTCCGTGTAAAACATGAGTAGGCAAACTAAGGCCCAGGGGCCGGATCCTGCCCAATTGCCTGCCCAGGGGTCCCTTTACCTTTATGAAGAGGAGAAGGAAGCTGGCCGGCAGGGACAAGCCCTGAACTGGTTGTAAGTAAGGAGGACAGTCGAGTGGGGGGCTGGCTGAGAGGGCAGACAGAGGATGATGAGGCAGTGCCCCATTTGCCCTAATAAACCCACCTCCACTTGCAGACTCTCCAACATTTATCCAATGAAAACAGGGACATCTTCATCAATAAACAACAACAGTTTTACTATTATTATGCAGCTTCCAACAGATTTTTTAAAAATAAGAAAACACTAAGCATTTTTAAAAAAACTTCCTTATCCAGGGCTATTTTCAGGTGGCTTGGGTGTCGGATAACTCCAACATTTATCCGATGAAAATAGGGACATCGTAAGGAACAGCGGGACATTCTGGGATCAAATCAGAAACCGGAACGACTTCTGTAAATAGGGACACTTAGAGGGTCTGCACTGGTTCCCCCGAACCCCAAGTTACCGCTCTGACCCTTAACAACAATTAGAAACTGACCTGCAATCAGTTTAAAATGTAGGGCAAGAAGCCAAGTTACAGGGAACGAGGCAGAGGGCCTTCTCGGTGGTGGCACCCGCCCTGTGGAACGCCCTCCCACCAGATGTCAAAGAGAACAACAACTACCAGACTTTTAGGAGACAGAAGGCAGCCCTGTTTAGGGAAGCTTTTAATGTTTAACAGACCACTGTATTTTAATACTTTGTTGAAAGCTGCCTAGGGTGGCTGGGGAGACCCAGCCAGATGGGTGAGGTATAAATAATAAAATTATTATTATTATTATTATTATTATTATTATTATTATTATTATTATTAGGTGTAGGCATCTTTGCAAATGCATAGCTCCAGGCACCTTGGTGCAGAATTTGGAGTGATGTGGGAGGAGGCAGGGGAAGCAGATAGGTGCTTCAAAACAGTAGCCAAACCTCCTCCATTTCCTTAGAGATCTTTTGGCACCAATCCTGTGAACAGCGGGAGATGATGACCTCTAGGTGACCTCTCTCCCCTGCCTTGCAGCTGCTCTCTGCAAGGCATTTAATCTAGCTATGCCCTGTCCCAGGAAAAGAATAACCCACTGTGCTATTTATACCCCAAAGCGTACATCTTGAACAGAAATAGCCCCCCGGGCGTCAGAACGCGCTCTCCAGCTTCAGGGCCCATTAGAAAATCTGCTGTCACCAGAAGCAGAAAACCTACGCCATCCACAATGCTACCTAAATATGTCACAGGCAGGGATGAAGCGAAGAAAACAAGCACCACTCCACTCAGCAGTCATCGAGGTTCCCAGAACCACAAGGCCCCACAAGCTCAGGGTCAGGATACCTGCCTGGAATGCAGCAGGCCCCCAGTTCATATTCAATATATTTAGTTTGGCTTGCCACGTCACTTTGCAAATTTGCACGAAAATTCATCAAATCTTTAATGCTGCAATAGACACATTTCTCTAAGCAATTTTGCCTAATAGGAACTCTTGCAAAGCAATTTCCCTTACTATAATGGTGTAGTGGTTAGAGTCATGTACTAGGACTAGGGAGACAGCAGGGTTTAAATCCCCTCTTGGCCAGTCCACTGGGTTGCCTCGGGCCAGTCACAGCCTCTCCGTCTACCTCACAGGGTCGTGAGGAGGGTAAAACAGGACAAGAACCCATGCATGCCACTTGGAGCTTCCTGGAGAAAAGGTGTGATATAAATGTAACAATATATTATAATGCACTTTTGCAGGTCTTTTTCATGATTATACACACTTTTATGAACACTTTACCCCAGTGTATGCATTTGTTTTGTACCCATTACTTGGCTGGGTAAGTGCCCTACAAAACCCACACAAAGACGGGCGTGTTTTGGCTAGGATTAGGCAGGCTTGTACCTTTTCATGTGAACTGAACCCGATTTCTCTCCCATTGCTACATCCGGTTAAAAGGATGTTAGGCAGAGCAAGGGATGGGGGAAAAGAGTCTCTTCTCTCTGCCGTATAATAGTCTGGAGAGAAGGCCAGACAGAGTAAGCCAGAACTGGGTCAGTTTCATACACAGAAGAAAACAATTAACACCCCCCATCCTTAATGACCCGGCTAGCAGCTTGGCTGTGACAAGAGGAACAGATGCCAAGCAAGCCTTGCTCTGGGTTCCATGCGGCCATTACGGACTATTAGCCGAGCTTCTGTTCCAAGATGCAAACGAAATGGTGATTCATAGACAGGGTGGGTTTTTTATCTGCAAATCTGCTCACTGATCACAACAATCCCACGGAAGGAGGACCGTTGCAAATCGCCCAGGGGGACGACAGCAACACAAGGCTATGCTTTGCCTTATATGGTGTCTTGCCATATGTCCATCCAGTTCAGTATTTTCTACGTTGGCAGCAGCTTTTCAGGGTCTCAGCCAAGCAGTGCCTCTTCCAGCCCTGCCTGGAGAGGGTGGGGATTGAGCCCTAGGGCCTCCCCCTAAAAATGAAGCAAGATTCCAGTCCTCATGGTTCTGAATTAAGTGGAATTTAATTGGAAACTGCGGGAGCTGCCTTTAGATACTGGGGAAGATCATTATTCTAGCCCAATATTGCGCACACTGACTTACAGCAGCTCTTCAGTAAAGGCCTTACTCTACCTGCTTGAAAAGTAGATGTTGTAGCGTGGAGCACACATTTAAAAGCTGATGTAGCCATTCATTTTGGAGTAAGACTGGGAAAGACCCGGGTTCAAATCTCCATTCAGCCACAGAGCAGCAGCAGCTCACGTTACAATGGAGCGTTTGAGCGCTCTCTTTGCCACCCGCCCGAACCCATCTTCACATTTCGGCAACACAACACCAAGAGGCTAGCGGAGGTGAAACCCAGTACCAGGGTATCATCTGTCACCATGGAAACAGTGGGCTCCTCCATGCCGCTGTCATGGAAACACAAAGCTACAGAGCAGGATGAGTGAGAAGGAAGATTCTCTGCAGGAATAAAAGGGAGGGGGGAGGTCAAGCTGTTTGGATTTGGGGTATAACTTCTGGCCACTTCAAAATAAACCAGGCCCAAAGGGACTTTGCTGTCTGAGGGCGATGACGAGACGTAGACACCAACAGCTGTTCAGTCTTGTTTTAATGGCCTACTCCTCCACCTGCCTCGCTTTGTCCTAAGGTAGAATCATAGAACTACAGAATCGCAGTGACGCAGGAATATCAACTAAAGCATCCATGACAGACGGCCACCCAACCTCTGCTTGAAAACCTGCAATGAAGGCAGGTCCACAACCTCCTGAGGGAGACTGTTCCACTGTCAAAACAGCTCTTGCTGTCTTCCTGATGTTGCCTTGGAATCCCCTTTCTTGTAACTTGAAGCCATTGGTTCGGGTCCTACCCCACAGAGCAGGAGAAAACAAGCTTGCTCCATCCTCCATGTGAGAGCCCTTCAGATATTTGAAGATGGCTCTCATATCTCCTTTCAGTCTCCTCTTTTCCAGGTTAAACATACCCAGCTCCTTCAACCACTCCTCATCAGGCTTTGTTTCCCAACCCTTGATCATCCTGGTCTCCCTCCTCTGCGCACCTTCCAGCTTGTCAACATCCTTCTTAAATTGGGGCGCCCAGAACTGGACACAGTCTTCCAGGTGTGGTCTGACCAAGGCAGAATAGAGCGGTACCATTCCTTCCCTCTGGACACTAGACTTCTTCTGTTGATGCAGCCTAGAATAGCATTAGCTTTTTTTGCTGCTGCATCACACGCTGGACTCATGTTAAGCCTGTGGTCCACTAAGGGCTAGCACCACTTCAAGCCTTATAACCTGGAACCTGGGCATAGCTGTCAACTTTTCCCTTTTCTTGCGAGGAATCCTATTTGGAATAAGGGAATTTCCCTTAAAAAAGGGAAAACGTTGACAGCTATGAACTTGGGAGGTTTGCCAGGTGAGCTCAAAAAGGTCCTGGACCTGTGCGTATGCCTGCCACAAAGGAGACAGAGATCACCACCTCCTAATTCAGGGGCAGGGATTTTTCACCAAGGGCCATGTTCACTTCTAGGTAACTTTCTGGGGGCCACATGCCGGGAGTAGGCGGCGCCAGAAGTAAAAATGGGTGAAGCAATCAGCATTACAAATCTCAGGTATGCTTTCTTAGAATCTCTTTTGATCCCCCCCCCCTTGAGACATTTGATTTAATGCATACGTTCAGAAACTGTAGGGTGTTGTTGTTTTTTAAGCAACAAATAAGAGGGAGGCTGAAAATCACCACTACCACAGAGCTGTGGCTTTTTAATATTGGAAAACTTTTATTTTATTTTATTTTCTCTTCCAAATGAGCACCAACACATATCGTAAATAGGTCAACAAATGCTTCCTTCCTTCTAATACTGAAGTACTATGTACAATTATACAAAGGACATGACGAGGTGAAGACCCCCCCCCAAAAAAAACAAAAAAACAACAACCCCAAAACAATTAAAAACATTTATTACTGAAGCAAAAAAACGACCTGAAGAATATGCCAAACAATAAAAATAAAATACAAATAAAACAAAAACCCAAGAAATATGTACACACAGTTTGTAAACACAAGGGCGTCAACACGACAGGCTGGTATTGGAAATATATTTGCTTCATTTGAAGAAAGCATTAAGGTGCCCATTGTATCTTACCCATAATGCTATTCTGCTCACAGTTAAGTGGGCAGGGTTTTTTTTTTAAAATTTAAAGTTAAAAACCATTTGTTTTCTCCTTCTTCAACCGTTTTCCAGCATTCAACTTCCTTTTTCTTTTTTCTTTTAAAAAAAGATTCCTGAAAGTCAACACACAAACAAATATTCCAGAACATTCCACTCCCCGGTTTTCTCTCAGACAGGTAAAGCATTTCTTCAGCTACTCATTCATTTCTTTCATCATGAGCGATGCAAAGCTGGGTTGTGTGTGTGGTGGGAAGTGCGATTCTTCCTCATCTTTGAAATGATACTATGAAATGTATATTTAATACATAATTATCTCAGTTCGAAAACACAGACATACACACAGGAATAAAAAACAAACAAACCAATACGCGAACACGAGGAACAAGAGATTTTACCTGCTTGTTTTGTCGTTTAAAATGTGTGTGCACCAGAAAGTTTTATGGGAAGGGGCAGGGCGTGTGGAGAAATGAAGCACATGCAGCATTGATCAAGCACACTGCCAAAGAGTCATATTGCCAAAGCGCAATCCAATCATTTGTGCTGTTGGTCCACTTGGGAGATTTATAGAGCAATCAAAACTGGGGTAAAAGGAAAGACTGAACAGCGACGAAAAAAAATAAGAGACCCATTAACGCCAGAGATGTAAACATGTCGCCAGAATCTAGAACAGTGATGGCCAAACTTGGCCCTCCAGCTGTTTTGGGACTACAATTCCCATCACCCCTGACCACTGGTCCTGTTAGCTAGGGATGATGGGAGTTGTAGTCCCAAAACAGCTGGAGGGCCTAAACAGATAGAATCAGAGGTTGCCACCTTTTCTTTCTGACTGTGCTCCTGCGCCTTTAAATGACAGCTAAATAGAGCCACTGAGATGTCACAGGAGGGGAGGAAAAAGACCCCCCCTCACTAGTTCCTCCCCATGCTGAGAAATTTTGCTCTGCCTGCAAATTTGTGTGTGAGGGTGCTGTTAAAAAAAGGTGGCAACCCTAGACAATATCTGCTGCCGCACACCCCAAAAACCTAAAACAGGAGGCCTGCTTACAATACAGAGACCCGTGGCTAAAGAACAGGACAGGAAGCAGCTTGTGCTGTTTAGAGATATTATTATTTTAAAAAAGGACAATCTATGTTGCCAACTCACTTGCCTTGCTATGCTGCTTGCCACTTGAAGCCTCATTCTAGAAGACAGTTTCCATATTATTCACCTTACTGAATTAGATGGTTCACCTGGTAAAACAGAGATTTACGGAAATCCGGCAGCAGAGATTCACGAGTTACTTCTTGTTGTGAACAGAGCACGGCCATTGCTAGTGCTATAGTGACTCCAGAGGCAATGAACAAGCTCTGAAATTGATTCTTTGGTCTGGTTCAGAGGAAGTCTCTACATACAGACATATAGACAGAGGTGGCCCAATACATTTGGTGGTGCCAAAGGCAAGAAAATCTAAATGGTACCTCCCTCCCGCCCCTCCACGGTAAACATATAACGAAATAAATAAATCATAGACAAGTTTCGATACAAAATCATTCCTGCATCGTGCAGCGGAACCTAGCTAATGCGTACAGAGGGAAAGTCTGGGGCAGTGTGAGAAATTAAGACCCGACGAGTCCAATGAATGGGGTGCCTGTTGCACCTCTCTTGCGGTAGGGGAGGCACATGCTGAACACGGACTCATGCAGAGACACACAAGAGATGGGCTTCTCTGGGGCAGTGAAGAGGGTGGTTTCACTGGTTGTGGCTGCTCCCACTGATGGCAGGGATAGAGGGGAGAGAGATGTTGATGGACAAAAACTCCCTTCACCCCCAACACCACTAGCCGCGTCCGGAGAGCCATTGATGTTCCCTAGGCTGTCAATCAAGTTGAAGGGAACGACAAACTAATCCACTCCTGTTTGGATAGAGAACTGCTCATGTTAGTCTACAACACCAGAAAGGAGGAAAGAAGACCGTGTCTTTCAAGAACTGTTCCCAGGTCCAGATGAGGGTCTCAGCTAGGCCAGGGCCACATCCACACCCAGCATTTAAAAGCAGTTATAACATTTTAACATACCCCTCAAGTGTCCCGGGAAAAAAAAAGGGAAACTCTGTTTCTTATTGTAAGAGAACAGTGGCCATTTGGGTTGCTGTGATCTCGCGGCATGATTTCTCCCGCAAAATGTGTTTTTGTGGGGGTTGCGATTTCACACGGTGCCCAGAACTTAGGCTGTGCAATTTTTGTTTCCCCCCCCCAAAAAGCTCACAACTTTGCGGGTGTCAGGAATTTTACTTTTTGAAATATGGCAACCGATCCCTCTTCCCAGGGAACTCTGGGGACTGTAGTTCTGAGTGGGGAATAGGGGGCCTTCCTAACCGCTCTCAGTACCCATGACAAACTAAGGCTCCCAGAATTCATTGGGGGAAGCCATGACTGCCTAAAGTGGCACCACAGAGCTTTAAATGTATGGTGCAGATATGGCCTAAGGCCCAGGCCACAGCTTTGCAGCGGCTGAGGTGTTCCTAGGGTGTCCCTTGACAAGAAGATCAGGCAGCTCAGAAACTAGAAAGCAGTCACAGAGTGGCTCGGGAATATACTTTAAGGAAGCAGACAATCCCAGTAAGTCTTGAGAGATTTCCCAAACCGAGGCTTCCCTCTAACACCCCGCCGTTATCAACCCCGGACACAAAAGACTAGACAGCCTGGTGCTATTTAAATCCTTCCAAGCCACAACCTAAACTCCCTTCCTTCTAAGTATAGCTCAACATCTTGCCACCCCCTTCAGATGTAGGTACAAGTCACATCCCAACTGAAATCAATGAAAGTCCAGCTTATGTTAATGGAGTTAGAATTATATCTTCAGTCTCTTTCTTTTGACACTACATTTGGCCCTGCCTTGACAAATAAATATATACGAGGGTTTGCTCCCATTTTATCCTAACAAGAACGCTGAAAGATGGCCTTTCCTGAAGATATTCAGGGAGCTCTTTGACACTCGAGTGCCCGATTTGAAAACATGTTCCCCTGATTCAAATCTGAACACCCCAATTACTGTATCGTACAAACATGTTTTCCACACTTCTCTCTGGGACAACGATGAGGGTGCTCCAAAGACAGAGAATTTGAAAAGACGAAAAGGCACAAGATTTAAAACAACATCATGCAAAAGTTAGCAGCATAGCGTAAGCCATTGAACGGCACTCACTGAGATTATCAGGAGCAACCTATATACACTCAAATGGAAGTCCCAAGACAAGGAATTATTTCAACATCTGTCTCTGTCTACATTCAAGAGTGTGAATTACCGTGCGTCCCTGAATTTATTTATATACTTAAAAGTGAATCCTTGCCTCCAGACGTTCCAATGGGCTTCTCATTAACCACGAAACTGGCTGTATATTAGTTTCTTCCCTGCCCTGCATTTCTTAAGGTCTTGTTTGATTTGAACGCAACTCCCTGCTAACAAACATCTGCCTAACATCTGCATTATTTCCCTTTAAATAATAGTTTGCAAGACAGAGAGAGAATAAAAGTTTAGAAAAATCCAAAACTGCAACACGCAAAAGTGGTTTGGTGGGGGGGCCGGCGGGGTGTAAAAGACCACATATATATTATTTTTTAAATTCAACATTATTAACATAAAAAGTACATATGCTACTGCCTTGTATGGTATGTAGATATTATAATCAGGGTGTCATTTTTATATGATCCAGGAACCCAAGGGAAGAACAAAGTAGAATGGGCAAGCAGAGGAATGACCCTATCAAATTCTGCAAGTCAGAGGGATATAATTCAAGATCTATTCTTTCCATCAGCCAAGGGGAACTCAGTATGAGACAGGGACGGTGTTTCCACCTACAACCTGTAGGATTCAGGGGGGGGAATGGCCATGGTTCTAGCCCTCATGATCAGGAGATAACTTCAACTCTCATTGCTTAATGCTCCAGTTACAGATAGGTAGCCGTGTTGGTCTGCCATAGTCAAAATAAAAAAATTCCTTCCAGTAGCACCTTAAAGACCAACTAAGTTAGTTCTTGGTATGAGCTTTCGTGTGCATGCACACTTCTTCAGATACACTGAAACAGAAGTTGCCAGATCCTTCTATATATTTTTTTATTTTTGCTTAATGCTCATTTTAAATCCCCCCCCCCCCGGAGACAACGGCTGACCTCTGCAGTCTGCTACCCATCAGGAAAAGATGGTACCTATCAACTAACTTGGGGACAAAAAAAAAATTAGCCAAGTTCTTTGGTCATGCTGTAAAAAGAGAGAAATCAAATTTCCAAAAGCCATTGATTCAGAACACAGTGTTTTTGAGCATAAACTCAAAATCACCGGGGGGGGGGGAGGGCATCAGGATGCTGATAGGCTTCCAACTCCCAGCAGCCCCAGCAGCCAGCATGGCCAATGGTGAGGGACGATGGGAGTCCAACAACGTCCAAGAAGGCCTCAGGTTCCCCACAAGTAGTTTAGGGCATCTACTTTTGCTTTTCCCCTTCCACTACCAAACACAAAACGCTGTCACACGAGTCTGTACTCTAAGAGCAGGTGATGGGTGATTTAGCAGCAAAATCTAGCAAAAGTTAAGAAGCACTTGAGGTTAATGTTTTAGCAGAGCAGGAAGACTGAAACTAGATCTCAGAAGGGACAGGCCAAAAGGGTGCTTCCGATATCAAATGGTTTAGAGAGGGGAATGGGCTGCAGCCACACAATAAAAATGGGGTGTCCCATCAGGTAAACAACGGGCGCTTGTAGTGGAACAGGCTTGGATTTTGAGGGACTGGACTTCCCCAGGTCCAAGCTGGGTATTGCACTGTTATTAGGACTAGCATGTAAACAGGTGGTGTGGAGAAGTATCAAGACTCCTGTTTATCCTTTCATCTGCAAAGGCAGCAATTCGTGGATCTTGCCCCACAGACAGATCTGTGCCCTGAAATTAAGCGTTTTGCTACAAAGTATGATTATGGGGGTGCTTCTCTTGCACCATCAGAGCCAATTAATCAGCAAGCATTAGTGATTGAACCTAATTCCCTCCTCCTCACCTCAAATTTTCTCTTTGCTTATCACTCTCAAGTGGGCATCCCCCCCCCACTGCTGCTAACCTGAGTCTCTGCCGCAGAAAAAGGAATCCCAACAGGAGGCCAGGAAAACCGGATGGTTCTCAACGCCTGCCCTGACCAAAATAAACAACAACAAAAACCCACACCATGGGCTATACTGGATCTCTTTCTTGCCAGCAGATTGCGACAGATTTGCAGAGCAGATTAACCTACATGAGAAGATTTCCACCAATAAAGCAAGGGTGGAATGAGAAAAAGAGAGAGGCGGCGAGGGGGGAAGGATGGAAAGGAATTCATTTAGATGTGTACAAATTCAGCCTGACTTCACTTGTCAGACACCGGAGTCGCTTTGATGCAGAATGCAAATTCACAGTGTCATTGACAATGCATTGAAATGCAAAAAAACAGGGGGCTCTCAAAGCTCTCCCCTTGCGGCCCCCTGTGTCCCCCCCAAAAAAGACCCCTTAACATGACCAGAGGGAGGCCTTGAAGCAAAACAGGAGTGATTCAAAAGAAGGCTACCCCTCTGCCATGCACAACCCTGGCCCGACATAGAACATTGGCAGGTAATATTCTACACACACCCTGCAAATCTTAACAGACAGTTAACATGTTTAGCCAGATCCAATGGAGAAAGCAATTTCTTCTAATATAGTGGGGAGGGAGAGGCAGACAAGGATTCTCACAGGTCTTTGCATTGGGAGGCCCCGCTGCTTTCTGATGGCCACTGAACCTTGGTGCAACATCAGGAGTAAGACAGCATCTTTCCTTCCCAACTGGGAAGGACAATTTCGACAGTAGCCCCAGATTTGGGCAGGCTAAAATGGCCCGCCATCGTTTGTGAACTCTCCCCTCTTCTATACAGAGCTGTTGCTCCATCTCTCGCACCTACTTAACAGAGTAGAGGAAAACTGTGGCCCTCCATATGCCACTAGACTACAACTCCCATCATCCTTGACCCTTGGGCTATGCTGGCTGCTGGGAACTGGAGTCCAACGGCACCTGGGAGGCTGCAGGGTTCTCCACCTGGAGGTTTTTAAGAGTCCTCTGCTTCTTTCAGAGCTGCCTCTGTTCAAAACACTCACCCCCTCCCCCCACTGCTGAACCAGAACTTAACACACACTTAGGCTCTGAAACATTTGTTACTGCCTGAGTCCACCACCCCTGTTGTGTTTTTGTTCTTTTTAAAGAGTCACACTTAACAGCACAAGTGCAGGTCGTCCAACTTATCATCTGCAGAAGCGATCCAGGCTTGTTTCCATCATCCTAGTGAGACCAGTCAGCCCCCCTCCCCGCAAAAAAAAAAAAAAATAATCAAGCAGTCAGGAGGCTGCAAAACTGCCAGCAATTTTGTTAAGGGTATAGATCACCACCTCCTTGTTCTCCTTGCTCCCCGCCCGCCTCAAATGTATTCGTTCCATTCAATTTTGAAGCAGGACATGCTTCCTCCACTTGAAGTGTCAACGTCGTAGGAAGAAAATGGCGAAGGGTTTCCGATCTCCCAACATCAGCACCGCAGTGTTTGGGTGGGCTTGCTCACTGGGGAACAGGAGGCCAGGGAGGGCTAGGCCCGGGACCTGTGTTTACACCCCCCTCCTCTCAAATCAAACATTAGTACGAAAAAGACGAAAATCCAAAGACATCACTTAAAAAAGAAACAAGCAATCAAACGAGGAACACAGACCAGTCTGGGGATGCCACTAGCGACGAGTTTTTAGGCTACAGTCTTTGAGATGCAGAGAGGATACAGCCATGAGGTATATATATTTTTTTCTGCGGTCCACAAGTTTCAAGCCATGGTTGACCAGGAATTTTTTTTAAAGGCCAAGCGGGGAAAGGAGTAGGGGCGATGCAACACTCCCGCGCGCCCGTGCCGGGACCCTTGGATTAAAAAAACCCACACACACACCACCCCAAAACCAACCTCCAGTTTGTACTGAGACAATGTCACTTAGGAAACGGTTTTGGGGGGCACAGAGTTCGAGTCCTCATAATATCTATACGCACCCCCAATGCCAGAACACAGAGGAGTAAGGGAGCTGGGCAGGGGAGTGGGGGAGGAGGAAGGGGACCAGAAGTCAACTCACAAACAAGAGACAAAAGCAAAGAGAGACAGAAGTTATCGAGGCCGGTCACCGCTAAGGATGGCAGGAAGGGTTCTGTGAGGAAGCATCTCAACACGACGATGACGACGACAAGCCCCCAAACGCACGGAACCAAACGGTTGTCAGTCACTCGCTCATATATATATGGGGGGGGTTTTCCGGGAGATAAAATGTTCGGTAGGATGACAAACTCCCTCTCTCTCTTGCCCGTGTTCGGCGTGCGTCTCCTCGCCATTTAATCCCAGCCGTTGTCCTTGATCATGTGAGCTAATTCAATGATGTATTTGCCTTCCTTATACTTTTGACTGCTTTCAAACGCGTGTTCCTGGAAAGGGAAAGAGACAGAATCAAAACAAGGGAAAGGAGCGAAGTTCCTCCTGGGTCTCAGTCCAGGGACTGCGATGTCCGGAAACAGAATCGAGTACCTTCCGCATGCAAAGAAGATACTGTACTACACACTGAGAGCAGTGCGGTGTAGTGGTTAAGAGCAGTGGACTCGTAGTCTGGTGAACTGGGTTCAATTCCCCGCTCCTCCACATGCAGCTGCTGGGTGACCTTGGGCTAGTCACACTTCTCTCTGAAGACTCTCAGCCCCACTCACCTCAAGAGAGTGTTTGTTGTGGGGGAGGAAGGGAAAAGGAGATTCCTAGCTGCTTTGAGACTCCTTAAAGGGTAGTGAAAGGTGGGATATCAAGTCCAAACTCAAACTCTACTGAGCTACAGCTCTTCAGTAAGGAATCTGGACAGCACCAGGTTAGGGAAGGAGGTCGGGTGGGCCCAGGAGATTTCCCACCCCTCTTGCATTACTGTGGGAACTGTGATCATCATCTGACAGTACAGCTCCAGTGTGAAATGGACAGTCACCACAAACAGGAGCTCAGCTTCTTTTAAAACCCAGCTGAAGTGTGCAAAAGTTGTGGGCCTTTTCTAAACATTGTGTATTAGCAGAGGTTTTGGAAGGGAATTTACAGAGGCTCACTTTTTTTCTTTTTGGTTCCTGAACTGCCCAACCATGTTTTGGAAACATAATCCGATTGTTCAAAGGACTGAGGGTTTCAGCGCCTGGCTGGCGTGAACTCCCAAGGTCCCTTTTGCAACAGGATCAAGTTCACAGATTTATCCCAGAGGCTGAAATGTTGCTAACTTCCCCAGCTGCTCAGCAGCCAACCCCAACTCCAGCCTTGCTGTGGAAGAGGGCACCTCTATCGGGTCTTTTGCACAGCTCAAAGCCAGAGTAGGCTTCGCCACACCGCCAAAAGGATCAGCTAGCTGGTATTCAGAAAGAGACCTTGTCCCAGGAATAAAGCATGTGTTTTATGCAGAATCAGAGCGTTGGTGCATCTAGCTCAGTACTGTCTACACTGGCCGGCAGCAGCTCTCCCCTAGGTTTCAGGCAGGGAGGGGACATTCCCAGCCCTATCTGGAAATGCCAGGGAATTGAACTTTCCTGCATACAAAGCAAGGGCTTTGCCACTGAGCTACAGCTTGCCCTCTAAAAATAAAAGGAGATTCCAGTTATCACAATAATAATAATAATAATAATAATAATAATAATAATAATAATAATAATTTAGTATTTATACCCCACCCATCTGGCTGGGTTTCCCCAGCCACTCTGGGCGGCTTCCAACAAAACACTAAAATACAATAACCTATTAAATATTAAAAGCTTCCCTAAACAGGGCTGCCTTTAGATGTCTTCTAAAAGTTTGGTAATTATTTTTTTCTTTGACATCTGGTGGGAGGGCGTTCCACAGGGTGGGTGCCACTACTGAGAACGCCCTCTGCACTGGACCTCAGTGTCCGGGCAGAACAATGGAGGTGGAGACGCTCCTTCAGGTATACTAGTCCGAGGCCGTTTAGGGCTTTCAAGGTCAGCACCAACACTTTGAATTGTGCTCAGAAACGTCCTGAGAGCCAGTGTAGGTCTTTCAAGACTGGTGTTATGTGGTCTTGGCGGCCACTCCCAGTCACCAGTCTAGCTGCTACATTATGGGTTAGCTGTAGTTTCCGGGTCACCTTCAAAGGTAGCCCCATGTAGAGCGCATTGCAGTAGAGTGCATTGAACGAAGGGCCAAAGGGGACAAGATTTTAAGAAACAACAACACTCACGTATTTCCAGCCCAGCGTGGTTTTGCAGTTTTCACAGTAAATGTCAGCAACCGCATGCAGTCCTGTTAGCAAAACCCGTTCTTCTGCAGGGCCACAGCCCACATTAACTCTGCAAATGTGGGAAGAAGGAAGAGAGAAGTTTTGATTCGGAGTTCCTGGTCCATTTTGCTGCAGCAGCTGTGCTCCTCACTAAGCACACCTCTGTTCTTATATGAATAAATCAGTATCATGCCACTTCAAGCAGACATGGCTTGTTAACTGGAAAGGGCAGGGATGGGGAAACCCGTGGCTCTCTAGACACTGCTGGACTCAGACTCCCATCAGCCTCAGCCAGCATGGGCCAACACAAAGGGATGATGGGAGTTGTATTCCAGCAACAATCTGGAGGGCGGAAGGTTCCACCTCTCCCTTTCTTACGACAACAGTGACAACGGAGACGGGGATGGGGGGTGGAACCCAGACACTTACACTGAATTGAAGAGATAGGCCCGGCCCTGGCTTCCTTGAAAAGACTGTAAGGCAAAATAAAAATAGTGTTTTTCATGATGAAAGTCACACCCTGTCAACAACCAAAAAATAAAAATCAGTCCCTGATGAATTATTAGCAGTGATCTCAGTTGCAGCAGCACGATTTTGCACCTGGGTGGGTGGGGGAGAGAGCATCCTTTTAACCCAGAAGAGGCTGGCAGCGATTAATTCGCTCCATCCTTGTGGATCCTCTCTGCAAAGAAAAAAACAACAACACCCCAACTCTAGTTGGTGCAAATCCCTGACCTCACCACCCTCTGGAGCAGTTATGGGGAGAAAGAAAAGACCCAGAAGTTTCTGTTCAAGGAAACTTGGATTCTTGCAGTCTGCAGGTCAGAAAAGTTAGCAGTGTAGGAGATGTTTAAGAGGATGAGAGAATAGTGTACATTGTAGGTTGGGGAGAGGGAGAGAGAGAGAGAGAAGCTCAGATTCTAGTTTTAAGAGAGTGAAATGGTCTTTTAGATTACATCTAGTTATAATCTGGATTGCATCTAGATTACAAAAATAAAAATAAAAAGGGCTTGCAATATTTTCAGACTTTGGAACATAGTTAATTGGCATAACAAACCCCAGACCTTCTGATCCCAGGGTCCTCTGTTGACATACCAAATGCCGGATCTCCAGATTGCAGGACCGCCCCCTCCCCACTCCAGCCAGAGGTTTATGGCACCTCTGACTCCGTGTCCTCAAGTGACATTAGCAACCAGCTCTCCTCTGGCCTCACCCCCCCCTTCAAACACACAAATGTACCAGACACCTTTTGATTGGTCCCCTGACGGCTGGCTCAATTACATGAAATTGCCCGCCCACAAGAAGAATAAACAGACTCCACCTCCATTTAAAGGGCTACCCCCCCACCCCATCTCCCCATCTGAGTTTTGCAGAGTGGAACACAGACAGTTTCCCCTCCCCTCCAACCTCTTGGGATGTTTGCAAAAAAACACACACAAAAAAAAAACACAACACCATTTGGTTTGAATTAAATATGTGGCAAGGAAACTTTTCCATCTCATGCGAAGGTTTCAAAGAGCCACACACCCTTTGTGAAGAACAGAGAACATAGTAAGCCAGACTATGGAAAACAAAACAAAAGCTGTGTGTGTATGTGTGTTCCCCATCCCAGCTCAAATAAATAGGTAGGGTTGGTTTTTGAGTTTCTCATCAAAACCAGCCAAGAATAGTTCCTGCACTGCTAACTGTAAGGCAGACACTCTCATCTTCCAACAGAACAATTGTTTTCTTCAAAGTATGGTGAAAGATACACCAGCATATTACTTCTGCCTTGCAGCAACCAAAGTTTCTGGCCCACAGACATTCCTGCTACCCTGCCTGCCCAGACAGAATTTCTAATAAACTAGGGATGGGTGAGCTGTTTCATGGCCAAGGGCAAAAGAAAGAAAGAAACAACTACTCTCTGATTTGAAGAAGAAACCTTGACTGCCTGATCACCTAGAGGAAAACTCTGACTCGCCACAGGAGACTAAGCATAAATCACCTCCCCCAGAAATGCAAGGCTGAGCTAACTGTTGGAACTGTTTAGCCACCCAGATGCACAAGATAGGTATGAATTAATTTGATAGCTCCTGACCCCAGTCTTTCAACCAAATCCACCTGATTTCATGGCTGCTTAACACAAGGTCCTTGCTCGGGTCTCTGCACTAGAGACGTTAGGAATCGTAAACAAGGGACTGCAGGAATAATTCATTCTTTCTCACACACACTCTCTCTGCAGGGTTTTCATCCGGCTTAAAAAAAATATTTGATTAGCCCCAGAGAGGGACCCAATTACCATAGAAACACTTAGCAGATTTCAGATCCGAAAGGTCAACGCCGAAGCTGTTGATCCCCCTCAGGTCAGATGGAATGATTCAGATCTATTTTTAATCAGCAGTCGCAGCTCCTACACCCACTCCATTTCCCTTCCAGCCCACCAGTTCAGAAATCTCCACCAGAGGCTTAAAAATAAAATAAACAAAGCACCTCACCCCCCCCCCCCAAAGAAGCAGGCCACAAGATACCTCTGGAGTGTGCAAGGGGCGGACAGTGGGGGATGGACTTTAAATTAGTTGAAGGGGGGAAAAGAGGCCAAACCACAGAGTGGGAAGGAGCCGTAACTGAGTGGTAGGACGTCTGCTTGAAGTGTAGAAGGCCCCAATGGCATCTCCAGGTAGGGGCTGGGAAAAGACTCCCTTACCTGAAATCCTGGAGGACTGTGGACAATATTGAGCTATATGGACCAGTGGTCTGACTCTATATGGCAGCTTTCTATGGGGATAGGTAATCAAGAGGAAAGGACGCTGCTGGCGCTGTGGGTTAAACCACCGTGCCGCTTGGGCTTGCCGATCGAAAGGTCGGCGGTTCGAATCCTCGTGATGCAGCGAGCTCCCGTTGCTCGGTTCCTGCTCCTGCCAACTTAGCAGTTTGAAAGCACGTCAAAGTGCAAGTAGATAAATAGGTACCGCTCTGGCGGGAAGGTAAATAAATGGCGCTTCCATGCGCTGCTCTGGTTTTGCCAGAAGCGGCTTAGTCATGCTGGCCAAATGATCCGGAAAAACTGCCTGTGGAAGCGGACAAACGCTGCAACCCCAGAGTCATTCGCGACTGGACCTAATGGTCAGGGGTCCCTTTACCCTTTAAGTGGAAAGGTAACTTTGGTCCCCCCAAATTATGATGAACACACATTAGTATAGGGGCAGACTTTGGTAATCTTTCATACTATGGAGCCCTGTGCAAGGCCCCAATCTGGCACTCCTAAATGGGTCGTCTCAATTTTGTGCCCCCGCGGCTCGGCACCCTTTGGGGGGGGGACAGCCCTAAATTGGGTACTGCATTAGCATATAAATATGTGCATTCTCCCCCACAGGCTGCCCTGCTATGGCAGGGCGTAATCTGCCCCTCAGGAATCCTAGGCTCCCTCTGGAAGATACAAAGCTAATATACATGCAGCCAATCGGAAGCCGCGTCGGACGTTCGGGTTCCAAAGAACGTTCACAAACCAGAACACTCATTGAGATCCAGCGCCGAGGGCCTTCTGGCGGTTCCCTCATTGTGAGAAGTGAGGCTACAGGGAACCAGGCTGAGGGCCTTCTCGGTAGTGGCACCCGCACTGTAGAACACCCTCCCATCAGATGTCAAGGAAATTAGCAGCTATCTTATTTTTAAAAGACATCTGAAGGCAGCCCTGTTTAGGGAAGTTTTTAATATTTATTGCTGTATTGTTTTTAACACTCGATTGGGAGCCGCCCAGAGCGGCTGGGGAAACTCAGCCAGATGGACGGGGTGTAAAATAATAATAATAATAATAATAATAATAATAATAATAATAATAATAATAATACAGGAGGCAGCACATTTGACTCGCAAGGCATTTGGGACCCAGGTATGACTGTATGTGCTTTTCAAGGGGTTCATACTAATTCTGCTGGACTCAATTTTTGCCCAGATTTGTCTTCCTGGGTGTCAAGAGAGGGACTGATTTGATGGACGCGGGAAGAGATGTCACCGGAGGTGCTGGCAGTCACAGTCCTTGCTCAAACGTCTTAATGCAGCTGCTGTACAACGTAAACATGCAGCCACCCATAATGCAATGTGGAGATAATAACACCGCTTTCTTTCACGTACCTGTTGGGAAGACTGCGGTGTTAATATTCACAAGGAACACCGAACATCCGGAGCTCTATATAAATGCTAATTCTTTTTACATAATACTACCCTTACAGTTCTCTCTTATCTCGTTGGGAAACAGCCTTACAAACAAAAGAATCCTACTTCTGAAAACAGGAGAACGGCAATTTATTCCCTCAAGACTGACAGGTGGTGGAGAAACCTAACAAGTTAAATCATCCAGATTTACTACTGGGGGGAAAATAATAATAATTTAAGCAAGTAGACTGCCTTGGCCCAATAAAAAGCCCAGAGGATTCGCAGCCCTGACATGAATTATGAGATGATAAACGGGATCTGTGTGGTTTTTATCTGAAATATTGATCTGGAAATGAACGGAAATGCAGGTGTGAGGAAAACATGAGGCAGAAGCGTGACGCAGCGTCTAAAAGGGCTAATGCAATTCTAGGCAGCATCAATAACAAAGAAATAAAAAGGCGAAGTGACCAAATAATGAGAAGTAATGGCAGTGTTCTGGAATGTTCCCCGGGGCAAAGAGATAAAAATGGCGAGGGGGTTGGAGACCAAGTCGTGTTTGGGAAAGGCAGAATATGTTTAGCCTGGAGGCAGGAACAGGAAGAATAACCTGCTAGTGCAGCCTAAACCAGTTCAACGCCATGATCTCACAGGGGCAGACCAGAAGCGAAGCCTGAAAGTGGGAGCTGAGAGAAACACTTCTGGTTCCCAGTCTACTGTCTCTGAGTGAGGGGAGGATTAGGGGAAGGGGCAAAGAGACAATGTAGAGCAATGGTCCTCCAACTTCTCCCTCTACCTCGGACCATTTGAAAATTGCGGAGGGTCTTGGTGGACCGCTTAACGAAATGCCCTCCCGTCAGATGTCAAGGAGATAACTAACTATACAGTGGTACCTCAGGCTACATACGCTTCAGGTTACATACACTTCAGGTTACAGACCACGCTAACCCAGAAAGAGTGCTTCAGGTTAAGAACTTTGCTTCAGGATGAGAACAGAAATTGGGCTCCGGTGGCACGGAAGCAGCAGGAGGCCCCATTAGCTAAAGTGGTGCTTCAAGTTAAGAACAGTTTCAGGTTAAGTACGGACCTCCGGAACGAATTAAGTACTTAACCTGAGGTACCACTGTACAACTTTTAGAAGACATCTGAAGGCAGCCCTGTATTGGGAAGTTTGTAATATTTGATGTTTTATTATGTGCTGGAAGCCACCCAGAGTGGCTGGGGAAACCCAGCCAGAGGGGTGAGGTATAATTACATTTTTTAATAATTAATAATAATAATAATAATAATAATAATAATAATAATAATAATTCCTTTCGTAGGAATTGTAATGTGCTGTGCTAGGTGCTGTATGGTTTTTAATTGTATTTAAAGGCATGTAAAACACAAACCACCTGAATGTGTCTCGGTCACAGAAAGGATTGAATGACTCAATCGGAATTACCGTATTTTTCGCTCTATAACACGCACCCGACCATAACACGCACGTAGCTTTTAGAGGAGGAAAATCCGTAGGCATGCCACCCGTAGGCATTCCCTCCATAACACGCACAGACGTTTCCCCTTACTTTTTAGGAGGAAAAAAGTGAGTGTTATGGTGCAAAAAATACGGTACTTGTTTCCCCGCAAAGGAGTCCAACTGGAAATTGCTCAGAGGATGGAGCTATGGATCACACAGAGACCCACCGGGCACCCTCCTCAGCCACAGAGTTTGGGCTTTACTGTCCTGTTTTTTTTTATTTGCTTTGATTTCCCTCCAGGAGGTTTGCAGCTGTGCCCAGAAAAGGATTCTTAAAAGGGAAGAGATTTATGGTGGGGGTGGGGGGGTGAAATTATTGAAAGGGCAGCTGAAAGCCCTACAGACGTCTCCAAGAGAGCAGTCTGAGTACTTGGACTGGGAGAGCCCATTTGAAGAGAAGAAGGAAAAAGGAGGTGTGGGAAGGCCGGCAAAGCATTCCCTACATATTTCCATAATCAAGCACATCACTGTTGGGTTATTTCTCCTTTTTTAAAAAAAGAGAGACAGATGGAGGCATCCAAGTCAGAAAAAGCAACCTATTGTTAGAACGGCATGCAAGTGTTTGAGAGAGCTACAATGTGTCACAAAAAAACACCAAATTTCCCTCATTTAGGGCAGGGTTGGGTGGCACCTCAAGTCGGGGGGAGGCAGATGTGGCCCCCAGGTATCTCTCTCTCTGGCCCTTGGAACTCTCTTGAGGCCACACCCTCTTTCCCCAGCCCACGCCCTTCACTGGACTTGCTGCACATCTTAAGTGAGGGTGTTTGGGCTTAGCTGAAAGGTGTTTTTGATCTCTGCTCATGCCCCTTGCTTGCCAGGACGGAGGACAGGCAGAGGCGCATGTATGAGTGGGTGCCGAAATTAGCCTGCAGCACATTTACCTTTGTTTCTTGGGGGACAGGAGGCGGGCGGGTGTGGAGGACTCCCTGGTCCTGAATGGGGCAACTGTGCCCCTGAAGGACCAGGTGCGCAGCCTGGGAGTCATTTTGGACTCACAGCTGTCCATGGAGGCGCAGGTCAATTCTGTGTCCAGGGCGGCTGTTTACCAGCTCCATCTGGTACGCAGGCTGAGACCCTACCTGCCCGCAGACTGTCTCGCCAGAGTAGTGCATGCTCTAGTTATCTCCCACTTGGACTACTGCAACGCGCTCTACGTGGGGCTACCTTTGAAGGTGACCTGGAAACTACAACTAATCCAGAATGCGGCAGCTAGACTGGTGACTGGGGGCGGCCGCTAAGACCACATAACACCGGTCCTGAAAGACCTACATTGGCTCCCAGTACGTTTCCGAGCACAATTCAAAGTGTTGGTGCTGACCTTGAAAGCCCTAAGCGGCCTCAGTCCAGTATATCTGAAGGAGCGTCTCCACCCCCATCGTCCAGCTCCAAGGAGGGCCTTCTGGCAGTTCCCTCCCTGCGAGAAGTGAGGTTACAGGGAACCAGGCAGAGGGCCTTCTCAGTGTTGGCACCCGCCCTGTGAAACGCCCTCCCATCAGATGTCAAGGAAATAAACAACTAAGTGGTACCTCCGGGTATGAATGAGATCTGTTCTGGAGGTCCAGCCGCATCCCGAGGAATTCACAACCAGAGGACCGCTTCTGCGCATATGCGTGCGATCAAAACCTGGAAAAATACTTCTGGGTTTGCCCTGTTCGCATCCCAAAGTTTATGTAGCCAGAGGGATATGAAAGCGGAGATACAACTGTATCTGAGTTTTAGAAGACATCTGAAGGTAGCCCTGTTTAGGGAAGTTTTTTATGTTTGATATTTTATTCTGTTTTTAATCTGTTGGGAGCCGCCAAGAGTTGCTGGGGAAATGCAGCCGGATGGGCGAGGTATAAATATATTAATTATTATTATTATTATTATTATTATTATTATTATTATGATGATGACCAGTAGCAGCAGGTAGCAGGATGGTTCCGTGAATAAAGAGGATGCATACATTCTGCATAATGCCCCCCACCGGACTCTGTGGCTTTGTTTTGAGTGGGCCCAAAGGCTCTGGGTTCTAGAAACCCACTCTGCAGGGCAAAGGTGCCGTTGGTTGCTGCCAGACCCACTGGCCACACCCACGTCGTTAAGACACTTGTGAAAGCAAGTGGGATACAAGAATCCACAGAAATAAACTGAGCTGCATCTGCCCGTCGCCACTCTGCTTTCGCTTAAACCTCCTAAGAACTTTCTTGGCCGGACTACAAAGCCACCATGTAGCTCTTCTTACAGATGAGATACAATGCAGCTGAAACAAAACCCTTTCACCATCACACCTGCCAAAGACCGGGGGGGGGGGGTTTGGGAGACCCACTAAACCACCCAATGAGAAAGCAAAAAATGAGTTTCCATATGCTCACTTCCCGGAATGGATTTAAGGGGCCTGCTTAAAAGCACTGCGTGATCAATGTGCCTCCCCAAATAGAATCTGCTGATTAAGGACCACATTTTCCTTTGGAAAGCAACACATCTATGTGTTGAAAAGTTTCCGAGAGAGAAAGAGAGAGAGATTTGGTGGAGGGCAAGAGAAAGGGCCTAGTGTTCTTGTTTTTCAATTTGATCCTTTTACATGGGTTTGTACGTTTTGTGGTATTTTATGCATTGTGACTTTCCATTATTTTCATTGATTATAGTTTACACTTAAGAATTACAATAAAGAATTACCAAACAGTTTAATTATTATTTGCTGACATTTAATTTTACGCTTTGCTATTACGTTCTAACAGATTACTGACTCTTGCTTCATTCAATATGTTGTTAGTTGTAAAGTAATGTTTTTATTGTGACTTTTTTTGGATGGGGTCAGATTGTTATTAGGCGAGTGATTTGTCTATTTTGTTGTTCCTTCAGTTTCAAAACCGCTTTGTGTATGGCGTAATGTAGAAAGGTGGAACACAAATAAAAAGTGGAAATAGAAAAAGTGAAAGGAAAGGGTAGGGGGCTTCCAGACCGAGGGCCATTTATGGGCCCTTTGCCCCTCTCCGCCTGGCCCTCGGGACGTTCCCCAGGCCACACCCCCTCCTCCAGCCTCACCCCTTGCACAACCTCCTTGCATGTTTTTGCCTGGCAGAAATGTGTTCTTGGACTCTGATAATGCCTCTTGCTTGGCTGCATGGAGGGCCGAGAGTGGTTATAGAAATGAACTTCCTGTCCAAAGGTAAAATGCTAATTCGTTGATCCACCCAGTGGCGTAGCGTGGGGGGTGCAGGGGGGGCCGGCCGCACTGGGCGCAACATCTGGGGGTTAGGGTTAGGGGGTACAAATCCACGGGTTAGGGGGCGCAAATCCACGGGTTAGGGGGCACAAATTACTTGCCTTGCCCCGGGTGCTGACAACCCACGCTACGCCACTGGATCCACCCACTTTTTCCTCTGGTCCTGCCCACCAACAGTATGTGGTCCTTGGAAGCATGGTCAGAGGAAAAGCTGTGCCCTTCTCTGACCCACAGCCAGCCTCTCTGGGCAGCCAAAGTGACTTTTCAAGAAGCCTGCAGTTGGCAAAAGAGCTCAAGGCAGGTTCCTGAGAATGGTCCTTTCCCTGCCGCTTTGAAGGCCAGTACAGTGGTACCTCAGGTTACATACGCTTCAGGTTACATACGCTTCAGGTTACAGACTCCACTAACCCAGAAATAGTGCTTCAGGTTAAGAACTTTGCTTCAGGATGAGAACAGAAATCGTGCTCCGGCGGCGCGGCAGCAGCAGGAGGCCCCATTAGCTAAAGTGGTGCTTCAGGTTAAGAACAGTTTCAGGTTAAGTACGGGCCTCCGGAACAAATTAAGTACTTAACCCAAGGTACCACTGTAAATGTATCTCAGCCTGGCCTACCCGGCAGGCTTGTCGGTAGGATAAAACTAGGGGTGGCGGAAACCTACACAGAAGAAGGGAGATAGATAGGGGATAAATAAATGCACTGCCTTTTATCGCAAGCTTAACTCTGCAGTCATCTGAAAAGTCAAGGAGGCAGATGAGGAATGCCTCTCCGAAGGAGTGTAAAAGAGGCAAACTACATCAGTGCTTTCGTACAGGAGAGTCCAGCTCAACATCAAGAAGAACTTTCTGACAGCAAGAGCTGTTTGGGAAGTGGAAAGGTCTCCCTCAGAAGATTGTGTGCTCTCCTTCCTTGGAGGCTTTTAAGATTGTCTGGCCATCTGTCTAAGAGAAAAAGACAACAGAGACTTTGAAAAAGCCTGGGAACCATTCCTATTATATTTGCAGAAACAAAGAAAGACAATAGACTTGATGGCAGGATTTAAATAAACATCCCCATTATTAGCATCAGAAAATGTTTGGAAGCTAGCGAAATAAGACGATGTCTTTAATTTTATTTTTATGTTTTTAAGGTTTGATGTTATGTTATTAATAACTTTTCCTGTTGAGAGATAGCAAAGCGGGTGAAAATAGAAACAAACCAGAAACGCAAGTTGTGAGAATTGTTGGAGGGGAGGGAGGGAGGAATAAATAGTAAACGCTAAGAATCTGAGATGTATGTAATGAACGAAAATAAATAAATAAATAAATAAAAAAGATTGTCTGGCCATCTGTCATCGCTGCTTTAGCAGAGAGTCCTGCATTGTGGGTGGTGAGGGGGCTGGACTAGATGACCCTTGGGGTCCCTTCCAACTCTACAATTCTATGATTCTACAGGAATAGGAACCAAGAGGCAGTGTGGTGCAGTGGTTAAGGTTTCAGACTAGGAGGGCAGTGGCGGGGGAGGGCAGGAAAGAAGCCACAGTTCCCACATCTCCATTCAGCCATGAAACCCGCTGGGTGACCCTGGGCCAGCCTCTTCCAGCCTCGCAGGGTTATTAGTGAGGATTAAGAAGAACCTTTCCTGCCAACCTAGCAGTTCGAAAGCACACCAGTGCAAGCAGATAAATAGGTACTGCTCCAGCAGGAAGGTAAACGGCGTTTCTGTGTGCTGCTCTGGGTCACCAGAAGCGGCTTAGTCATGCTGGCCACATGACCCAGAAGCTGGACGCCAGCTCCCTTGGCCAATAAAGTGAGATGAGCGCCGCAACCCCAGAGTCGGCCACGACTGGACCTAACGGTCAGGGGTCCCTTTACCTTTACCTAAGAAGAACCTTATATGCCTTTGGAGGAGGAGGGGGCAACGCGATTCCATAAAACCTGGTGGCCGTCTTGTGGCGGCTCCTCGGCCTAAAGCTTTCCACATGGGTCCTTATTATCCAAGGCAACGAGGCGTTCCAAAAATCCCCATAAGAGACGCCCGGTCCACACAGGAAGAGCTTTGCTGGACCAAGCCCAAGGCCGATTCAGCCCAGCATCCCGGAGCCAACCCTGACGCCTCTGGGAAGCCCACAAGCGGGACGGGGAGGCAAGTGCCCCTTCTCCCCGCTCGCAAGCCCTGGGGTCCGGCGCTCCCAAGGCGTACCTTGGAAATGAGTTCGTCGTGGTTTGCCAGGTGGGCTCTGCAATGGATGCAGCTGTAGGTTCTGTGGCAGGAAGGCAGGTAAGCTTGGAACGTCTTGGACCGTGTCATCTTCACCATTGGAGCCACGGAGCGCTGGGTGAACTCGGGGGTGGCCCAGGAGGCGCTCCCACAAGACGGGTCGCAGGGGAAACACTGGAACACGCAGGTGAAGGCCGTGGCTTGGCAGGGGGCAGGTGTGGGGCAGGCTCCACACGCTGGCGACGGCTTCGGGGGAAGAGAACCTGGCGCAGGGGCCGGTCGACGACCTGCTCGGACCTGCGGAGGGCGGAAGAAGGAAAAACAAGGAAGTGAAACAAAGGGTTTAAACAGATAAAAAGGCCGCACAGGCAGACACCTGAAATTTCCCAGGTTCCCGTTCTGAAGGAGCAACCCCGATATTTTTCCAAGCAGAAAGTTGAATTGGCATGCAGACACCCCTGAAATCTCTCAAGTTCCCGTTCTAAATGAGAAACACCAGGTTTTCCAATAAGAAAATTGAATTTAAGCCTGGGCTTACACACACACACACACACAAATGCACACACACACGCAGAAACATCTATAATAGCTCAAGTTCCAGTTGTGAATGACGAACTTGTGTTTGCAGATGCACACACACCTAAAACATCTCAGGTTTGTTTCTTGCATGAGCAGCCCTACTCATTTTGCAATGGGGAAACAAATAAATTAAAAACCTGTCCCGGTTCACACATCAACACACACCTGGAATCTGTCAACTCCCAGTCCCCAATTATTTGCCGAGAAGAAAATGCAATTTGAAATATGCCCGGGTTTTTCCCTCAGCTCCTGGAAACGGCTTTCCTTACAGCACAACCTTAGGTGGGTTTACTCAGAAGTTAGTCCGAGCAAAGCCAATGAAAAATTTAGCAAGCATGCCTACGTCTCCAACACCAGATCTCTCGAAAGGTGTCTTTGGTGGAGATGCGAACACTAGAAATTTCCTTTTAAAAAAGGAGATAAAAAATAGGGGTGGAGAAAAAGAGCTTCTCCAGAAACACAGTTGTGCTTTCACAACACAGAATACAAAACAGGTTAGGCCTGTTTGCTTCCTGACCAGTTTTCAAGTTTCTAGCCCTCTGTCTCTTTATTTTTAAATCAACAAAATGACGCCTCCAGGGGTGCATTTGTGGGGCTAAAACTGCCAGTTTTTACAGTGCAATCTTATCTATATGTTGACTCAGAAATAAGCTCCGTTAAGCTCAATGGGACTGAAATCCCAGGAAAGTGTGTGCAGGATTTGTAGTCTTAGCACCTAAGTATTTCAAGTATGAGGAAGGGCAGCCTGCCGCTCAGTGAGAGAGTACTTGCTCTGCATGCAGAAGGTCGCAGGGTTTAATCTCTGGCATCTCCAGGTAGGGCTGGGAGGCACGCCTGCCTGGAACCTTGGAGAGAGGCTGCCAGTCAGTGCAGACAACACTGGGCTAAATGGACCAAAGGTCTGATTCAGGATAAGGCTGGTTCTTATGTTCTCAATAGAGACCCAGGTCGCCTCCCAGACAGGCCTATCTCCTTTTACCCGGGGCAGGCGGGGAACCTGTAGCTTTCCAGATGTTTGTGAACTCCCACCAGCCTCAGGCAGCGTGGTCAGGGATGATGGGAATCCAACAACATCTGGGGCAGAGTTTCTCAACGTTTTTAGCTCCCCTTATAGCTAAAAATCCTACGCTGCCTCTTCAAACATGGCTCGCCTGATTATTTTATTTGCAACAAAATTTTGGGACTTTCACATTTTTTAACTTAGGCTGCTGGTGTTTTTTGAAAATACTCACCCGCCCCTCCCCATATCTTCAGAACCTGCCCCCCCCCAGGGAGAGGCATACCCTCCTAGTTGAGAAACCATGATTGGGAGGGGTGTCACAGGTTCCTACCTTAGGGTCACAGACCCTCCCCCAATTCAAAATACAGTGGTACCTCAGGTCACATACGCTTCAGGTTATAGACTCCACTAACACAGAAATATTGCTTCGGGTTAAGAACTTTGCTTCAGGATGAGAACAGAAATTGTGCAGCGGCGGTGCAGCGGCAGTGGGAGGCCCCATTAGCTAAAGTGGTGCTTCAGGTTAAGAACAGTTTCAGGTTAAGAACGGATCTCCGGAACGAATTAAGTACTTAACCCAAGGTACCACTGTATATTCATTATCACGTCCAGGCATCCCCAAACTCAGCCCTCCAGATGTTCTGGGACTACAATTCCCATCATCCCTGACCACTGGTCCTGTTAGCTAGGGATGATGGGAGTTGTAGTATGGAGGGCCGAGTTTGGGGAAGCCTGATCATGTCTCTAGTCCTTTTACTTATATAGATTGTCAACGGATGGGGTAATTGTCAAGGAACTGCTTTTACTTATTGAATAAATTGCCATATATTTGTGGGGCTAGAACTCCCACCAGAGTTGCCTGGGGCTGATGGGAATTGTAGTTCCAAACATCTAGAAGGTGCAAGGCTGGTCAACATGGGTTTACAGTTTACAACCCTATACTGACAGCAATGGGGGGGTTGTAGCAGTTGAAAAAATATTGAACGAAATAGATCCTTTGCATGTTTACTCAGAAGTAGGAAGTTAATCCTACTGTGTTCTACGGGACCTACTTAGCAATTGTGTGCTGTTATTGGGCTACTATTTGTATTGACTTAAATGGTGCTTATATTTAGGCAAGGCTGATTCTTTAAAATATATATACAGGTACCTTTTTTAAAAAAAAAACCCTTCAAGTAGCACGATGCACCATTTTCATATAGATATAGATATATAGTTTTGGGCATATGGTGATTTGATGGAGGTTTCAAATATATTAAAAACTCAGGCAATCGATCAACTGAGGACCAAATGACACAGAATATTTTTCATACACAGAAACTGGCTGTTTTTATTCTGAAGAGGAGATAAAAAGCAGCAGCCTCCATTTGGTCAGGAATGTGCCCCGATCGAGATTGGGGTCCACACACCAGGTCCTTGCTGAAAATCATCTCTCTCCAGCAGCTGAAGATAAGTTTTCTGAAAAGAGCATCTTTGGGAGCCAAAAACCACATGGATAGCATTGTCGCGGGACAATCTCTGATCTGCATTATGGCCCCAGCTGTTCTTCCTCCAATTTAGAAGTGGCCCGTTTAAACAATCCTTCTGCATATTAAGCATTTCACCTATATTTGACGTAACACAGCCTAAAAAAGGTATTCATTCTTTTTGATGTAAATACACTTCCCCCATCTATTGTATTACTTAGGTTTTTGTTTTTTTAATCACTTTATTATCTGGTTAACTTGGAGGGGAAACTCCCCAGCAGACAAAATGAAAGGGGGAAAGCAGAAAAAGTTTTCTCTAAGCTGGCTGAAGTAACTTGCCAAAAGCAGAAGAATTGATCTCCCAAAAGGTGACCTCCAACTATTTCTGTCCTGCTGAAAACCATCTCCATAACAAAGACCCCAAACCACAAATCTCAACACAATGAAGGCGTACCCCCAGCTCAGCAGAGGCAGCGCTGCTGATAACTCAGGGGGATTCAGGGGGATTTGAGAGATACCGCAGTGGATGGAAACACTAGGAGAGAAGAAGAGATCCCAATCGATCCAGCCGCCTGGCTCACTAGACAGAAGGGAAGTTTCAACCACAGACTTCGTCCCCCACAGAAACCACTGGGGTGTTTACAGAATGTGAAGCAGAAAGACCCCCAAACTGTGTGCTGGGGTACCAAACCCTCCAAGTGTCCCTATTTTCCAGGGACGTCCCTGATTTCGAAAAGCCATCCCAGTTTCTGATTCGATCCCAGAATGTCCCACTTTTCCTTAGGATGTCCCTATTTTCATTGGAGAAATGTTGGAGGGTATGGAGTTATCCGACCCCTGAGCTGTCTGAAGGCAATCCTGTATTGGGAAGTTCTTTAAAAAAAATGTTTAATGTTTTATTATCTTTTCATATATGTTGGAAGCTGCCCAGAGTGGCTGGGGCAACCCAATAAGATTTGTGTGGTACAGTGGTACCTCGGGTTAAGTACTTAATTCGTTCCGGAGGTCCGTTCTTAACCTGAAACTGTTCTTAACCTGAAGCACCACTTTAGCTAATGGGGCCTCCTGCTGCTGCCGCGCCACAACAGCACGATTTCTGTTCTTATCCTGAAGCAAAGTTCTTAACCTGAAGCACTATTTCTGGGTTAGCGGAGTCTGTAACCTGAAGCGTATGTAACCCGAGGTACCACTGTATAAAGAGTAAAATTATCATTGTGGAATGGGACATCGCTATTTTCACCGGAGAAATGTTGGAGGGTAAGGGATATCATTGCCCCACAGGATAAGAAGGCCCCAGGCCCCATATGCGCCATACATGAAAAGTGGGATCATACCAAGGAATTCTGGGAGCTGTAGTTTGTTAAGGGTGCTGAGTGTGGCGAGGAGGCCCCTACTCCCTTCACAGAGCTACAATTCCCAGAGTTCCCTGGGAAGGTGGAGCATTAAATGAAATAGCTCACAGCTACCGTAAGGCCGGCGTTGAGGGGGGTTGGACTAGATGACCCTTGGAGTCCCTGCCAACTTTGCGATTCTAACGTCAGATGCTCCAAAATGTCCCTAGCTGAAAGTTTTCTCCCCAGCCAGCCACCGCGGATCCCTGTTCCGCTCTGCCCCAGGAGGGCAATGACAGGCACGAACGCCTCACTTGTCTCGTAAACTGCTGAGCAAGGGCCCTCTGCCATCACCATCACAGTAAACTCAGCGCTTTTAAGCCTAAAAAAAAGAGAGAGAGAAAGGGAATGCAACACTTTGCAGAACTGCCAACTGAGCAGATCGGCTTTTCAGCAGGGGGAAAAAAGGGAGGGAAGCCCTCAAGATGCTCTGAGCTTGCTTGCCTCTCCGATTCCAAGCAGGTGGGCTACCAGCCACAATGGCCGAATTCAGCGTCCACCCAGAAGTGGAGGGAGTGTTTTGGTGGCGCTTTTTGGGCCTCGCATTGGGGCATCTGGTCTATTTGTTTCCTAGCGGGGAGTTCCCGGCACCACCAAGGAAACCCAAAAACATTGTGTTTTTTAATACGGATAGTGCCTTTTGTGAGTTCTAGGGCACAACCAACCCAGGACTCCTGCCTGACCCAGCCCCGAATCCATTTGTGCCTGTGTGCCAATGTCCAATTAAGGTTCACTGGTCCGCCACCTTGATTCAACATGGCGTCTGGTTTCCAAACACAGATGAAGACTGCTACCTCCACCTCAGGGACCCTCATGACACACTGGGCGATGCGATCTTCGGAGGCCTCCAAATCAGAAAGGGGTTCTAATGAAACCAACCCTTAATCCAGAATCGCGAGGACTGGGAGATTGTTCTGTTTCAGTGGAAGAGTCTCCGCTTTGCCCCAGCAGATCCAAGCAGGGTGGACAAAGACCTGCTCGGCTAGAGAGCTGCTGCCAGTCAGTGTAGGCCAGGGGTCAGCAAACTTTTTCCGCAGGGGGCCAGTCCACTCTCCTCAGACCTTGTGGGGGCCGGACTAGATTTTGAAAAGAAAATATGAACGAATTCCTATGCTCCACAAATAACCCAGAGATGCATTTTAAATAAAAGCACACATTCTACTCGTGTAAAAACACGCTGATTTCCAGACCGTCCGTGGGCCAGATTTAGAAGGCAATTGGGCCAGATCCGGCCCCTGGGCCTTAGTTTGCCTACCCATGGTGTAGGCAATACTGTATTGAGCTTGATAGGCCAAGAGCCCAACTCAGAATTAAGGTAGTTTCCAGAGAAAATGGGCTGCCAACCTGCGGATCCTAATCTAACTTCCCACTGTGTAAAGAGCCGGTGTGAATATGCCCACACGTAGCCATTGTTGGTCGCATAAAAATATATAAATAAAACCAGTTGCAGCCTCCCACGGCCCCTTCTTTTATGCTTCGACCAGCTTCTGGCTGGGTGGAAAAGGCCTTTTCGAGCTATTTAAAGCCCAGAGCCTTCTGTTTCCATTCCTGATGGGAGGGCTGCTGGAGTATTTCAAGATTAGGGTGTGTTTGACTTCCACTCCCTGCTCCTTAAATAGGGGCTTCCCTCAAATCAACGCCCCCTCCAGCGGTTTAAAGCTGCGCCCTCTCTTTGTTGGGAAGGAGTTTTTTTTGGAGGGAGCCTTTGCCTGGGTGGCAAGGTCTGCTCTGCCCCACATGCCCTTTCCCTCTCATTCTCTCTCTCACACACACATGAAAAGGCTTTCCCTGCCACTCTCGGCCAATCAGCTGGCTATTATGGGCAGAAGAGCCAGCCAGTGTGAGATCAGTTGGCAAACCCTACTGAGCTGTAGATAAGTGTAAACTTGCTGACAAGTGTGAATGATTGCGACCAGCTGGAATGTGTCCTTGAACTCTGATAAGTGTCTCTTGCTTGTCTAGATGACGAGAGCTGCTTGTGTAGCCTACTGTCAAAAACTGAAAATCTGGACACAACAAAGTTGTTGGAGCTACACTTCTGACATGAGCTTTGATACACCCGGATTTCCCTGGACGTTTCAGCGATTCCCGCCTGGACGCTGTTTATGGTGACAGAATCCCAGCTATGTTTGGGAAATTCTGGTCATATGGCAACCCTACCTACTGTGTGAAAAAGCCACAGAATTCACAAACAGAAAGGAGTGTGGCCCTTGAACTGAAAACACTTCCTCACCTTACCTTATCCTGTAAGAATCTACAAATCTTATGCCAGATCATTTGCTCATTGAGCCCAATATTGTCTGCTCTGACTGGCAGCAGCTCTTGCCAGCTACCTCAGGTTCTTTCTAACTGGAGATGCTGGGAATGAAATTTGAGGCAAAGCATATGTTCTATTCACTGAGCAATCGTCTCTTTCCCATATATACACAACTCTTTTCCGAGTATGGAGCAGCTATGCCTTCTTGTTGGACATTCTGCACTCCGTGTATGCTCAGGAGCAAATTCCTCTCTTACTACTGCTTGATGTGCATTTTAAACGTCTAGACTGCACTCATCTCACAAGGTCTGACATAGGCGTCAACCCCCTGGGGCCCTGGGTGTCCGAGCACCCACAAAATTCCCCATGAAAGGGCTGGGCACCCACAAATTTCCATGCCAGGGCCATGCACACTGCGTGGTACCCAAGGTGCGAGGGCACCCACGGACACAGGGAGCTCAAAGGAGGGAGGGTGGGTGGGCAGGCAGGGAGCAGCCTCTGGCTTGCAGGCCAATCGAGGCCCGCAATATGTTGTTTCAAAACACATATCCACCTTTCACACAGCTGGCATCGCTCTGATGGGAGCAACATCAGCTAATGGATGCAGGTTTAGGGTTGGATCCTGTGCTACCTGCAGAATAGATGTACGCAGCACACTGCTGTCTGAAAGCTGCTTTCCACCCAGCCCTGGACTGCTCTTCAAAACTCCCAGAGGTTTAAAAAACAGTGCTGGACCTTTTGCAAAAAGGCTTTCAAACAGGCCCATGCTGCTCTTTGACGTCCTGACGGTCGGGGCTACAAAGGGCAGCCGCATCTGAGGTCACAGTGAGGGAAAAGTGGGCAGGGAAGGACCTGGCCTCCAGGGCAGAAAAGTTCCCTGCCCCTGCTCTAGACTTGCTAAAGCAAAATTTTAAAATCCCAACCCTTAAAGAAAAAAATTAACATCCCACAAATCTCTTCCACCAAACTTCCTCCCTTCCTCCCTGCAGTTTTCATTTTGCCAGCCCCTCTCCTGAAGAAATGAGGCACTTTTCACACATTTGTGAGACAAGGGACCCCAGTGAGAGATACTGGCTGAATCGTGACTCACTCCAGTGTCGCACAGCACTCTGCTGTGCCTTTTTATGGTGAAACAGAAGCTGTATCCTACTTTCCCATTAAGTATATATATATTCCACAAACACAGGAGGCTGCCTTATGCTGAGTCACCCCATCCATCCATCAAGCTCAGTATCGTTGACACTGATCAATAGCATCACTCCAGATTTTCAGGAAGCAGGTATTTCACAGCCCTACCAGGAGATGACACTGACATTGGACCTTGGACCTTCTAGATCAGGGGTGCCCAAACTTTTTTCAAGGAGGGCCAGATTTGATGAAGTGAAGGGCCATGAGGGCCAACCAAAGTTGTTGAGCTTTTTTTAGGATTGAAATTGTTGAGCTTTTTTTTTTAGGGTTGAAGTTGTTAAGGGTTTTTTTTTGAGGATTTGAGGATTTTACCCCATAAACTGAGCCTTTGGCCAACAAGGGAATCAAAGGTGTGCTAAAGGTGGGAAAGGAGATTGAGAGGAGCTGAACGGATTATTTGCATCTGTCTTCAGAGCAGAAGACTCGCAAGTAACATAAAAGTAATTAGGTGAAACAGGAGAGATGCGAGCCGGGAAGGGCGACAGAAGGGCCCGGCCGGGCGACAACTCACCTCGCAGGCGGCGCGCCATCCCTTTGGCCCAGGCGAGGCGGCGGCGGCTACCCAGCAACCTCCTTGCCCGTCTCCTCGTGAGGGAAACGCGGCGTCGCCGTCGGGGCGCCTCCAGCAGAGCAAGGCCACTGGCCTGCCTTCCCCTCCGCCTTCCTCCTTTTCACCGCGCCACCTGCACCTCCGCTGCCTCCCGCTCTCGGCGGGCCCTCCCGGGCGTCGGGCTCCGAGGGCGAAGGCACCCCTCCTCGGCCCCACTCCACCACGCCCATCTGCAGCACGGCCCCCGCTGCCACGCTCCCGCCAGCCGCCCTGGCCGCTTCGCCCGCCTCCTCGGGCTCGAAGCCCGGGTTGTCCCGACTCCAGGCCTGCCTCGAGCAAGACGAGAGCGGCGGCAACGGCGAGCAAGACGAAGGAGGAGGAGAAGGAGAAGGAGAAGAAGCAGCGGTGGCGACTCCGCCGCCGCTGCTCGGCAGGTCCCGCAGCCGCCCCAGCTCCAGATGCTCCAGGCCGCTGGGAGGGCAAAGTCCCGCTATGGCCCCCCGACCCTGGACGAAGGCCGCCGCCGCCTCAGAAATTTTCTTTCAGGCCGGCCGAGTAACGGCGCGGGAAGGGAGCGCTTTCGCTTTCTCCACCGTCTGCCTTCCAGCCCCCCAGCCCCGCCCACAGCGCGCCGCCTCGCAGGGGGAAGCGGGCTGGCAGCTACACGGGCCACATGACGAGGTCTGGCGGGCCGGATTCGGCCCGCGGGCCTTGTGTTTGACACCCGTGTTCTAGATGCAAAGGAGATGTTCTACACACACACACACACACACACCCCAAGCTAGGGCTTTGGAAAGGAGAGAATGTTGCAGGTTAGGAAGCATCACATTATTTGGGGTTGCAGGGACACATAAACTTTATTTTTCTATTTCAGCATGGTCAGGCAGCCATGCGCCAAATAAGCGACTGAACTTCAACTTCATTCATCAGAGATCCTTTAAACTGGAAATCCAGAACTGAAATGATGCCGATAAGAACTCCACCTTTCTCTTTTTGAAAGCTGAAGATATATACTTGGGAAACTTCTTCAGCTCTAGGCAGTGGTGTAGCGTGGGTTGTCAGCACCCGGGGCAAGGCAAGTAATTTGTGCCCCCTAACCCGTGGATTTTAGCACTCGAGTGCGAGTGTCCCCCCAGATGTTGCGCCCGGTGCGGCTGGCCCCCCCTGCACCCCCCATGCTATGCCACTGGCTCTAGGGCCGCACCCAGTGATGGGCAACCTTCCAAGGGCCACATGCCACAGGTGGGTGGGGCCAAAGGCAAAAGTGGGCGGGTGTGAATTTTAGCTAGTCACATATTTGGGCATTATCAGAATGAGCAGACACACTCCAGCCAGGCGTAAACAATGAAGGTGTAGAACTGGGCTGGTGAGAGTCCAGAGGGCCACATAGAGAAGCTTGGGGTCCGCATTTGTCCCACCGGCCGAGCCCTGACGTAACACAACCAGGTAAGAGATTGAACAATCCCATGTTTGCCTGGGTTGTTGGCATCTACCTCTCTTGCAAGACAAACCACTGGGGAGTTACAGCGCCTGCTGTGGCTGTAGAGACCGATATGGGAGAGACATGTTTTGTTGCAGTTGGGGCTGAGGAAGATGTTTGGTTGTGCTGCTGCAGCAGATTCACTATGGTGTTTCTTCTCTCTGCGCTCCTCCCAGCAGCCATTCCTCCTCTGGTCACTGTTTTGGATGCACAAACTGACTATTCATCTGTGGCGATCACACAGGGTTCCCGGACGTTTGACGGTCTATTGATCCCTGGTGCCACCACTGTGATTGCTTCCCCGCTGCCACCAACCTGTTTCTCTCGGGTACACACGGAGTCCAGACAGTTGTTAACATTAATCCCAATAAACAAGTTTATTTTATAAGCATTAACAAGTGTATGGTTTCAGATAATTTCTCTTGTCAGTTTCTTAATCTTAGTTTCTTTACCAGCCTATACCTTCCTAATAACTGCTAACTGATTATCCCAACTGTCTGACTCCTATCACTTTCTCTCTCTCTCTCTCACACATCAAAACTCGACCAACCCATAGACTTATCCTCCCTCTTCCTTCTGCAACTCCCAACTGACTTCCAAACAACTCCAACTCTAACTCTAACTCCTCCCCTTGGGTTCCCACTGGCCAATCACTTCACACTCATTTAACCCTTTCCTTATGACCCACCTAGGAGGGCAAACGCCACACCAACTTTCAAAGCCATTCCCACACAGCAAGGTTGATATAGCCAATCTTCATGCCACGTTTGCAGACATTTTTGTAGCGCAGAGTTGGGCTACCAACAGGCCTGGTGCCTGAAGAATGTCCTTGGGGATCCTGCTATCTTCCATTCTGCGAACATGACAGAGCCAGCGTAGACGTCCCTGAGACAGGATTGCAAACATGTTGGGAATGTGGGCTTGGGAGAGCACCACTTTGAGACTCTGTCCTGCCATTTCCTGGGTAGCACAGCAACTTTTAGGCTCCATCTACACTTTAAAGCGACAGGGACACGGGTGGCACTGTGGGTTAAACCACAGAGCCTAGGGGTGGCCCATCAGAAGGTCGGCGGTTCGAATCCCCACGACGGGGTGAACTCCCGTTGCTCGGTCCCTGCTCCTGCCAACCTAGCAGTTCGAAAGCACATCAAAGTGCAAGTAGATAAACAGGTACCACTCCGGCGGGAAGGTAAACGGCGTTTCCGTGTGCTGCTCTGATTCGCCAGAAGCGGCTTAGTCATGCTGGCCACATGACCCGGAAGATGTACGCCGGCTCCCTCGGCCAATAAAGTGAGATGAGCGCCACAATCTCAGAGTTGGGTCACAACTGGACCTAATGGTCAGGGGTCCCTTTACCTTTAAACTTTAAAGCAGCCACATACCACTTCAAACTGTCATGGTTTCCTCCAAAGCACCGTGGGAACTGTAGCTTCCCTGGGAAGCGGGACCCATTGCTACACGGCTCTGGAAATTGTAGCTCTGCGAGGTGTCGCCTAATGCCTTTCAGCACCCTTAACAAACTAGAGTTCCCAAGATTCTCTCTTCTTTTTTGCGGGGGAAGTAATACCTGACTGTTTATAAAGTGGTACAATACTGCTTCAAATGTAAGGTGCAGATGGTGTGCAAAAGTTGGCTGGATCCATCAGATTCCCCACCCACCCCCTCCAGGCAGGATCTCTCTCCCTGCTTCGCCAAACAGCAGTTTCAGTCTTGGGTTGCAACCAGCTTCCCCACCCACCATCAGGATTGGCACCCATCCCACGGTGGCAGAACAGAGGGCAGGGCAGCCCTCAAGCCCGCAGAACTGAGAGAGTTGTGAGCGCCTTTCCGAAAGGAGAGATATTTATTTCTTACCCCTGCTTTGCAGAGGGGCTGGACTAGATGACCCCCCTTGGGCCCCTTCCAAGCCTACAGCGCTATGCATATAAAAATAAATGTCCATTTGCCCTTGCTTTTTCTGGATCGTGCCACATAATCGCCACCTCCTGGCATTGCTCCATGTGGAGCAACAGATGTTTTGCTGAGCACATTTTGGCAGCCGGCCAAGAGCTGCTCGAATAAATATATTCTCTGGCTCTCCTGCCCCCCCCACCACAGTGCTTCTCTTCCAAACGATCAAGTTCAAACAGCTAATTGGAGCTTAGATAGGTCAGCAACGCAAGAACACAGCATCTCTAGAACGTGTGTGTGCATCTTCGCCTTCCAGAGTGCTGACCAGAGCTTTTCCAAAACATTGGTGGCAAAATTATTATTATTATTTTTTAAATGGAGATGTGTGCAGGTCTTGCACTGCTAAAGGTGTAGGTTGACTGCAGCCTTCGGCAGCCTGACCTACAACTCCCATCTTCCCCGGCCAATTCAACCAGGTTGAATTTGACTCTGAATTGATTTTGGCATGAATTGATTTTAGAATGTATTTCAATTAATTGACTGTGATTTTATGTAAATTGTGTTATTTTTATTGTTGTTAGCCGCTCTGAGCCCGGCTTCAGCTGGGGAGGGTGGGATGTAAATAAATTATGACTATTATTATTATTAATAATAATTATTCCAAAACACCTGGAAGGGCACCCTTGGCCAAAGGTTGAGCCTTAAAGGGGTGGCTGACTCGCAGTTCTCCAGAGGCTGCCAAAATGCAATCCCCGCCATCCCTGATCCCTGGCAGGGACCAGTGTCTAGTTCAACAACAGCTGGGCCAACTAGCAGTATCAGAAACTCAGATATATGAGCTAATAGCCAAATGGTGATTAGAACAGTGCAACCCTCCCAGGACGTGGCGTGATTTGGATAGCCTCTTACATCAGAGGCATTGAGTGTCTATGGCCAATAACAGCAATTTCTCTCTCTTTCCCACGTGATAAACGCTTTTAAAAAAAGATACGCTAAAATATGTCCAAACCAATGGGTGTTCCACGTAACAAAATGGTTACCAGCTTTAGAGAGCTTCCACCATTGGCTGGCTTTGCAGGATTTGGGGAAGTAGCAATTAAAGGCATCGAGGCAAGCCAATGCGCCAAGGTATATTATATGTACCTGCTGTTGTCCCAAGTCATCCCCTGGCAAATCACAGAGAAATAACAACGAGTGATCATTATTCTGCCAAGAACTCATCAATACAAAAAAAGGAAATCCTTGCAATTATATTAATCACGCTCCTCAGCAGAGCAAAATAGATGCTTTGCATGCAGAGACGTTTTCCAGAATAAACATCTATCCATTTCACAAGGCTGCCTTTAATTCTACAATAGTCAACCTGGTGACCCCCCCCCCCCAATTTTTGCTTAACTGCATTACATTCCTGATCGTTGGGCAGAGGTGGCTGGGGGCTGATGGGAGTTGGGAATCCATCAAGTTCTGGGGGGAACCTCTCTCTCAAAAAACACTAGAACCCAAACAGGGCCATCCAATGGAGCCGCGTGTTTGAAGGTTGAGGACGAACAAAAGGAACTGCTCAACAAACAACTAAACTGTGGAACTCATTTCTGCAGGAGCCAGTGATGGCCAACACCTTCGATAGCTTTAAAAGAGGATCGGACAAGTTCATGGAGGAGAAAGGCTATCAATGGGTACTAGCCATGATTGCTTTTTTCTCCACGGCTGGAGGTACTAACAAGACCCTCCAAGCGTCCCTATTTTCCAGGGACAGTCCCAGATTCACAGAAACCATCATGGTTTCTGATTTGATCCCAGAATGTCCCGGTTTTCTTTAGGATGTCCCTATTCTCATCAGAAAAAGGTATGGAATTATGTGACCCCGAGCCAAGGAGATAAGCAACTATACAACCTTTAGAATACATCTAAAGGAAGCACTGCATATGTAAGTTGTGTTTTTTAAATGTTTAATGTTTTATTATGTATTTATTATTTATTATAATCTGCTCTTTTTAATGTTTAATGTTTTATTATGTATTTATTATAATTTGCTCCCCCAAAGATGTAGGGATGGCTGCCAACTTGGATGGCCCTATTGGGTTCCAGTATTATAACATACACAACCCCTAATCTGGTAGTGGTACAGTTAAGCGTTGCAGCCTTTTTAAACGGTTTCTGCTTCTATGCCATACGTCCATATTTTCCTGGTATTGACGGAAGTGATATATGGGGGAATTTCCAAAAGACAGCAGTTTGTCCTAGATCAGGAGTCAGCAAACTTTTTCAGCAGGGGGCCAGTCCACTGCTCCTCAGACCTTGGGGGGGGGGAGCTATATTTTGAAGGGGGGGAAATGAATGAATTCCTATGCCCCACAAATAACCCAGAGATGCATTTTAAATAAAAGGACACATTCTACTCATGTAAAAACACGCTGATTCCCAGACCGTCCATGGGCCAGATTTAGAAGGCAATTGGGCCAGATCCGGCCCCCGGGCCTTAGTTGCCTACCAATGTCCTAGATCTTAGGCAAGTCAATTGAAAAATCATGGGGTGTTTGGGTTTTTTTAAAGGATTTTGGGGTTTGTCTGAAAAAAGATACTCTGCGACTTGTTTTCCAGGTTTCCCTAAGAAAAACGCCCCACAAATTTGGGGGTTCCCTAAAAATATATATATGGCAACCCTACTTTAACAGCCCCCATCAGCAGATGATCCTGTGTTGTGAAAAGCTGCAATTTGCTAGTTTGGGCTGCTGTTGCTGCTGCTGCTCTGGAGGGTTTTGCTCTGGCAAAGTGGCAATCCAAGGATCAGTCCAGGAAGAAGCGCACCCTGCCTTTTTTCTGCACCATTGAACAGAAAGTCCATTTCCCTTCCCTTAAACCTGACGGTTCGCATTTCTCAAAGCTCTTTTTGCTTTGATCCAACATATGCTGGCCATAAAAACTTGGACTGCGTTATCTATCCAAAGAAGGCAACCTTAAGTGATTAAAGAGGCCACTCTTTAAATGAAGGTCACTCTTTGAGGTAGGCCGTAAACCTTCAGCTACAAGGAACAGGTTGTCTATAACCACAGAGGCTCAGAACCTGTTGATCTGGTAGAGATTAACAATTGATTACTACTTCATTAACCTGTCTTTTTAAAAACAAAAACAAGGCAACGTGAATTGCAGGAGCTTAGATCAATGTATATTGAAACACACACACACCTCGAGTAAATTACGTCACCAAAAGACAGGTCTAACACAAGGTTGTAAAGTTACTTGACAGTGTTTTAAAAGCAGTCACTGAGGTGTGGCATATATCCAGTGGCATAGCGTGGGGGGTGCAGGGGGGGCTGGCCGCACCGGGCGCAACATCTGGGGGTTAGGGGGCGCAAATCCATGGGTTAGGGGGCGCAAATCCACGGGTTAGGGGGCACAAATTATTTCCCTTGCCCCGGGTGCTGACAACCCACGCTACGCCACTGCATATATCCATTCACAGCCATGAAAAGCAAATTGTTATCCAACCACCAACCAGAGGACCTCCTTTGTTTACTCCTAAGACAGCCTGCCCCAACATGGCAACATCCAGAGGTTTCGTCCTACAACTCTCAAAAGCCCCACTGGGACTGAACCATGGGTTTGTTGTTGGCTTATGAACTCTGACTTGTTTTAACTATGGTTTGCAGTTATGTGTGAACCCCACCACCCCTTCCTTAACCATGGTTTGTTTGGAGCAGCCCAGATGCTCCCCAAATTACAAAGATGGCAAACAAGCCATGGTTTGTCGGACTGTCTGTGGGACAACTCATGGTTTGTTAAGCAAACCACAGTGTAGCAGTGGCAGAAGCTGTTAGGCAGAGCTGGGGGCCTGCAGAGAAGAGATGGTTGAAATAAATGCACCAAAGCAGTATTCAAATGTCTGACGGGCTGTAACACAGAAGAGGGACTTGTTCTCCAATTCTGACTAAGCATCAGGAGAAGCTTCCCAATGGTACAAGCTATGTGACAGTGGAACAGACAGCCTCAAGGAGGTGGAAGACTAGGTGAACTCAAGGTTACCAGAGCATTGGCCACTGAAGCCAGACTATCCCCATTCAGATTGGGGTGAGAGAGAGAGAGAGAGAGAATTCAGCTAGGTGTGTAGATCATGTGTTTAACTGAGGAACCCAACCATCTTGGCAGCAGTGCCTGGTGCCTATTAGGACTTGCAGGGTAGAAGGCAAGGAGGCCAACAGCAGGTGGCGCCAGAGCCAATGACTAAGACCCAACAAGTGTTTTTTTTGGGGGGGGGCAGGGACATAGACGCTAGGGGTGCGGGGCACCTGGGTACGGGCTCTCAGGGGCGCCAGGCCAAGAGTCCGGGGAAGAGCCCGCCCGTCGGTTGGAGCGCCACAACAGGCTCTTCTGCTGCAGGCGGCTCTGTGTCGCGGGTTCAGGGGCGACCGAGCCAGTGAGACACTGAGGCAGCCCGCTGGCTGCGCCCTCCTGCACACCTGGGACAGGGCACCGGGGGGGGGGGACGCCGCCGGCGGACAGATCTTTGCACCCCGGCACCGCATATGCATAAGAGAGCCCTGGTGGGAGGCCAAGGTTGGTGGTGCAATGAACAGCCTGTCCAATAGACCAGGCCGCCTATGATTCAGATAAACAACAATAGGACAGCGATCTTTAACAGATCTCCAAATATAACAATAGAAGGATATTGACCTTCATCCTTCAGACACCTGTAAAGACAGGTGAAACAACATCACCTTTCCTAGGATTGGGCGGTGGGGGGGGGTGTGAATACGCAGGGAACCAACTCTGTATTGCCATCCATTTCCAATTTATTTTATGTTTTGCCCTACGAGAGCTTGATATATATTTAGCCCATTCAGTTTAAGGCTTGGCATATCATGTTACCAACTGAGAGACTGCTGAGCTGGTCTTCCACCCCCACCCGCCTCATTTAAATGTAAAGAGAAAACAGATCCCCTTTTGTCTTCTAAATCAGTTCAGCTTGCAATTTTCCCTCTCTCTCTTTTCTCGCCCTGCAGACCAAATCACTGGTTGTTTTATATTTTCCTGCCTGCCTGCCTGCTCAGTTTCTCACTCCCCCACCTCTGCCCTGGCAGCCTGGCATCCCAACTCCAGTATCTGTCTGCATCTGTCTGCAACCATTATCTGATCGGTGGGGGGCCCAGGAGCCAGGAAACTGACCTGCACAGATTTGCTTTATTTTTCTGCTCGCCAGCAATATCGCCAGCAATAACGCCAGCCTGGGTTGCCAGAACCAGGAAAAGGAGGTGGCTGTTTCTGTTGTTCTTAGAAAGATGAGTTTGATACCTGGCAAAGCTGGTACATTAAGGACCCACCCAGTGGCGTAGCGTGGGTTGTCAGCACCCGGGGCAAGGCAAGTAATTTGCGCCTCCTAACCCGTGGATTTGCACCCCCTAACCCATGGATTTGCGCCCCCTAACCCTAACCCCCAGATGTTGCGCCCGGTGCGGCCGGCCCCCCCTGCACCCCCCACGCTACGCCACTGGACCCACCAACTTCAGCCTGTCCCTGTCTGCCTAGCAACCAGTTCACAGGGCACCTTCTGGACCCCTTCCTCTTCCTCCTGAATCTCAGTGTTGCCCCTGCAGAACTCAGGATGGAGACAAAACTATAATCCGTTGGCCCTGTGTTTCTGGCTCTGCCTACCACTGAGTTCTGTGTACAGTGGTACCTCGGGTTAAGAACTTAATTCATTCTGGAGGTCCGTTTTTAACCTGAAATTGTTCTTAACCTGAGGTACCACTTTAGCTAATGGGGCCTCCCGCTGCAGCCGCCAGATTTCTGTTTTCATCCTGAAGCAAAGTTCTTAACCTGAGGTACTATTTCTGGGTTAGCGGAGTCTGTAACCTGAAGCATCTGTAACCCAAGGTACCACTGTACTAACATGCACCCAGAGGTACCTCAGTTGTCAAACGACTCCATTGACAAATGTTTTGGAACTCGAACGCCATAAACCCAGAAGTAAATGTTTCCGTTTTCGAACACTCCTCGGCATCCACTGATGTACCACTGTATTTTCCTCAACTTTCTCTGTAAATTTGCAGACCGCCTCGGGGTTTTCGAACATTTCAGAAGCCAAACGGTCTTCCGAAATGGATTATGTTCAAAAACCAAGGTACCACTGTATAGGCTAATTGCCAAATGTTACCTTAAACCAAGGTTGCAGTTGCCATGACGGAAGGTCTAGGTGCCTCCCCCCCCCGTGAAATTTATGCAGTGATAGTATTAATTATAGGGACGCGGGTGGCGCTGTGGGTAAAACCTCAGCGCCTAGGGCTTGCCGATCGCATGGTCGGCGGTTCAAATCCCCGTGGTGGGGTGAGCTCCCGTCGTTCGGTCCCAGCTCCTGCCCACCTAGCAGTTCGAAAGCACCCCTAAGTGCAAGTAGATAAATAGGTACCGCTTTATAGCGGGAAGGTAAATGGCGTTTCCGTGTGCTGTGCTGGTGCTGGCTCGCCAGAGCAGCTTTGTCATGCTGGCCACGTGACCCGGAAGTGTCTGCGGACAGCGCTGGCCCCCGGCCTCTTAAGTGAGATGGGCACACAACCCTAGAGTTGGACACGACTGGCCCGTACGGGCAGGGGTACCTTTACCTTTACCTTTAGTATTAATTACATTTCTATACTGCTTTATATTTTAAAGAAAAATATCTCAGAGCAGTTGACAACACCTTAAAACATCAAATAAAACAATCCAGAATAAAACGAATTCAAGCTTCAAGGAAAATATTTCTTTTTTAAAAAAATAATATTTATTAATTTTTCAACCATTTAAACACAACAAAACAGAAAAAAGAAAAGAAAAAAGAACATAACAAAATAAGACACAAACCATTTAAAACACAAAACAATTTCAATATCTTATGTTTCATTCCCTTATTTCCACGACCTCCTCACACCTCCCTTTTTGTATTCCACTTCTGTTAATTGTTTCAGCAATTCCTTTCCATCTTCCTCTGTTTTCTATCCTATAATTATCTTAACAAATTCTAACCTCATTTTTCCCTTTAATACTCTATTAATCTATTTATACTTAATTCCTTATAACATTTCTACTAGAGCCATATAACTTCATTCCAACATTTTTCTTACATTCATTATTTTTACAATATTTCTATAGATAGTCTTAAACTTTTTCCAGTCTTCTTCCACCGACTCTTCTCCCTGGTCTCGGATTTCTGCCAGTTGTTTCCGCCAATTCCATATAGTCCATCAACTTCATCTGCCATTCTTCCCGAATAGATAAATCTTGTGTCTTCCAGTACTTCACAATGAGTATTCTTGCTGCTATTGTTGCATACGTGAAAAAAGTTCTATCCTTCTTTAACACCAATTGGCCGACCATGCCCAGGAGAAAGGCCTCTGGTTTCTTCACAAGGAAAATATTTCAGATCCTTCTCTAAGTGACCATTATTACCTTTCTGCAATAGGTTAGTTGACCTCTGGTTTTAATTTTTTTACCCAGTTTTTATGGTGCGTATGGCATGTATGAATGTTATAAGCCACTTTTTCGTAATGGATGGCAGTGTGCAATATTTTGATCAACAACATAGATGAAATTCATGGGCTGAACCAAAAGATCCTCAAGTCTAGCAACCTTTTCCCACCTGTAGAACATCGGAAGATGCCTTGCCAGGAAACTCCTCTATCCTCTTTCTTCAAGCCTTGCTCTCAAGAAGCTCTGCTGACTCAGTGTCTTTGAATTCACGCTCAAGAGGATGCCACCTGAATTACTTTTCCCCCTGAAGTCATGAGGACTCGACACTTTGCGACTTGTTTTTCTTCTTCTTCTTCTAACAGGATTACTTTACTATGGATCCATCGTGCTCCAATGTACACCCAAAGTCCTGGTGTTTTGGACACACAAACACATCGCCCACTTGTTGAGCCTAGAACGGCAGTCACAAATTTAGTTGGGATGGGAAAAAGGAGACTAATTAAGGCTTGCTCAATGACTTTGGACACTGTCATGCGGAAGGTGTGGGTGAGCTAAATATTATCATTACCATCCTGTTTCCTGTCTGCTTTGGTGACACGGCAGCCAAGGTTACACCTGCCCTTTCCTTTCCACTTACAAAACACAAGAATTATGTTTGGGATAGCTGGGCATGCAGAACGCCTGATCCCAGGAAAAGGCTATATATTCAGGGTTTATCCTAGGAAGTGCTGTGCATGCATTCCCCACCCCCACCCCAGTAATAAATGATGATATAAAGAACAATAATTATCCGTGATATATTATGCATTGGCAACATGCAGGCTCAGAACCTATCATTCTGCTTTGTTGTTTTTTTACAGCAGGTTTCTGGCCTTGGAGGCAGCCTAACAGGTTAAGTCTGCAGAGGTTAATCATATGGTTCCAGTATTCAAGCAAGCCGGCCGATTGGTACAAGCCGTTCTCCCCTGACTAATCTGAGCATCAGATTCAAAATACATATTTTCATGTATTAAACGCTGGGTCAATGGTAAAGTAATCCTGTCTCTGTTAAAAGAAGAAGGAAAAAACAAGTTGCAAAGTGTCTAGTCCTCCTGACTGCCGGGGGGAAAGTAATGCATGTGGCATCCTCTTGAGCATGTCTATTATAGAAACTTAGGATGGATGGGAAGCACAAACTTTTTTAAAGAAAGTATTATATCTTTACTCTCGCTCAAGAAAATCCCTCTAGGTCCTAGGGCTTCTTTCCTCTCTACAGACCACTTGAAAATTACAGACAGTCCACGTAATGTTTCTGCCTGTTGCAGCAATCGTAAGACCCTGTGCTAGACGCTGTACGTTTTTTAAAATGGTATTATTTCTTGCTTCTTACATATTGCATTTCATTGTACAGTATCATGATTCTGAATTTCACAGAATTCAAATTGTAGTACTAGACAGGAAATAAAAGATGTAATACAAACACAATTTTTTTAAAAAAAAATAAATATTAATATTGAATGCAGATCCACTGAGGAACAGCTGAATGAAACTTGTGGTCCATCGGTAGTCCGTGGACCAAACTTTGGGAACCCCTAAGACCCTGCCTACTTGAAGAAACAGACACACCTAACAAGTTACCGTATTCTGCTTGCTTGATAGCTATCCTTCGCCCCCTCCATACATAAATTTTAATTGGTGGATCCATCAATGAAAACTCACATGCCTTATCTGCTACAGTAAGATTTCTTTCTGTCAGGTAATAGCTCTTGTTATCCTGTTTTCCTAAAAGTACCCTAGCCATATACAACAAGCCGTCGGGTCATTTGTGACTGACTTCATGAAAGGGCAAAGGAAAGCCAACTCTCGTCCAATATACAGAAAAGGGGTATTTTTCTTTCTTTCCACTCGCTTGCACGTAACTGTTCTCATCGTTGGTGACTATAGACAAAGGGGTTTCAAGGTAAGCCACGCACTTTCAAGATTGTCAGAATTCAGAGCAGGATCTGGGGTGGGATAAAGAGACGGTTTTCCACCTTGACTGGCAAAAGAACACATTAGGAAGAACAGTCACATATGCAAATTAAACTACGGTAATTTGCTCCTATGATCCACAGAGGCCACATAATTCACCTTATTTGACCCCTGCGCCCCAGCACAGAGCATAGCATAAACTCCTCTGAGCATGTACAAAATACACAGAATAATTCAACAGCTTGGAGATTTTTTTTTGGGTGGGGTGGGGGGGAGGCAAGAGCTCAAAATCCCAGTCTCTGTGCAGACTTAAATTCTGGAGTCGTTCTGCACCATGAATTCTCCCTCCCCAAAGAAAACACAAGTTGAAGCAGATCACTTTGTCAGGAAAGAGAAAGACAGAGGAAGTCTGTTCAGCGTCAAGTTCAATATAAAATATTCTGGATGCCTTGCTACTTATTATGCAGACTGTCTGCATAATAATGAACTTAAGAGGGCTGATAAATTTAAGTCTTTCAGTTACCTGAACCCCACAATCACCGGGACTTTCCAGATACCTGCTCAATCCATTCAGGTCTGTCACAGGCTGTGCATTACTGATATTACGTTACTGATACACAGATACTCAGAAGTAAAGAAGGGGCTTCCAGGAGGAGAGACCAAGATAACAAACGCTTGAAAGCCCTTGCAACAAAACAGCCATCAAGCTCACTTAAGCAAATTTAGCAGTCGTAAGCATTTTGTGAAATAAATAAAAATATGAATCTGTCTGCCGGTTGAGATCAGTATCAAAGGCCCTGGTACCCCTACACAAGATCAGACAGGTTGGTGACCAAGGCATGACCTTCTTAGTGTTGGCACCAAGACCACAGAGCTATCTTATCCAGGGAGATCCGCCAAGCCCCTTTTATTTTAGTCTCCAGCCAGCTGCTGAATGAATACCTATCTATTAACATATGCTTGATTTTAGGATTTACCAGCCTGCGGTTCCCTGATTTTAATGCTGGGTGCTCCTTAAAACCACTTAACTTTCATTGCTATTTTACAAGCATTTTGTATCAAGTGTTTATATTTTATGGTTCCTGTTTTACTGCGCATTCCAAGCTTTGCAAGCTGCTGGGTGTGCATTCTCCCCCAAAAAGGAGAATAACTCCATCCTTAGCAATCATTCATGAAATAATCATCAGTGTCTAGAACTCTTCTCTCCAACATGCTAGCTTTCTAAGTGCAGGGATTATTTTTTAATTGACCGGGAGGAGGAAACATTTAATGCTGCCATTCCTTATCTACTGTCTGGAATGGATCAGCGCAGGAACTGGATAACACACCCAATCTTTTATTTGTGAGAATAAGGGAATATAGACAGCATCTTAAAAAGCAGAGACATCACCCTGCCAACAAAGGTCTGTATAGTTAAAGCCATGGTTTTCCCAGTAGTGATGTATGGAAGTGAGAGCTGGACCATAAAGAAGGCTGATCTCCGAAGAATGGATGCTTTTGAATTCTGGTGCTGGAGGAGACTCTTGAGAGTCCCATGGACTGCAAGAAGATCCAACCTCTCCATTCTGAAGGAAATCAGCCCTGAGTGCTCACTGGAAGGACAGATCCTGAAGCTGAGGCTCCAAGACTTTGGCCACCTCATGAGAAGAGAAGACTCCCTGGAAAAGACCCTGATGTTGGGAAAGATGGAGGGCACAAGGAGAAGGGGACGACAGAGGACGAGATGGTTGGACAGTGTTCTCGAAGCTACCAGCATGAGTTTGACCAAACTGCGGGAGGCAGCGGAAGACAGGAGGGCTTGGTGTGCTCTGGTCCAGGGGGTCACGAAGAGTCGGACACGACTAAACGACTAAACAACAAGAAAAGGGAATATCAACTCTGATCCATAACTTTCCTGCAGGGGGTTGAACTAGATGACCATTGGGGGTCCCTGCAGTTATATGATTCCACTTACCAGCTATTAGCAACTCCCAAATCACAGCAGTGGTTGTGAGGGGGAAGGTAGGAGACCCACAGTACTACTGAATGAGAGAACAAAAAAAAAGGTGCTTGGGTGGAAGAGACGAAATTACTTTTCGATGCACTGTTAGTGGGACAGACTGCGTTACACGTAAACCACACTGTAACCTCATTAGCCCATATAGCTCACTAAGCCTCTGCAGCAGAGATCCCGATTAAAATCAAGTGATCACAGTGATCAGGGCCTGGTGGTTCCCTCCCTCTCCCGGCCACCCCACCCCCGTGGCTGCAGCACAACCAAGTTTTTATCTCTGCGCTCACTGCAGAATCACTGTCGTATATCATTCATTGAGTCGCAGCTGGCATAGATGCCGCTGACCTGTGGAACTCCCCGATCCTAGATATGCCAGGAGGAAGGGTGGTTGTGGTGGTTTGGGGAAGAACCATAACACTAACACCACGTGGGGCAGGGGGAATCGTTTGTCATGAGCAGATTATACTTTGAAAGCGATTTAATGGAGAGTGAAATCACCACCATAAAAGTCGAATTAAGTCAAATTATACTGATCAGGGACGTGGGTGGCGCTGTCCACAGAGCCTAGGACTTGCCAATCATAAGGTCAGCGGTTCGAATCCCCATGACGGGGTGAGCTCCCGTTGCTCGGTCCCTGCTCCTGCCAACCTAGCAATTTGAAAGCACGTCAAAGTGCAAGTAGATAAATAGGTACCGCTCCGGTGGGAAGGTAAGCGGCGTTTCCGTGCGCTGCTCTGGTTCGCCAGAAGCGGCTTAGTCATGCTGGCCACATGACCCAGAAGCTGTACACCGGCTCCCTCGGCCAATAAAGCGAGATGAGCACCGCAACCCCAAAGTCAGAGTCAGGGGTCCCTTTACCTTTACCAAAAAGTTCACCTCCCACAAGGAAATGGAGACCCTCCAGTGGTGGGGGGCGGGGAGACGCTGACCAACCCCAATGCAAACTTTTCTGAGCTTTTTATAGAAAGAGTTAAGAGAAATAAGATCATATCGCGGAATAAGATCCCACCAGACGTTAACTTTCTAAAATGGAAAACTTCTGGTGTGGGGGGATGTCAAGTGAGACTCAAAACCCCACAATCAACCCCAGCCCCAAATATATGGGGCTAGGATGAAGTGACAAAACACTTTGCATGTGCTCTTGTTACTCGTCTACAAGGCCAAGGGAACCAGCGTTTGTCCACTTCCGCAGACAGTTTTTCCGGGTCATGTGGCCAGCATGACTAAGCCACTTCTGGCAAAACAGAGCAGCGCACGGAAACGCCGTTTACCTTCCCACCAGAGAGGTACCTATTTATCTACTTGCACTTGACGTGCTTTCGAACTGCTAGGTTGGCAGGAGCAGAGACCGAGCAACGGGAGCTCACCCCGTTGTGGGGATTCGAACCACTGACCTTCTGATCGGCAAGCCCTAGGCTCTGTGGTTTAGCCAGTACGCTGGCTCAAAGCAAGACACCCTGCTGCCGGGTCTTGGGTGCAAAACATGACAAGATTGCAGAGTCAACCTCCCACCAGCTGCCACCCCTTTTCTGCTGCTGACGCCACCCACCCTGGGCCAGGATCCTCATCAGCCTGATGAGCTAATTAATTAAATGGGTTGCCAGGGACGGCGAGCAAAGTAATCTGGAGCCAAGAGAGACGCAGAATCTGCAGGTAGGAAGACTGCTGCCTCAGCCTCAACGCAAGAGGAACCCAGCCCCTAGCCAGCCGTCTCCAGTGCTGCCCTGGGGTTGTTAGACAAGTTCATTCCACACACACCTCCACCTTGACAGAGACTCAGGAGCACAGTGATTCGCACACATGACACCTGGATAAGGAACAGGAAAGATACTTTCAGCCAGGGGTGGGACATCTTTTTCAGCCAGAGGGCCACAATCTAATATTCTGGGGGCCACATTCTACATTGCCATTCAGGCAAGAAAGACAACATCTGGTGTGTAATAAGTGTGTCAGACTAGGACCTAGGAGAACCAGGGTTCAAATTCCAGCTTCAGATATGAAGGAGACATTGAGCTAGTCCAAATCTACCTCAAAGGGTTGTTGTGAGGACCAAATCTGGTGGGGGGGGGGAGAACCATGAAGCCACCTTGAGCTAACTGTAGGAAAGGTGAGATATAAATGAAATAAGCATAGAGCTGCCTTGAGTCCCATTAAACAAAAGGCGGAGCATAACTAAATATCACACGTCAGGGACAGACTCCAGACTGCCAGAGACACTCGCAAGGGGCGTGAAGCAAATGGTAGTGAGGGCTGTGGGGCTGGCGAGGGTGTCAAAAACCAGACAGAGAGGCCTGGGAGATTCTCCAAACATGGCTTTTGTTCTTTTAAGAAAGTAAGAATGGCGGCGTCAGGTCAGGATTTTAAATCTACCTAGCCCAGCAATCTGCTTCCAACGGAGGACAGCTCAAGGCTACCCGAGAGATCACATGCAGGGTATGGAAAAAAATGTCACCCGTGCCTGCAAGTCCAGACTGCAAGCCAGGAAGCTCACACCCCCCCCCCAAGAGCACATGTCAGGCCCCCAATGCACCAGGGGGACTGAGGCAAGGCACATCTTTCCCACAAGCCCAGACCACTCACCCCACAATCTTCAGAACAGTGACCACGGGCCTACCAGTACATTTCCGAGCACAATTCAAAGTGTTGATACTGACCTTTAAAGCCCTAAGTGTCCTCGGTCCTGAAGGAGCGTCTCCACCTCCATCGTTCTGCCCGGACACTGAGGTCCAGCTCCGAGGGCCTTCTGGCAGTTCCCTCGCTACAAGAAGCTAAGTTACAGGGAACCAGGCAGAGGGCCTTCTCGGTAGTGGCACCCGCCCTGTAGAACGCCCTCCCACCAGATGTTAAAGAGAAAAATAACTACCAAACTTTTAGAAGACATCTGAAGGCAGCCCTGTTCAGGGAAGCTTTTAATGTTTAAGAGTTTATTGTATTTTAGTGTTCTGCTGGAAGCCGCCCAGAGTGGCTGGGGAAACCCAGCCAGATGGGCAGGGTATAAATAATAAATTATTATTATTACTACTACTACTACCGAAGATTAGCAAGGAGGAGGTGGCAGTATCTTGAAATGGCAGGTCTTGAACATTAAGGAGATGTTCCCTCACCTCACTTCTTGCAATGATAATTTTGGGGTTTTTTTGGGGGGGGGGTTGCACACGGGATCATTTAAATCAGAGGCCAGTAGGTGCCAGCCCACAGGCCAGATGTGGCTCACAGACTCCCCCCTCTTCACCCCCAGACTCTAACCAGTCTTGGGAAAAACCTTCCGATGAAACAAACAGGAACTTGTTCTCAAGCCTAACTTCAGGAGGCAGGGGGCTGTTCTAGGGGGTGGGCTGGGGGTGTTGCAGTTAGAAAGTGGTAACTCTACCCTCTATGTATTGTGACACCTGTGTGTATCTCTGGGCACATCTATTTGAAGGACACTGCTTCCCGCAGAGGATCCTGGGAAATTTAGATCCCCCATTATGGGTCTATAATTCCCATCACCTGCAGTTCCCAGGATTATTGGGGGGGGGGGGGAGAGAGAAGCCACATGCATTAAATGCACAATGTGGAGGACCCCTAACATGCATGGCTGACACTGTTTGTCTAGGTCCATGATACCAGTAAAGAACTTTCTTTCCCCTCAAAGAATTCTGGGTACCCCTTGACAAACTACATTGCCCAGAATTCTTTGAGGGGAGAGAGAAATGTGCTTTGAATGTGCTTCAAAGGTACAGTGTGTGTCTGTGTGTGGCCTTATCCACTTCCAAATTCGGCCCTGCCCATCAACTGGTACAACTACAACAGCAACAAATTATATACTCTTCCACCCTTCATCACAAGATCTCAGGTTCACAAGATACAGTGGTACCTCAGGTTACATACGCTTCAGGTTACAGACTCTGCTAACCCAGAAATAGTGCTTCAGGTTAAGAACTTTGCTTCGGGATGAGAACAGAAATCGTGCTCCGGCGGCGCGGCAGCAGAAGGAGGCCCCATTAGCTAAAGTGGTGCTTCAGGTTAAGAACAGTTTCAGGTTAAGAATGGACCTCCGGAACGAATTAAGTACTTAATCCGAGGTGCCACTCTAGAAGGTTCCCCACTCCCTATTTAAAAACCAAATCCCCCACCAAGTCTGAAGTGGTACAGTCCATATGAGGGGCAGCCAATGCAGTGACCTCAAGAAATTGCTGGACTACAATTCCCATCATCCCTGACCATTGGCCGAGCCAGCTGGGACTGATGAGAGTTGTAGTCCAACAAGGTTCTGTCGGGCGTCTCATTAGCTACTCCTCTTCCAGATGCCACCACTTCATCCTGCTGCTTCTGTAAACCCAAACTTGATGTAAAACGTTCTATAATAGTAACCTAGTATTTGAGCTCCAAACCCCAAGAGCCCAAGATCCTTGATGTGCAGTTTGATTACCACATTGAGATTCTAAAAAAGAAAAGGAGATCTTTTCTTAAACAGAGCAAGCTGTTACGTTAAAAAAAATAGCTTTAAACCAGCGGTTCTCAACCTGTGGGTCCCCAGATGTTGTTGGACTACAACTCCTATCATCCCTGAGCTCTGGCCTTGCTAGCTAGGGGTGATGGGAGTTGTAGTTCAACAACATCTGGGGACCAACAGGTTGAGAAAGGCTGCTTTAGAACTTTATGTATGCTACAACAGCAGCAAGAATACTTAATACAAAGTATTGGAGCTACAGGGAACCAGGCAGAGGGCCTTCTCGGTAGTGGCGCCCGCCCTGTGGAACGCCCTTCCAGCAGATGTCAAAGCGATAAACAACTACCTGACATTCAGAAGACATCTTAAGGCAGCCCTGTTCAAGGAAGTTTTTAACGTGTGATATTTTATTGTATTTTTGGTTTCTATGGAAGCCGCCCAGAGTGGCTGGGGAGGCCCAGCCAGATGGGCGGGGTATAAATAATAAATTATTATTATTATTATTGGAAGACACAAGATCTACCCACCCTGGAAGAATGGCAGATGAAGGTGATGGACTATATGGAACTGGCGGAAATGACTGGCAGAATCCGAGACCAGGGAGAAGAGTCGGTGGAAGAAGATTGGAAAAAATTTAAAGACTATTTACAGAAATACTGCAAAATTAATGAATGTTAGAATGATGTCGGAATCAAGTTAAGTGGTTTTAGCAGCAATGTTACAAAGGAGTATGTAAAAATGGATTGTTAACAGGTGAGAATCTAAAGTTATAATATATTAAGATAAAGGATTAAGATAAAAACAAAGAGGGAAAGGATTTGCTGAATTAACTAACTGAACTGGAATACAAAAAAGGGAGGTGTGAGGAGGTCAGGGAAACAAGTAAATGAAAGACAAGACATGGAAAGATTGATTTGTTTTTAATTGTTTTTATTTTTCTGTATTTTCTCTTTTCTTTTTCTCTTTTTCTTATTTTTGTAACCTTTTCTGAAACTTTAATAAATATCATTTTTTTTTAAAAAGAGAAAGGCTGCTTTAAACAGAAGCTATGGTAGCACACTTTAAAAGGTAAAGGTAAAGGGACCCCTGACCATTAGGTCCAGTCGTGACCGAGTCTAGGGGAGCGGCGCTCCTCATGCTTTATTGGCCGAGGGAGCCGGCGTACAGCTTCCGGGTCATGTGGCCAGCATGACTAAGCCACTTCTGGCGAACCAGAGCAGCGCACAGAAACACCATTTACCTTCCCGCCAGAGCGGTACCTATTTATCTACTTGCACTTTTATGTGCTTTCGAACTGCTAGGTTGGCAGGAGCAGGGACTGAGCAACGGGAGCTCACCCCGTCGCGGGGATTCGAACTGCCGACCTTCTGATCAGCAAGTCCTAGGCTCTGTGGTTTAACCCACAGCGCCACCCGCATCCCTGGTACACACTTTGGCTTGTTCAAAACTCACAACCACCCTTCAAGGTAGGCTAGGCTGAGATGCAGACACTTGCCCAACACAATTTGAACCTGAGTCCCTCTAGTCAAATCCACCCCCATCAGGGTGCTATTTTTATCCTAGCAGAGTTTCCACTAACCAAACTCCCTTCTGTGGTTGCACTATATGTATGAAAGTGCATGATCAAGCAAACATCCTCTTTGTCACTGCAGCAAGGCCTGTTTCCTACGGCAAATCAGAGGAGTTTGTTGGCTGTTTTATTTAACCGCCTGAGGATTTCCCCCTTCTGTCCGTATCTCAGAAACCACTGCCTTCAAGACATGCACTCAGAGACAGAACATTTGCTGTCTCCCTCGGCCCCCACGGGAGAGATAAAGCCAGCGACTGCATCTGCATGTTTTAAAAAATAAAATAAAATCCCTAGGGCTTCACCAGGCTCTTAATTTCATCTGCCCTGCTGGAAGCAGAGTCTGAAATGAGGGCGGGGGCACATGACTGCTGTGATTCTGTGCCAAAGGGGATTTATTTGCAGTACAGGGCAAAGAGAAGCGAACTTTTATGGGAATAACATTTTTTTAAAAAAGATTAAAAATTGTGAACTTTTAAGTGAGTTTATTGTCCTCATGGAAAGGGATGCTTGGAAGCAGATCGGGAGGTGGAGTCTCAGGAGCTAGCGATGGCAGAGTAGAGTTTCTATGGGGAGGGGGGCCCACTGCCTCCCCCCATGATGGACAGAAGGGAAAGCATGCAAAAAAACCAAACACTGCAAAATGAATGATGAAAAGAAAAAGTTGTATGGTGTACAGACATTGAAAAACCCAGCTTCTTTTGGCACAGGGTTCTGATTTTCCCCCATCTCACCTTTGCCCCCTACTTTTGGCATACATTTGAATCCGAAAGAACAGCATTTGTCTTTATAAGAGCAGGATCTCTTCATACCCAGCTCTGATAAAAATGGGGTTCTCTCCTCCTGCCCCTTGGACTGGAAGACTGTGGTCAAGGCATGGAAGGGGCCATAACTCTGTGGAAGAACATCTGCCCTGCATTCCTTTGCTTCGCCAGGCAAGCCTGGGTGGGAGAGACTCCTTGCCACCCACTGTTGACAATACTGAGATGGATCAGAGACCTGACTCAGTACAAAGCAACTTCCTATGTTCCTACTAGAATCGGTTCTGAATTCAAAGCCATGAGGGCTAGGATCTTGGTTTTTATTTTTAATTTTTAGGGAAAGAGCTGGGGCTCAGTGGATGAGCATCTGATCTAGATGGAGCAAAGGGCTGATCTGATATCTAAGGCAGCTTCCTATATCCTTATCTCCTCTGCAGGGTGAAATTGGGGGGGGGTGTTTCCCCCTCTTGTTTTAAGGACAAGATGCACAAGAGGAAAGGCACCATTCTGTTAAAACATGGGAACATCCCCCTTTCCTTGCACAGCAGACGAAATTTTGTACTTAAAAATAGCACCTCCCTCTTTTGCGTAGCACTCTTAAGCCCTTTGCAGCACCAGACCAGAGAGCAACAGCAGCAGCAACGTTGGTAAATAAATAGAAACAGAATCACGTGGGGGTGCGGATGGGGAGAGGAGGAAGAGAGAAGGACAGAAGTTAGCAGCTTAACTTCTGCAGGGTGTGAACAACAGGGGTCAGCAAACTTTTTCAGCAGGGGGCCGGTCCATTGTTCCTCAGACCTTGTGGGGGCCAGACTACTTTTTTTTTTGGGGGGGGGAATGAACGAATTCCTATGCCCCACAAAAAACCCAGAGATGCATTTTACATAAAAGTACATATTCTACTCGTGTAAAAACACCAGGCAGGCCCAACAAATAACCCAGAGATGCATTTTAAATAAAAGGACACATGTAAAAACATGCTGATTCCCGGACTGTCCATAGGCCGGATTTAGAAGGCGATTGGGCCAGATCCGGCCCCAGGCCTTCGTTTGCCTACCCGTGAACTACACTGTGAAGAAGGGTGTCAAATACCCCACCCTACAGCTTCCATCTAAATCCCTGGGTAGACTTTCCTGAATTGCAGAAAGTCTTGAAGGCTTTATTGCTTTTCTTGGCCTTACATGGAGGAAAATCTCATCCTGAGCTATTAAGTCCCATGTGATCCAAGTAGATCCACACACACACACACACACACACACACACAGAGAGAGAGAGAGAGAGAGAGAGAGAGAGAGAGAGAAGATGCAAGGTGGGGGTGGATACAACTTACTACTACTTCCATCCCAGCTTTGCAAAGTTCACAAGCAATGTTTCTGTTCCACAAAATCCATTTAGTGGCCTGTTTTGCCCCCACAGGTCAAAGTTATTCATTTGCGGTACATCAGTCCCTGGGGTGCAGGGGGGAAAGTACGGACTCCTGCCCCAAACCATGTTCCTAGCTTGGTTACCTAGAGCTAACGGTCAGTGGCGTAGCGTGGGTTGTCAGCACCCGGGGCAAGGCAAGTAATTTGTGCCCCCTAACCCGTGGATTTGCGCCCCCTAACCCTAACCCCCAGATGTTGCGCCCGGTGCGGCCGGGCCCCCCCTGCACCCCCCACGCTACGCCACTGCTAACGGTCACTCGCCACAGGTGAGTGGGCTATTTGCAATACAGTCACAGTCTCGCTTTTAGGACTTAATCCATGCTAGGGTTACAATGCTGGTCAAGCTTGAAAAAGCAGAGGCTTTCCCTGAAATATAGTGCCTTTGTGTCTGTGCAGAGTGTCCTGCCAATAAGTCTTCAGTCAGTTCCCGCCCCCACACATTAGGACACACGTCTTGCAAAAGGCACCTCTGTCCTTCCGGAAACCAAACACACACAAACCAGGTGCCAATCCACCGCCAAGAAACTTTGATCCAAACACACAGGTCTGTTCCAGGGTTTTGGATCTGGGAAACAGCCAGGAGTTCTGGCCAAACTGGCCACGCCACACACTGGCTCCCCTGCTCAGTCTTCCACATGTGTAAAATGGGCATAAGAGCAACCTGATACTTGATGGGTCTGTGGCAAAAGGAGAAAGGAAGCAAGGGCTGAAATGTTGCAAGATGTTGCAGAGACTGAAACATATTTAAAACACTGTTGCGGCTTCACGCTGCGATGGATTATTCCGCCCTAAACGCATTCCCTAGACAGTTTTGTAATTGTGGAAATTATAAATGGGGAAATAGGCACCCAGACATAATTGTGAACAGCTCACCCCACAAGCTACAGAGAGAGAGAAAGAGAGAGAGACTTTCTCAAAAGCAGCTTCACTCAGGGTCCTCAGGACTCTGGTATATTGTGAAAAGGGGCACCCAATTGCACCCTCTCCAAATCCTTTTCGAATTGCACAGTACTGTACCATTGATAAATCAAGCCCTGGGGATTGACGCAAACTGGAATCAAAACAGAGAAAGGCAGCTCTCTGCCCAGGCTCCACATTGATTCCACGCTGACCTGTGGAAAAGCTTAAACAGCAGCAAATAAACCATTTCAAAACCTGGAAAGAAATGAGGGGGGGGCTGCTAGATCTAGGCTTCCTTCAGTAAAAATGCTGTACCTCTAAACACAGGGTTGCAGTCAACTACCTTTTACTCACAGTAGACCTATTTAAATTAATGGGGCCGTTTATACCCTTCACCCTAAAGGTCTTTACAACAATCGAAGCACAACGCTAAAATCAGTTTGCAGCAACTTATTATCACGTAAATAAGTTGGGTCTCAAGCACACGCGCCTCAAGCGGAAGAGGTTCAGCCGCGGACCATTGTAGTCAGTGGACCTACTCTGAGCAGATCCAGTACTGGCTGCAACACGCAGTTACTAGGAACGGCATCCAGCAAAGTTCTACTCGAGAGTAGACCCATTGGAATTACTGTGTCTGCAATAGCCACGCTCGTTTTATTTCAATGGGTCCATCCTAGTACGCCTGACGCGGGGCACAACCCAAGGGATTGCAAGCCCCACTGGCGTCCAGGGGGTCTTACTTCCGAGTAGACTTGCATTGTGCCCACAGAATGGAGGTTATTTCCCCCCCAACCCAGCTTCCCAATTCAAAAAGTGGGCAGGAGAGGAAATAAATGAAAACAATCAGAAATGGCCAGGAATCCAGGGAACCCTAGAGATGCTCTTTTTTGGGGGGGAGAGCCGGGACAGAGAAAGAGAGAGAGGAGGAGGAGGAGAGCAGCAGGAGATTAAAAGCGTAATAACGCCGGGAATTAAGTAGTGACCCTTGGCGAGGCTGGAACACAGCTCCAGACAGGGCCGTCACGTCTCCTGCGGTTCGCTCGGCGCGCGCCATCCCAGGCTTCCCAGGCGATTTGGCCTCTGGGCGCCGATCCAGCCCCCGATCTCCCTCCTGGACTGAGTGGCGGAGTGGGGGGGGGGAGGACGGCGGCGGCGGGAAAGAGTCGGATCTGGCCAGAAGGATCGCCCTCCCCACCCGCTTTCCCAAAATAATCCCGGGATCCCGGAGTTGCTCTTCATTACGCACGGCGGCGGTTGTTTTCCTTCTGCGCCCCGCACCGTGCGTAACGAAGAACTCCGGGATCCCTGGATTTCCAAGTGCTTGGCGCGCCTCCACTCCCAGATCACCCCGCTTTCTGGAGGTTGGATCCCCGCAACATATTTTTTAAAAAACACATTTTGATTTTATAAAAAAAAGCAGCAGCACACAGATCGATCGGGACCAATTCTGCACTCACCCGCACCTGCCCGGCGCTGGAGCCTCTCCAGCCTCCCGCAACGCAAGCGGCGCGCAGAAGGAGCAGGGCCCCCCTGGAGAGATCCAGCCTCCTCCAGCTCTGCAGCTCCCTCCCCTTTCCCCGAAGGCGCCCCTGATTTCCAACCCCCGCTGGCGAACCCCCCTCCCCTTTATAAAGGGCAGGCGAGGGCCCTCCCCCTGCTCCTCTGATGGCCACCCCAGCCAGCCAATAGGCGCGCCCTGGCACCTAGCAACACCCAGCCGGTTGGCTGCCGGCGGCCGCAGCCCCCTTTTTTCCGAGGAGCCAATGGGAAGCGGCGGCGGGTTGGGTTCCCGGGGCTGTCCCCCCCCCAGCTCGGAGGAAGAGGGAGCTGAGAGGCGCAGACAACAGCTGGGCGGCCAGGCAGCCAATGGCAAGCGCGGAGGCCCCGCCAGCATGGGAGGTGGGAGGGAAGATAACAAACCGAACGCAGCGCGCCTTAAAGGGGCCGCGGGGCGCAGCATCCCGAGCCAAGGCGGAGGAGCGGGGAATGGGCTTCCTCGGGAGCAAGCCCCGTTCACCTCTATGGGGCTTGCTCCCAGGTAACGGCTTGGAATCGGGCGAGGCGCGGGTGTCCCAAGTTGCCGATCTGCAGTTGTTGTTTAGTCGTGTCCGACTCTTCGTGACCCCATGGACCCCTATGGCTATTACTCAGAAGTAAATTGCATTGGATTTGTTGTTGTTGAGTCGTTAGTCGTGTCCGACTCTTCGTGACCCCCTGGACCAGAGCACGCCAGGCACTCCTGTCTTCCACTGCCTCTCGCAGTTTGGTCAAACTCATGCTGGTAGCTTCGAGAACACTGTCCAACCATCTCATCCTCTGTCGTCCCCTTCTCCTTGTGCCCTCCATCTTTCCCAACATCAGGGTCTTTTCCAGGGAGTCTTCTCTTCTCATGAGGTGGCCAAAGTCTTGGAGTCTCAGCTTCAGGATCTGCCCTTCCAGTGAGCACTCAGGGCTGATTTCCTTCAGAATGGAGAGGTTTGATCTTCTTGCAGTCCATGGGACTCTCAAGAGTCTCCTCCAGCACCAGAATTCAAAGGCATCCATTCTTTGGCAATCAGCCTTCTTTATGGTCCAGCTCTCACTTCCATACATCACTACTGGGAAGACCATAGCTTTAACTATAGGGACCTTTGTTGGCAAGGTGATGTCTATTACTCAGAAGTAAATTGCATTGGATTAAATGGTGCTTATTTCCACCACCACCCCAGTTAATTGGGTTTAGGATTGTAGGCTTGGCCAGGAGATAAGAATCAGGAGAATTCCGCTTGCCGGTTGTTTACTGCAAAACAAGAACAACAAACCCCAAAGAGTCTTGTGGCACGTTGAAGGAGCACACATTTGTTATTCCGGCCCAAGGTGTGCTGAACTAGAGTCTACTTCATCCCCATATATGGCGGTGATTCTCAGTTACAGGGGTGTATACACACACTCACACTCACATGTTCATAGCAGTAGAAGGAGAGATGTATGCATTGGGGTCAGAGGAAAACAGAAATGCCAGAAACACAGGTAGTGACCATTCAGATTAGAGCTACAATGCAGGCAGGATAAGCACAGAGACTCTTTAGGGAAGCGGTTGATAGGCTATGAAACAAACCGACTTGGTAGTGCTGAGTGAATTTACAACTGCAAACCATTGTCTCTATTACGTCCCAAATGAATTGCATTGGATGTCTCCAGTATTTGCAATGTAGCAGCTTCACTCGGGAGCCTTCCTTTTAAATTCCATCCTTCAAGTCTGGCAATTCTAACATCAGTGGGGAATGCCCTGACACCTTGAAATGTGCTCCTACTCCTTTCTGAATGCTGCCATTTCTGAGGTCAGATTTGTGTCCTTTTATTCTTTTGCTTAGGACAGCTTTCCCAAACCTTCCATATGTTGTGGCTTACAGCATCCATCATTCTTCACCATTGGCCATGCTGACTGGGGCTGATGCAGGTTATGACCAGTTGTTGGGAATCCCAGGTGGGCAGAGTGCCTAGTTCAGTCCCTGGCACCTCCAGGTAGGACTGGGAATGCCCCCTGCCTGAAACACTGCAGAGCTGCTGCCAGTCAGTGTAGACAATACTGAGTTCTGTGAACCAGTTGTTTGACTCAGGAGAAGGCAGTTTCCTATATTTCTGGGCTTCCTGTTCTCTTTCACACACAGCAATAACATCACCTCCAGGGGAGAGGGGAGGAAGAAAAACAGGCCCTCTCTAGCTCACCTTCCAGAAGTGTCTCCAGCTATTAGCTCCTATGGCAACAAATCACTTGTGCCCAGCAACTCTTTAGTTATGCAAAGGTTCAAACAAAAGAGAATGTCCCAGACTATCTGTGTGCCAAACTATCTGTTTGACCTGAGACACTAGCTTGACCATAAAATAATAAAGTAAAACTATCCTCTTCTGCAGACTCAAACCTTACACAGCTGTAAAAACCACAGGATTGGAAGAGACCCCCAGCCCAACCCCAATCCTGGAACAATTTGAATTGCATCATTTAAATTTACTTGTTAAAGGTGTGGGAGTCAGAATTGCACTTGGCTTAACCAAAGGAGGAATGACAGCCAATACAAGCACAGAAGGAATAAGCCTGCATCAGCACAACCAGACGCCTTCCTCTGCCCCAACTGCAACAAAACATGTCTCTCCCGCATCTGTTTCTACAGCCACAGCAGGCACTGTAACTCTCCAACAGTTTGACTTCGCCTCCCAAGGTGCACTCCTCCACTGTCTCCCAAGACAGAAGGATGCCAACACAACAACATTTGGGGGTTCCATGATCAATGGCTACAGTCGTACCTTGGAAGTCAAATGGAATCCGTTCTGGAAGTCCATTCCTACTTCCAAAATGTTTGGAAACCAAGGCGTGGCTTCTGATTGGCTGCAGGAATCTCCTGCAGCCAATCGGAAGCTGCACCGGACGTTCGGGTTCCAAAGAACATTCGCAAACTGGAACACTCACTTCTGGGTTTGCAACGTTCGGAAGCCAAAACGCTCGACTCCCAAGGCATTTGGCTTCCAAGGTACAACTGTACTAGCCATGGTGACTATGCCCTGCCTCCACAGTTGGCAGAAGCCATAATGCTTCTGAATACCAGTTGCTGCAAAATGTAGCAGGCTCATCTCAGCTACCTGCCAATCTCCCATTCCCACCACCCTTCTGAGTAATACCCCTCCCCACCTTCTCACTATATAGAAGGATCTGGCAACTTCTGTTTCAGTGTATCTGAGGAAGTGTGCATGCACACGAAAGCTCATACCAAGAACTAACTTAGTTGGTCTTTAAGGTGCTACTGGAAGGAATTTTTTTATTTTGACTATGGCAGACCAACACGGCTACCTATCTGTAACAGCAAAATGTAGGGCAGGCAGTAGGGAGAGTGCTCTTGGGCTGCAGTCCCTCTTGAGGTTTCCCCGCCAGCGTCTGGTTGGCTACTGTAAAATCAGGATGCTCAATTAGCTGGGCCTTTGGCCTGATACAGGAAGCTTTTCTTACATGCTGTGCAACTCAAAAGGAGCCATCCAGCCCAGCCTATGACACTAGCATCCAGAATCTGAATAATTATACTCCCCTCTCACTGGCCTTGGGTGTAGGGCGTGCGATTCCTTGCGGATCACCTCCGAACCCAAAACAGCAAATCACCAGCAACAGCAAGACACAAAACAGGTGTCACGAGAGAAGTTTATAAAATTATGCATGGCATGAAGAGAGTAGGCAGTTTTTCTCCTTCGCTCATAACACTAGAACAGTGTTTCCCAACCACTGTTCCGCGGCACACTAGTGTGCCGCGAGATGTTGCCTGGTGTGCCGTGGGAAAAATTAAAAAATTCGAAAGATTTTTTATTTTTTTAAAGTCAAATTTTCGATTGGGGCGCCGTCACTAGATGACCCCTGGGGTTCCCTCCCTCCCTCCCGCTCTGCGCCTCCCTCCTCCTCCTCCGGGGAGGCCCTTCCTGGCTCTCGGCCAAGGCTTGGCGGCTGCCACTCACTCACTCACTCGCTCGCCCACCCGTCCCTCCATCCCTGCACCCGGCCTCTCCCCCTCCGTCCCCAGCGCGGGGGCTGCCGGGATCCGTAGTCCCCTCACCCTTGGGCTCCGCGCCCGTGCGGGGTGCGCGAACTACGTTTCCCAGCGTGGCCTGGCGGGCCGGGCGTTTTGTTTGAAGCGCTCTTCTCCCGGCCATGGAATGAGCGCAGCGGCGGCGGCCGGGCGGGCAGGGGCTCTTCCGCGCAGACCCCGCGCAGCCTGCCTGCGCCCCCGCGGAGATTGGGCGGCAGGATGGAGCCCGGGGATCCCCGCGGAGGCGGAGCGGTGGAGGCGGAGGCTGCCCCCCAGGTAGGGCTGCGTCAGGGGGTTTTTATTTTTGCAATGCTGCATCCGCGCCGGGGGGGACGCATCGGACCGCGGGGAGACCCCTTGGCGGGCGTGCAAGGCAATGCATGCGTGCAGGCGTTGCATGGAGTGCAGTGCAATGCAATGGCAACGCGGCGCCCTGCATGCATGCATGCAACTTCCACCGGCACTCCGGACTTGGCAGGTGAGGGGGGTCCCCAGTGGGCGGCAGAGAGAGCCGGGAGGGCGAAGGGGAGCCGGGGGGGAGCAGCGCTGCTCCCCAAGCCGAGCCCGGGGGGAAACTTCGGCGTCGTTGCGCCGGGTGTTGGAAGCGGAGGCTGGCGGGGGCCCCTCACCTGCAAAACCTGGTCGCCTCTCATATATTTCGTGCATTGCATTCATCGCCCGCTTTCTCCTCCAAGGAGCTCCCGGGGGCGCGCGTGGTTCTCCCCGTGTTATCCTTGCAACAACAGCCCTGTGAGGTGGGTCAGGCGAGTGGCCCAAGGGAGCACCCAGGGATTGTCCTGGCCAGGTGGGGTGATTTGAACCCTGCTCTCTGCCCGGTCTTCGTCCTCATTTAGCCCCCACATGTGCATGACTGTGCATGACTGAGGTTTTCCCCCCTCGTCTTGGCTATGGTGTGAGTCTGTGCTGTTAATTAATGGGGTTCTGCCTTCGGAGAAGATGAGCCAGCCCTCAAGGAGGTGATTATGTAATTTGCTAGCAATTCATGTCCCTCCCGGCGTGACGCTGCGCGCTGATGTCACGGGGCTGTAATGGTGGTGTGCCTCGAGATTTTTTTCATGAAACAAGTGTCCCTTTGCCCAAAAAAGGTTGGGAAACACTGCACTAGAAGACTGAGTGTTGGGAAACTCAGGACAAATAAAAGGAAGTCCTGGTTCTGCCAATAAGGGGTTCTAGCGCCACCTGGTGTTGGGCTCCTTGCTTTCCGCCCTACCAGACCCTATAGGCATCACAGCTACGCACCAAGTGCAAGGCTTCACGTCTAAACAGGACTCTAGTCCAGTGTTTCCCAACCTTTTTTGGGCAAAGGCACACTTGTTTCATGAAAAAAATCTCGAGGCACACCACCATTACAGCCCCGTGACATCAGCGCGCAGCGTCACGCCGGGAGGGACATGAATTGCTAGCAAATTACATAATCACCTCCTTGAGGGCTGGCTCATCTTCTCTGAAGGCAGAACCCCATTAATTAACAGCACAGACTCACACCATAGCCAAGACGAGGGGGGAAAACCTCAGTCATGCACAGTCATGCACATGTGGGGGCTAAATGAGGACGAAGACCGGGCAGAGAGCAGGGTTCAAATCACCCCACCTGGCCAGGACAATCCCTGGGTGCTCCCTTGGGCCACTCGCCTGACCCACCTCACAGGGCTGTTGTTGCAAGGATAACACGGGGAGAACCACGCGCGCCCCCGGGAGCTCCTTGGAGGAGAAAGCGGGCGATGAATGCAATGCACGAAATATATGAGAGGCGACCAGGTTTTGCAGGTGAGGGGCCCCCGCCAGCCTCCGCTTCCAACACCCGGCGCAACGACGCCAAAGTTTCCCCCCGGGCTCGGCTCGGGGAGCAGCGCTGCTCCCCCCGGCTCCCCTTCGCCCTCCCGGCTCTCTCTGCCACCCACTGGGGACCCCCCTCACCTGCCAAGTCCGGAGCGCTGGTGGAAGTTGCATGCATGCATGCAGGGCGCCGCGTTGCCATTGCATTGCACTGCACTCCATGCAACGCCTGCATGCATGCATTGCCTTGCACGCCCGCCAAGGGGTCTCCCCGCGGTCCGATGCGTCCCCTCCGGCGCGGATGCAGCATTGCAAAAATAACCCCCCCCCCGTCGCAGCCCTACCTGGGGGGCAGCCTCCGCCTCCGCCGCTCCGCCTCCGCGGGGATCCCCGGGCTCCATCCTGCCGCCCGATCTCCGCGGGGGCGCAGGCAGGCTGCGCGGGGTCTGCGCGGAAGAGCCCCTGCCCGCCCGGCCGCCGCTGCACTCATTCCATGGCCGGGAGAAGAGCGCTTCAAACAAAATGCCAGGCCCGCCAGGCCACGCTGGGAAACGTAGTTTGCGCACCCCGCGCGGGCGCGGAGCCCAAGGGCGAGGGGACTATGGATCCTGGCAGCCCCCGCGCCGGGGACGGAGGGGGAGAGGCCGGGTGCCGATGGAGGGACGGGTGGGCGAGCGAGTGAGTGAGTGGCAGCCGCCAAGCCTTGGCCGAGAGCCAGGAAGGGCCTCCCCAGAGGAGGAGGGAGGTGCAGAGCGGGAGGGAGGGAGGGAACCCCAGGGGTCATCTAGTGACGGCGGCCCAATCAAAAATTTGACTTAAAAAAAATAAAATTCAAATTTTTTAATTTTTCCCGCGGCACACCAGGCAACATCTCGCGGCACACTAGTGTGCCGCGGAACAGTGGTTGGGAAACACTGCTCTAGTCCACAAAGGCAATGCCATAAATAAGTCTGTTGGACTGAAGAATGGATAAGTAAGACAATGTGACTATGCAGAACTGGAAAAATTAACAGCAAAACTAAGAGGATCTAAGAGGCAAGGGTTTTATGGAAGAATGAATGCCTTTTTTTGGACTATTTCAAGAAATACTATAGTAGGATGAACTCAAGAGCAGGATTTGAGCTATGAGCAACAAATTAGATTAGATTATAAAATTGTGGTTATGATTTAATTGATAGAAGATAGGGTGAAGCAGAAGAGGAGAAACAACAACTCTATGGAAAACGGGGTGGGAAGTCGACAAAGATAAGAGAAAATATGAAATTGTGTTTGTGTATGTTGAAAATTAAGAAAACATAATGGGAAAAAATGAAATGCAATGAATCTGTTGGAGTTTGCAGGGCCCGCAAGACTTTTCTATTTCTCACTGTGTTGGAGGCTAACCAAACTCCTGCTGTTTCAAGTCTGCTGTTTCCAACCCCTGCTAGACAGATACTTTTAACATTTCATTTTTATGCTGTTTTAAAAATTTATAGCCCTTTATCTTTGTCAAAACAAAAACAAAACAAAACCTTGAGACTGACGGGTGTTTAGCATGCAATAATGGCAAGGCAGTAAACATAGCAGAAGAGAAATGATTGAGCACATCACACACAGCGCATCACACACTAGCACCTTCCGGATGTTAGGTAAAGGGTAAAGGGACCCCTGACCACTAGGTCCAGTCGTGACCGACTCTGGGGTTGCGGCGCTCATCTCGCTTTATTAGCCGAGGGAGCCGGCGTACAGCTTCCGGGTCGTGTGGCCAACATGACTAAGCCACTTCTGGCGAACCAGAGCAGCGCACGGAAACGCTGTTTACCTTCCCGCCAGAGTGGTACCTATTTATCTACTTGCACTGGCATGCTTTCAAACTGCTAGGTAGACAAGAGCTAGGACCGAACAACGGGAGCTCACCCCATCGTGGGGATTCGAACCGCCGACCTTCTGATCAGCAAGCCCTAAACCTTCTGATCTGCGGTTTAACCCACAGTGCCACCCACGTCCCCTTCCAGATGTTATTGGACTCCGACTCCCATCAGCCCTGATCACCATGGCTAGTGGTTAGGGATGATGGGAGTTGGAGTCCGGTGACATCTGGAGGGCTGATGGTTCACCAATCCTGGTCTACACCGCCTGGCAGAAGTTCTTGCAGGATTTCAGGCAGGGGCTTCTCCCAGCCCTACCTGGAAGTGCCTGTGATTGAACCCGGAACCAGCTTCAGGCAGTCAATGGCCCCCCCTGTTTTAAAACAGCTCTGATCATGGTTTGTGCAGCAAATAAATGAAGGGATCGCATTGCACACATGACCTACGGACAGCTCCCTTTGTGCCCAAGATTATTTGGGTGCCAGAAGAAGCAGGATCATCTAGGCAAGGTTTCCATGCAGAGAAAGACAATGAGGAAGAGAGAGGGGCCTGGCTCTTGTTTTATATACAGCCCTCCTCAGTTGAACGCTCTGGAAACATGGGGGGGGGGGGGCTGGAGGCAGGCAGGGGAGGCTTTGAAAGGGAGCAGAATGCAATGGAAGATGGGATTCCCTTCAGAGAGGGGGGGGGCACGACAGGTTTTAAACTGCTTTATCTTATTGTTGATCTTAACTATTTTTTAAATTTTCAAATAGCTGCTTTTTATTGATAACTATTGTTTTATTCCTTTTAGAAATGGCATACAGGGTTTTTGTGCAATCAGACAGTATATGAATTTTATGAAATAAATAAAACACACAAGCTTGATTGATTGATTGATTGATTGATTGCATTTATATCCCACCTTTTTCCCAAGGAGCTGAGAGTGACGTGAACATGATTCTTCTTCCCCTCCTCATTTAACCCCCTGCAACAACCCTGTGATGTAGCTTGCTTTTGTTGTTATTATGTATTTCGTGTTTTTTTATACTGTGATTTTTTATGTTGTGAGAGCTGCGGGTATAGTGCGGTTAAATGAATGAATGACAGAGGGGTGGACAAATCTGTCCATTTCAGTTTCTGACTTTTCTAATCTGCTCTTCCCAGTTTGCTGCATTCCTAGTTTGCTCCATTTGTGTGTTGCTGTTTTTTAGTTGTGGGATTTTTATTTTTATATTAAACCAGCACTTTAGTCTCCCTTTCTCCTTCTATATACATTTTTTTAATGCAGCACATTCCTAGAGCAATGCATTTTAAATGTCATTTTCACTGTTGTCCCCCTCCCCCTTTTAAGCACCTCCCCCCAAATATGCATGTTTTTGGTGGAAGAACCGCATTGTGAAGTTTGGAGAACTGTGCGTTTCAGAAAAAGAACAGCAGTGTTTCAGTTCCAATCCTGTTCTGGGACGTGCCCTTTAGGTGAGGGGCTGGTTGCATCAAAATGTGGACTGAACCAAACTTCTTCCCCATCCTTAAGCACACAGACACACACACTATTTCTAGTCAATCAGGTTTTGGAACCAGTAACCTGTTTCCCTTGCTTATCAGCGGTGAAAGGGCGAGTGTACACACCAGTGACTTCTGGGCCAGGGGCGGTTAAGGTGGTGATTTAAAGTCATGGTTGGACTACAGCTCCCATCATCCCTGACCATTGGCTGAGCTAGCCAGGGCTGATGGGATGAAGAGTCCAACAGCAGCAGAAGGGTCACAGGGTCCTCTTTAGATTTAGACCCTGGAGAGGCACTGCTGCTCAGTGTCAACAGTAGTGAGTTAGATGGGCAAATGCTTTGAGTCAGCTGGGAAAACACAGCCAGATGGGCAGAGTATAAATACTATCACTATCTATCATCATCATCATCATCATCACCATCATCATCACCATCATCATCATCATGACAATCCAGTTTCATAAGAGTTCTGTCTGCAGCCTGAACTAAAGGTAAAGGTAAAGGGACCCCTGACCATTAGGTCCTGTCATTGCCGACTCTGGGGTTGCGGTGCTCATCTCGCTTTATTGGCCGAGAGAGCCGGCGTACAGCTTCTGGGTCATGTGGCCAGCATGACTAAGCTGCTTCTGGCGAAGCAGAGCAGCGCACGGAAACGCCGTTTACCTTCCCGCCGGTATCTACCGGTACTTGCACTTGCACTTTGACGTGCTTTCAAACTGCTAGGTTGGCAGGAGCAGGGACTGAGCAATGGGAGCTCACCCCATCATGGGGATTTGAACCACCAACCTTCTGATCATCAAGTCCTAGGCTCTGTGGTTTAACCCGCAGCGCCACCTGCATCCCCCTGGACCTGGAAGAATGTACAGGGCTATAAAGACTAGATCTAGCAGCCTGAGAAACAGTTTCTATCCAAATGTGATTTTGGTTTTAGACGCAGTGTGGGCGCACAAACCCCAGAGTCTGTCAAGACTGGCCCGTTCGGGCAGGGGTACCTTTACCTTTACCTTTTAAGGTAATCTCTATGGGAGTATATTGTATTTAATTATGGGGTATCAGAGTTATAGGGGGTTGACCAGGCTGGGATAGCAGGCTTGTTGGTTTTTGAATGTCTGATGTAGATTTTTTTCAATTTCGTTGTTCTGTATGGGACAATGACAATAAAGATTATCGTATCGTAGCCACATGCCGTTAGGTAACCTCTCAAAATGAAGGGGCCGCTTCCATGAGATCTCGCCACATGCCCACCAGCAAGTAACCTTTTTAAACATCACTGTCAGTAGATTGGAGGGGTTTCAGCAGCCTGGACTGCCAACGCCACTTGAGCTACCGGAGATCTAACACCACAGTTCAGATCACTGGCCCAGATCCCAGGATGGGCTAAGATCATTTGCTTTCCCCAAATCTGTTGGCTCTTCAGAGTTTGCAAGCACAACGGAACGTGCCAGCGAAGCAAGAAAGAACACATCTAGTGCATCAATATTTCAGCTAGCCTGAGAAGGAATTCCCAAGAAAAACCACCGTGTTGTAACAACGGGGAAGCAGCCACCCACCACTGTTTCGAAAACAACTGGCAGATGGCTTGTTTGGACAATTCAACCCCACCCCGCAAGAATGTCAGCTTGAGCTATATAGTAATCTTGCTGGTTTCTCCCCCATTTGGGTATCCAGCCCAGCTAATCCTGATAACTGTTGAGATTTACCAAAGGCTTTTTGAACAGAGTTGTGCATGTGTCATCTCTGCAAGGCACACAACGACCCTGCAAGCCGTGCCAGTGCCATCCTCACTGGGAATCATCTCCTGCCGCAGCTGACCATTGATCTGCCTAACTCAAATGTTGCCATCACTGGCTGGCAGCAGCTTTCCAGGGAGTTTTTCCTAGCCTTACCTGGAGATGCTGGGGGTTGAGCCCGGGAACTTCAGCATGGGCTCTGCCACTCACCTGGGCTGGACAAACATTTTCCCCGCTACGGCTGAGGCTGCATGTGTGTCTATACTCTGCACAAGGAAGTTCACTGCATCTTGCAGCATTCCTCCATCAACAAGGCTCAAAGCATCACAGATATGGGGAGATGTTTTGTCTTGATACCTGGAATGTAGTTTAGGACTTCTTATCCAGGGAAGGGGAGAAAACAAGAATAGCTTCATGCATGCAACCCTCTGAGCCTGAGGGGGCTAAAACCTAGAAGTGTAGAACAAAATCTCTTATTTCTGTCATTTTGGACTCACAGATGTCCATGGAGGCACAGGTCAAATCTGTGTCCAGGGCAGCTGTTTACCAGCTCCATCTGGTACGCAGGCTGAGACCCTATCTGCCTGCGGACTGTCTCGCCAGAGTGGTGCATGCTCTGGTTATCTCCCGCTTGGACTACTGCAATGCGCTCTATGTGGGGCTACCTTTGAAGGTGACCCGGAAACTACAACTAATCCAGAACTTTGGCTCCCAGTACATTTCCGAGCACAATTCAAAGTGTTGGTGCTGACCTTGAAAGCCCTAAACGGCCTCGGTCCAGTATATCTGAAGGAGCGTCTCCACCCCCATCATTCTACCCGGACACTGAGGTCCAGCGCTGAGGGCCTTCTGGCGGTTCCCTCATTGCAAGAAGTGAGGTTACAGTAACCAGGCACAGGGCCTTCTCAGTGGTGGCACCCTTCCTGTGGAACACCCTCCCACCAGATGTCAAAGAGAACAGCAACTACCAGACTTTTAGAAGACATCTGACGACAGCCCTGTTTAGGGAAGCTTTTAGTGTTTGATGTATTGCAGTATTTTAATATTTTTTTGGAAGCCGGCCAGAGTGGCTGGGGAAGCCCAGCCAGATGGGCAGGGTATAAATAAATTATTATTATTAATTATTATTATTATTGATCCAATTATAGTTTATTGGGAGAAGGGGTCTTCGGGCCCAGGGTATCAAATTTTGCCCTCTGGGTCTGGCCCTCAGAACTCTCCCCAGAACACACCCCTCACTCGACCTGCTTTGTGCCTTGAGGGTTTGCCCGGCTGAGATGCGTCTTTGAACTCTGGTCCTATTTTGTGCTTTCCTGGATGGGGGAGCAAGTGAGCTGTGTGTGTGTGTGTTTGTTTGCATGCAGAAACCAGTCTGCTGAAGAAGAGGAAAATTCACATTCGCTGGGTCACTCACACTCTTGCCTCTGGTCTTGTGGCACCTGGAAGCTTTCTTTGCCTTGTGAAATTTAATTCCAAGCAGGCCTTACAGAGAGTCTTCTTCTGCTGTAATCTCTTTATATCAACCTTCCTTCTGCATGTTTCCCCAGGAAGAGGAACAAACACACATCTCGGAAGACCATAGCCCCGCGGAACAGACCCCTGGACAATTGAGATAATGTTGTTTCAACTTTTCTTGTAAAAGTATCCTGGAGGCTTTTGAAAACAACAACAACAAAAAACTTTTGCATCCTGCTATTCTCCCTTTTAAAATTGTCAGAAATCTCAAGGCATATGTTAAAGCCCACCCACTTAAACCATTTTTAAAAAATGTGGCAAAAAGTAGCAGGATTTCTGGAGAGGCTGGAGGAGCGTCTTTGGTTTCAAACAACAGCAGCCCGCTGCATTGCAGATCCTACATCATTCACAGGCCAGAGAGAGAGAGAGAGAGAGAGAGAGAGAGAGAGAGAGAGAGAGAGAAATACTCTGAGCTGAATTAATTCTAATGCACAAGACTATTAGAGAGTAATGGAGAAAACACTGAGTTACTGTGACCCCTGGTGGCAGAGAGAGGTACCACAGCTTAAATAAACATGGCCCAGGATGTGTAAAGCCAGGGAAAATATTCACCTGCAGAGTGGAGAAGAGGTAGCTGTGTCTTTCTAGTGCCTTCAGGGCAAGATGACTCAAGGGTTAGAAGGGTGTGTGTGTGTGTAGCACAGTTCAGAGCAACCTGTTGGTTTGAAGCATTAAACCACAGTCTCTGGAGGCAGAGTTATGGGAAACAGGGCTCGTTCCATCAGCTTTGGCTATCCCTGAAATATGAAAGCTGGCCATTATAACAACTGTTTTAAAAATCGGCACCCAAGTTTCCCCCTCCCTCCCTTTCCCCTAGTGTGCAATTTATTTACTTATTAAGCTTGAAAGCTTGAATCCACATTGGCAGAGTGCAGCTGAGGAAGCAAAGAATACCCTGCTGATAAATAAAACTCTCTCCCAGTACGTTTCTGAGCACAATTCAAGGTGCTGGTGCAGACCTTTAAAGCCCTAAACAGCCTCGGTCCTGTATACCTGAAGGAGCGTCTCCACCCCCATCGTTCTGCCCAGACATTGAGATCCAGCGCCAAAGGCCTTCTGGCGGTTCCCACATTACGAGAAGTAAGGTTACAGGGAACCAGACAGAGGGCCTTCTCCGTAGTGGCACCCGCCCTGTGGAACACCCTCCCATCAGATGTGAAGGAAATAAGCAGCTATCCTATCTTTAAAAGACATCTGAAGGCAGCCCTGTTCAGGGAAATTTTTAATATTTAACGCTGTATTGTTTTTAATACTTGATTGGGAGCCACCCAGAGTGGCTGGGGAAACTCAGCCAGATGGGCGGGGTATTAATAATAATAATAATAATAATAATAATAATATTATTATTATTATTATTATTATTATTATTATTATTATATCTCAGAATGTTTGTGGCTACCAATTTGGGGGGAATTGCACATTTAGGTGAATTCAGACTAACAATCTAAAACACAAACATCTCTTGCATAGAAGTACAACCAGACTGTACTGCTTTGTTTGATTCCGGCTGAGGAGTCAAGTGGAATTGAAATGACACTTATCTTTTGCTTCAGTTCATAAAAGCTTTCCTCTCAGTGCTGTTTGGCACCTGGTGGGACTCTTAGGGCAGAAGTCAGGGAGACTCCTTGCTGAGTTCCACAAAGGCAACACTGAGACTTGGAAGAGTTGACAGCGACAGTGCCGCCCCGTTACTGTAAGAAAGGCAGGCAAACGGATGAGGAGGGGCTGGGCTGAGGGTAGACTGAGGTTGATGGGGCTCATTCGCCCTAATGGGCAACATCCGCTGCCTAGAAGTGAGCATGAGAGTACATGGAGGGCTTACAGAGTAGCATAAGCAAGCGCATGCTCTCTGCCCCAAGGAACTTAGCAAGGATAATGTGCAGTGTGGGGCTGGAAGAGGGGAAGGCAACAGAGCTGAGGCAGCAACGGGCTTTCGGTCAAAAATGCCTACATATCATGTCTGTGATTCCCTCCCTAGACAAATGCTTCACGCAGGGTAGCAGGCAGGCAAGAACCACCACGTTCACTGCAAGAGGTGACGCGAACGAGATCTGAAGTGGAATTAAAATGCTTTCAAGAGCCAGGCCACCAAGTTGCACAGGCGTGGCTGGTTTGCAATGGCAGAGCGGTGGTAGAGCGCCCTTTCAATCTGAAAACCGTTTTCAGGTTAACGAGGGAAACCGTTTCATCACAGACATGGCTCAGAGAGGTGCGTTTTCTTTCTTTTTTTAATTCGCTGATTCAGAGACCGCTACGTCCCTCACAGTACAGTTTAAGCTAAATTTAGGAGAGGCGACACAGAAGTGTACTTCGGAATATACATGCTACAGTTTCAACTCTTACACTTTAAAGGCCTTTTAAAGTCACAGTTTGTATCAAATCCCTCCAAAGAATTCAGGGTGGTCTACAGTGCCATTGTTGTTGTTTTTTTTAAAAAATACCCTGTTATCCTCATAACTGCCCTGTGAGGTAGGTTAGGCTGAGAGATTGTGACTGCTCTAAACTATCCCAGCTACTTTTTATTTTAATCAAGCGGATATTTGAACCTAGGTCTAGGTCTTGAACTGCTCTGGTTTTCCATACCTTTCTTCTGTGGCTTGCCACCCCCTTATATTTAAAACTTATTGACTTATTTTAAAGTAAACGTGATGCTATTTTCTCCAGGTGTCAGTAGGTCAGAAGACATCCTTGTGCGTGGGAGTGGAGACCAGCTCAGTTAACCAAAGCGCACTTGCAGAGGCGAAGTTAAGACTTTTCCTTGCACTCAGCACTTACTCCAGGAATTCTTAAACCAGACTTCTCCTGGGGAGGCAACAGTGTCCCAACAGTGGTACAAAGTGCAGAGACCTCTTTCTACATATGCCAGTCAATTAGAGAGGCTTTGTTTTGGGAATTTCAGCCTCTTGGTTCAAAATGTGGCATGTGCTACTAGGCTTATGACTATTGAGGCAGGTGAGCCTGGAATCTACAAGAATTATTCTACATTCTGAATTCAGGCCAGGTGGGAAAAAAGGTTGCAGCTTTTGATACCGTCAGCCCCTGAAAAGTGGTGTCGCATCTTACTATTATATGTCTTCTGCTCCCACTCAATGACTGCAGTGCGAGCCCTTCCCAAAAATGCTTCAGGCTAAAAAAAACATGGCAGTACGTACAACAAACTGGCCAAGACATCCCTACATTGATACAAACAGCACTATTGCTAGTTTTAGGGTTCGCTGTTGGACGGACACACACACACACACACACACACACACACACCATAAAAGAAGGCTAACTTTCATGAGTTATGCTAGAGGACTGGCCGTTCCCTGGCCAAGATTTGCTGTGGCCAGATAGCCTGCTCAAGAGGCAGGAATGGCGCATGGAGCAAAGAGTGTCTGCCGTCAAACAGCGCTTGAAGCAGCCTACCGGATTTGGGTGGTGGGGGAGTAGCCACCGGGGAACAGTTCATCACCCCCTCTTCAAAGTTGTCCTCAGCAAATAAAACATGGATGTCAGACAGGGGCTTTTAGCAGAGCGTAAAGTCCAGCTTGTCCGTTTTTCCAGCTCTTTCTTCTTTTCCTCTTTCTGCCTCACTAAGAAAACGTGACAATTACGGCCGCGTCAGCCAGTCCACTAAGAACATTTTACACAGAGTAGGCAACAAAGTAAAATTATTGTTATTATTATTATTTTTAAAAAAGTGTCCCGCTGGAATGTTTTCCAATGTGCAAACTTGGTGGAATCTGAGCTAGCAACGAATACGGTTAAGTTACACCTACCACCTCTAGGAATCGCCCTGTCGGCAGGTTCCTTCCTAGAGACGTCTCGTCGGACCAGGGTGCAACGCCCGCCCATCAAGCTATTTACATAACAACTATGCCGCTTACAATTTAAAATAAATATAGCTGTGTGCAATCTCTAAGAGGTGTAATGACTTAAGAATGAGGTAATAAAACCCAGCTGCGTCTACGTCTCATTGTCGGGTGAGCGCATGTCACTGAAAAGTTCAGGCAGGAGGGTGCCGGTGTGTTGGGGGGGGTGTGTGCTGCCGCTGCTCCTCCTTGGCTTGGCGCTGTCCGGGGATCGTGTACTCTCCCCCCTTCCTCTTTGCAAGAACTACCCTTCCTTGTCTTTCTGCTGCCCAGGCGTGTAGGTGTGCAAAAAGTTCTTCAGCTTCGTGGGGTAATCCGTCATCACGCCCGTCGCGCCCAAATCGAACGCTCGCTGGTACTCTTCGTCTTCGTTGAGGACCCAGATATACACCTGGAGGGAGAGAAGGCACACAATGGATGTGTGACTGATAATGCCTCCCAATACAACTTTTGCCTATGGCTGCTTTTGGCTAAGTCACAGGGGTCAGCAAACTTTTTCAGCAGGGGGCTGGTCCACTGTCCCTCAGACCTTGTGGGGGGCCGGACTAGATTTTGGGGAAAAAAATATGAACGAATTCCTGTGCCCCACAAATAACCAAGAGATGCATTTTAAATAAAAGGACACATTCTACTCATGTAAAAACACCTGGCAGGCCCCACAAATAACCCAGAGATGCATTTTAAATAAAAGGACACATTCTACTCATGTAAAAACACACTGATTCCCGGACTGTCCGCAGGCTGAATTTAGGAGGCGACTGGTCCGGATCCGGCCCCTGGGCCTTAATTTGCCTATCCATGGGCTAAAGCCTCAGCTGAAACTAAACCTAAGCAGGAATGCTGGCATTTGCTAACATTCATCCTTCATTAGTCTTGTCACCCACTTTTTAATTTTTATTTAACAGAATTCATATACTGCCTGATTGTAAACCTCTAAGTGGTTCTCTCTTTCTCTTTCTTTCTCTCTCTCTCTCTCTCTCTCTCACACACACACACACACCCAAATAAAAGACGGTGGAAAAGGAGAATTAAAAACAACTCAAATATAGTTAACATTTATAATAAGGTAAAAACACAGAGAACTGCTTTCTGCTGAGCCAGACCAATGTTCCAACTAGCTCAGTATTGTCCACACTGAGTGGATGCAGCTCTCCTGGGAGGCAGCATTTCCTAGCCCCAAGGGGAGATGCTGGGGAATAAAAAAGCATGTTGATTTCTACAAGCGTCTTTCCCTTTGCCCTCGGCTTTTGGGTGGGGGGGAGGGAAGAAGAAGAAAGACCGGAGGATCAAGACACGAGCATGAAGCATAAAGCTTGTCCAGAGGTGAGAAGGTCAAGCAATGCTTCCCCCATCCATGTTTTCCGTAAGTTGAAAAACAACAGCCAGCCCTCCTGTCACGAGGACCAGAAGCATGATCTCCAGTGTACAGGCATGCTCTGTGGTGGCTGTGAATACAGGCTGATCAAAGCTAGTATAATGTGAGCTGGAGGTCACTTGCTCAGGTACTAGGTCAGTCAGAAGGAGTTAAGTATCTTTTGGCATCAGATAAGTCACTTTCGAAGCATCAGGAGCACATCAGAAAGAGGATGTCTGTACTGGCTTTCCTTAGAATCCCAGAAAGCAGGGGTGGGAGACCTCTGGTGAGCAGAGGTCAATTTTTGGGCGTGCCAGGCCATGTCCCCCATGCCTCCCTGCTTGAAAAGTCATCTGATGGGTGGGAAAGTGGGTGTGCTCCTATCACAGGGAACAGGGGTGCACAGCCAAACTGAGCAGGATTCAACTTCTTCCTATCAGCTGATGAGCAGGGGTTAAATTGTGCTCAGTTTGGCAGGATTCCATGCAGTAAGGAGATCCAGTAAGGAAGGGGTTCGCACAGAATCTCCTGCTAAAATGGGAGGGGGAAAAACTTCCTCTTAGCAGTACTTTGCAAGGTGCTTTGAAGTTCCAATGTGACATCAAGTGACTGACAGGTGGAAGGCGCCACCCAGCTGTCAAATTCAGCACTCAAGGCTGATCCCGATATGGCCCAAGGAGGCAAAAAGGCTCCCCACCCTGGCTACAGGTTGAGCGGAGGTCGGAGTCAATGTAGCACTTGTGTGAACTATGTGGGATCCCACTTAACACATGCCAAGTTCTTTAATGTGTTGTTTACGTCACACTTTTCTGAGGTTAGTTGGAGATGGGAACAGAACAGAGCAGCTCCCAAACAAAATTTCAGAAGATCTGTGTTACACTGTACCTGAATTCCTCGAGCAGTGAGGTGGTCAAATAATGCTTTCCTCATTAACAATCTGCAACGACAGGATAGTAAGATCATTGACATGTCTATCAAAGGTGTGGTATATACATATACATACATATATATACATTGGTACCTCGGGTTACATACGCTTCAGGTTACAGACTCTGTTATCCCAGAAATAGTGCTTCGGGTTAAGAACTTTGCTTCAGGATGAGAACAGAAATCGTGCTCTGGCGGCGCGGCAGCAGCAGGAGGCCCCATTAGCTAAAGTGGTGCTTCAGATTAAGAACAGTTTCAGGTTAAGAACGGACCTCCGGAACGAATTAAGAACTTAACCTGAGGTACCAGTGTGTGTGTGTGTGTGTGTGTGTGTGTGTGTGTGTGTGCAGCTATACCTCCCTTTCCACTAAACTAGCACTCCAGGCATCCAACAAATTAATGCAAAACAAGCTGCACTTAGACATGCGGGTTATTGTGTTAGTTTTACTGGCTATTACGCTAGCACTGTTATGTCTTCTAATGTTCCTTTCAAACCGAGGCACCTGTTGAGTTATGGAACTGTGGCTCTTTGATTGATAAAATTGCCACGTTCTGCTAAATTTTAAACGGCGGGAGAGAAGTGCATGCTGGAATTGCATGCAGCTGGAATACTGCCCCAAATGTCAGCATGTAAAATTACAACATGAATTCTCAGGTTTATGAGGCTGCAAACAGATCTGTCCGTCCCCCCCGCAACAAATTAATACAGAAATGAGTGCCAAGCCTCCGCTAGATTCCACTAGATTTCCTGAAGCGGCTTTTCCAATGTGTGAAAGATCACATAGAAGGTAGAAATTGACCAGTAAGGAAACATTGGGAAGATGGAATAAAGTGTTGTCTGAATGCAGCTGTAATCTGATGATTTTAAAAGTATGTGTAAACAGGATGGGCTTTATTATCTACCAGGCCTCAGGTGTGTTTAAGCCCAGCTTTGTCTACTCTGACTGGGAGAGGTTCACCAGGCGAAGCAGCATCTTTCTCACACCTGCTTCCTGATCCTTCAAAGGGGGTGGAACTGAGATTCTCTGCCTGAAAAACATGTCCTCTGCCACTGAGTTTTGGCTCCTCCCCAAAGCAGCACTTTGTACATTATCAGCAGGATATGCCCCTGTGGCATGTCTGGCTGTGCCTGCTAACTGGGAGGTAGCAAGGCTAGAGCAACAAACAGGCAACCACCTTGGGAAGGAGGGGTCAGGTAATTCTACAAGACCTCTGCACAGGTACCAGAGGATGTCGAGATGCAGCAAAAAGAAAGAATAACCCACCAGTGGAGGCTAGCTGGAGGGAGGCACTGAAAAATTCAGAGGTGGGTGTTCTGGGCTCACGGGAGACTTGAATATGCCTAATGCCTGATATGAGGTCCAGCGCCGAGGGCCTTCTGGTGGTTCCCTCACTGCGAGAAGTGAGGTTACAGAGAACCAGGCAGAGGGCCTTCTCGGTAGTGGCACCCGCCCTGTGGAACACCCTCCCATCAGATGTGAAGGAAATAAGCAGCTATCCTATCTTTAAAAGACATCTGAAGGCAGCCCTGTTCAGGGAAGTTTTTAATGTGTGACATTTTAATGGATTTTTAATCTTTGTTGGAAGCCGCCCAGAGTGGCTGGGGAAACCCAGATGGAGGGCACAAGGAGAAGGGGACGACAGAGAATGAGATGGTTGGATGGTGTTCTTGAAGCTACTAGCATGAGTTTGATCAAACTGCGGGAGGCAGTGGAGGACAGAAGTGCCTGGCGTGCTCTGGTCCATGGGGTCACGAAGAGTCGGACACGACTAAACGACTAAACAACAACAATGATATGATATTATGCAAAGAGCCTGACCATTTGGGATATAGAGCTGTGGGAAGCACTGGGAAGCCCAAGCAGCAAGAGTAGTGGGATCAGGGGAAGAGTTGGAGATAACGTTTGAAAACAGGCCCTCAGAGGTGTTACTCCTTTTGAAGCACTGCATTCGGGGCGAGGGGTGAGGCTTCTGCTCTAGAGGAGAATGATGGCACTATGGCAAAGGGCTGAGGAGAAAAGGTAGCCTTACGCGTCAGTAAGCCATATGGTAAACCGCTGGCTCCTTGAGATCTTCTCTGATTCTTTCAACCTAAGAAGAGAAGAGAATAACTTCTGTTTACAGGACTGCCATTTTAATACATGCTGATAGCAACTGGGAAAACAGAAAAGGGATCACAATGGTCTCGGTGACAGCAGCAGTCCCAGGAGGGCTCGTGTTGTTCCACGCTGAGTGTAGCACAAATATCGAGCTTGTTGGGCTTCAATGCCAAGCGGCTTGGAAGATGCACTCAGAGCCTGAGAAAGGCCACAAGGCCCTGTTGCAACACAGTTTCAACATGAAAAATGTAGGAAATTGGAATGCAAGAACCACCCTTTCAAAAACATACAGAGAACCCCGGATCCCTTTTACTAGCATCCCTGCTGGTGCAAGGAGCACACCCACAGCCCTATACGGGTTTCTAGCCCTTCTCTCTCAGAAGTCAAGGGTGGATGAATGAGATTTCCCCCCAAAAGCTGGGAGCAAACCTTTGTGTTAGCTTCTTGCCCCTTCTGTGCTTAACAAGAAATTAGCTTATACAGAGTAATAACAGCAGTTCATTATGTAACTCGTAAGCAAAAAATAGGTCTTTAAACAGTTTACAAGTAGAAAAACTAAATTACTCAAGCATTAAGAACTGAATGGTGTAATTCTGTAAAAGCAACAGAAATAAATGTGCCTGATTTATGCACAGATCATAAGAATTGAGTGTTTCTTTTTCTTATTAAATAAAAAAGCAACCAAAGACTTCTGAGAGACACCACAGAACAAGGGTAGGAATTTCATAAAATTCCTTTTACTTGCCTTTTCTCTAAACTAAAAAATCCCAAACTCCACAACCTTTTCTTCAGAGTAGGCAACACTGGCCTAGAGAAGTCAAATCATTTGACTTGTTTTAAGGCAGCTTCCTTCTGTTTCTGCAAGAGCTCTGAGGAGCCAGGTGAGCTCCGCTCCGCTGTGCTGCTAGCACCACCGCAAAGCAAGCAACTTACTTACTTGAGAATGATGGAAGGCATAGGAATCTCCAAGAACTCCTCCAGGATGGGAAAGAAAGGCAGAAGGCCAGTATAGAACAGGCCGAGGAGGAGCAGGACACGTCGCAAGCAGAAGAGGATAGGGATGTGGGCGTTCTGGAGAAATAGAAAGTGAGAGATAAAATAAGGCACAAACACAGCAGGTTTAATGCACAACTAAGGCCAGTACAAGGACGCAGGTGGCACTGTGGGTTAAACCACAGAGCCTAGGACTTGCCAATCAGAAGGTTGGCGGTTCGAATCCCCGTGATGGGGTGAGCTCCCGTTGCTCGGTCCCTGCTCCTGCCAACCTAGCAGTTCGAAAGCACGTCAAAGTGCAAGTAGATAAATAGGGACCGCTCTGGCGGGAAGGTAAACAGTGTTTCCGTGCGCTGCTTTGGTTCGCCAGAAGCGGCTTAGTCATGCTGGCTACATGACCCGGAAGCTGTACCTGGAAGCTCCCTAGGCCAATAAAGCGAGATGAGCGCCGCAACCCCAGAGTCGGTCACAACTGGACCTAATGGTCAGGGGTCCCTTTACCTTTAAGGCCAGTACATTTGGCGCATTTACAACCCAACCTTTACCACATGGCCCCAAGGTTGTGTAGTATTAAAAGTATGTGTAGTATTAAAAGTTGCTAGAGCATCTGAGCAGGAGTCCTAGTTTTAAATCCCCTTTCAGCCACGGATTTCAGTGGGCAATTTTGGGGCACTCACAATCTCTCTCAGCCCACCCTACCTCACAGAGTTGTTGTGAGGATAAAATGCAAGGTGGGAGGAGGAATAACTCTGTACGTGGCCTTGAGGAAGGACAGGAGAAAATTTATCAGGATGAAATGCTGGCCGCTTACCTCTTTGTGACACTTTTCAACTATCTCATGACTGACGTTGCCCCAAACGGTCAGATGTTCTCGCTTGTAAAGGCTCACCAACTCTGAGACCTGAGATCAATATGAACACAGAGGGGCTGCTGTTTTTTTTGTTTGTGGCAATTACACAATGGGGCAGTTTCTTTAATGTTATTTCTCAGTCCTCAAGTCATCGTATTATTTCTCTAGATGAGGGTTTCCCAAACTTCGGTCTCCAGCTGTTACTGGACTACAACTCCCATCATCCCTAGCTAGCAGGACCAGGGTCAGTCAATGTTCTCCCAGTTTGATGAAATGCACAAATGGACTTTCGATTGGAACCAGACTGGGGTGGGGTGGGGTCTCACCTTTTTAATCAGTACGTCATTGTTCACTTTGATGTCTATGTTGACAGGAGTGTGGGGGAAGTCCTCAAATACCTCTTTCAGGAGAGGGATGCGCTTGTCTTCCCCTTCGCAATGGCACTCTGATGGACACAAGCAGAATTTGGTTGCTGCTGGGGACACTCGCAGGCTGCCATCATTTGTAATGGGGAGAGCTAGAGTTGTTTCACATGTTACATGGCAACAAAGCTGATTTGCTGCTGGGTTAACATATGAAGCGGCTGTCACACCACCGGGTCCACCCAGCTCAGCACTGCCTACACTGGCTGGCAGCAACTTCCAATGACATAAAGTTCAGGTACAGAAACCCAACAATGCCATGAACAAAAAATAAATAAATAAATAAATAAATTCAAAAGTGGTAAGGTCTTCCAAATATTACCTTTCTGGAATGTTACATCCAATCTGCAGAGGTACGGTGGGAGTTCCTTTAAATAAATAAATAAAAAAAAGACATGGATGTGTTTACTTCACACAGATGCCTTTACACAAACTGATTGAGCATCATCATCATCATCATCATCATCACCCAGAGACAGCCTTGTTTCAACCTCTCAGACCTTACACATCAGGTGCTCTGGAAAGAAATATCTAGGGAAGAGTTATCTGGAATTTATTTCTAAGTCACAGGAACAAGAGTAATCTTTGCAGAGAAAGAATTTTTGGTCTTATTCTGAAGGAAGTAAATAATAATAATAATAATAATAATAATAATAATAATAATAATAATAATTTTATTTATATCCTGCCCTCCCCAGCTGAAGCCGGGCTCAGAGTGGCTAACAACAATAAAAGTAACACAGTATTCTAAAATCAATTCATTCTAAAATCAGTTAAAATCAAATTAAGGGCAACCATTGGGCTAGAGTTCTGTGAGGATTACCAAAGGGGGGGGGTCAGACTGTGCCTTGGCCAAAGGCCTGGTGGAACAGCTCTGTCTTACAGGCCCTGCGGAAAGATGTCAAGTCCCGCAGGGCCCTAATTTCTTGTGACAGAGCATTCCACCACATCGGGGCCACAGCCGAAAAAGCCCTGCCTCTGGTTGAGGCCAGCCTAACCTCCCTGTGGCCCGGGACCTCCAAGGTGTTTTTGTTTGAAGACCGTAAGGTCCTCCGTGGGACATACCAGGAGAGGTACGAGGGTCCTAGGCCGTGGAGGGCTTTAAAGGTTAAAACCAGCACCATAAACCTGATCCTGTACGCCACCGGGAGCCAGTGCAGCTGGTATAGCACCGGGTGAATGTGATCCCGCGGCGAGGATGAGGGGGGAAATGTTATTAAACATACACAAACAAATTTGCAGAAGATTAGGCTAGAAATTGACTTTTAAATAGAAGAACTAATCAGTTAAATACAGTGTTTTTTTCCTGGAGGAAGAGCATGGGGCCTTGCTCAGCTGAGTGCTGGGAGCCCTCTGCGCCTCAGCCAATCAGCTTAAGAGGAAGCACAACAGAAAGATCCTGAAATCAGGAGACCACTGCAGAGCATCCAGGGAGACAAGAAATACCAGTGTTACTGTTATGGAGCTCCAGAAAAACGTACAATCCATTTCCACCACTGAAGGAACCCCACATTTGCTTTCCCATTAAATCAGGGGTAGGGAACCTTTCGTAGCCTGAGGGCCAGGTTCCCTTCAGGGAACCTTCCAAGGGCCACATGCCAACTGGTGGTGCAGCCAGAGGCAAAAGTGAGCAGAGCTACTAACGCAGATCTTACTTTTGTACAGTAGGCTAGTTTTCCACACACATTTTCACACACCCCTCTCTACTCTCCATCCAGAAAAGCAAGAGGCATGATCAACATTGCAGCCAGGCAAAAATATCTGAGGCCAGGGAAGGGGTATGGAGAGTTCAGAAGGCTAGACAGAGGGAGCCAGAGGGTCACATTTGACCCCTGGGCCAGAGGTTCCCCACCACTGTGTTGCGTTTTATAATATCAGAGCCTGATGTGAGTTTTTCAAATGGGCATTTCCATTACCAGCCTTCTTAGCTACTTCAGCAAGCTGCAAGCCTCAGCAGGGGAGATCTGCAGGACTGCGGATATGACCTTCTGCACCATTTTTCTATATTTAGAATACTTAAGCACATTATTAACTGTTTTCTAAGTCTTACAGGCAGCCTTCTAGACCTTTTGTACTAGGAGTCCCATGATTTGTATGCAAACAGCATCGAGTTTTGCCATCAATTCAGTAGCATATAAATTGTGTAAACAAACCAACCCCAGACTGCAGGGAGTTGGAGTTTGATGACCTATGGAGTGCACCCAGTTGGGAAATTAAGCAGTGGAGGAAAGAAGAGGGTGCTTATTTCAACTTACCGAGTATTCGAGGTCTGATATATTGACATCGACCCCGGTCGACCGTTTCAGATTCTCGTCATGAGACACGACAACTTGCTCATCCTTCGTCAAGTGGCAGTCAAGTTCCAGCATATCAGTCCCAACGTCAACTGCACTGAAGGCAGAAAGCAAACTTGAGCTTATTTTATTTATTTTAGGGGTGTGTGTGTGGCAGCATGGAGAGAAGTATCCTGAACCTTTAAAAAATACGCAGCTTAGGTTTCAGCCCCACCGTAGGTCCATGTCGCCTGCAGTTCTGAGGCAGAACAGAGCTCCAGCCAGACTGGAGCAGGAACCCTGAGATCCTGTTCAGGCCTGACAGGCAAGGGAGGCGTTTCAGGAGAGGAGAGAGAAAGAGAAGAGAAATATCTCATTTCTCTTCCCGCCCCCTTCTCTATGCTATATAGCTCTACAAGTCTTGCAGAGTACAATGCGAGCATTTTATTGTTATATACTGCACAAGTGCTACCAGAGAGTGGAAATGATAATAATAATTATGAATAATTATGAATAATAATAATAATAATAATAATTTTATTTATACCCCACCCTTCCCGGTTCAGAAAACAGGGCTCAGGGCGGCTAACAACAAATTTAAAACACTTAATTGATGCAACAAAAAACAGCATAAAATACAGTATAAAACGTGAATAACAATAAATTCAGAATTCAAAAATCAATTTAGGGGGAAAATCCATCCAAATGAGTCCTTTCCTTTCTCCTTTTAAACCACAGTGCAGGGAGCTTTTCAGCCTCAAAATGTACAACTGCAACTCTTAGGCCACCTGCACAAATTGAATGTTTAGATAGACACAGATGGGTGATTGATTATTTGTGCCCCACCCATCTGAATGGGTTACCCCAGCCATTCTGGGGGGCTTGCAACTTATATAAAACCATAATAAAACATGAAATATTAAAAAAAATTCCCTAAAGAGGGAGACTGCCTCAGTTCTCTAGACATCTGCATAACCTAGGGGTTGTCAGCGAGACACCCATGGGTGCAGTGGTGCCTGCAAAGCCTCCAAGCCTCCCGCCCACTGCCCCCTCGGTCATGATGTGGTGAGGGCCGCTACCTTTTCCTCCCTCAAAAAGTACATGGAGCTGAAAGAGGAGGCTGAAAGAGTGATGCTCTTTCCCACTTCCTCTCTCACCTCTATGTTCTTTTCCAGGGTCTGTTTAATTCCTCTGGATCTCACTTTAACCCAGATCCCTACAGAAAGCAAAAGTGTACACGGGCACATGCTTCCCTCATAGCAGGGGGCTGTCCAAGGGCTAGAGAAATAGCCAGAGGGGGTGATGCCTACAGCACTTGCTTAAAATTTCCAGATCTGGCTGAAAATGTCATGGAGCCCTGGCTTAGCACATCATGGGACATTTTTATTCAGGCTGTGGTACATCTTTCTGCCACCAGGGGCCACAGTAACCTAACTTTTTATCCATTATTCTCCAACAGTCCTGTGCATTAGAATTAATTCAGCAGAGAGTATTTCTCTCTGTCCGTGGCCTGTGAATGATGTAGGATCTGCAATGCAGCGGGCTGCTGTTGTTTGAAACCAAAGATGCTCCTCCAGCCTCTCCTGAAGCCCTGCTGTGTCTGCCACATATTTTTTTTAAACGGTTTCAGTGGGTGGATTTTAACATAATGACACACACTTTGATATTTCTGACAATTCTGAAAGGTAGAGAAAAGCAGAATGCAAAAGCTTTTTTTAAGCCTCCAGGAATATATATATATATATGCTTTCGTAGATTTTCACGGGTACAGGAATGCAGGTTTTGGTGTCTTCGGGTGTCTTCCCGTGTAAGAGTCGGGGTGTCTGGGCGACGTTTCGACGAGGTCTCACTCGTCATCTTCAGGCTGGTGCTTTCGGCTTCTTGTTACTGGAACAGAGCAGAATCTGGTGTTTGAGTTCCTATAAATACTGTTGAGGGGTGTGGTGTATAGCCTCCAACGTTCTGGGCTTCCTCTCTGCCCAGAGGAAGTGAACTTCCTCTCTGCCCAGAACGTTGGAGGCTATACACCACACCCCTCAACAGTATTTATAGGAACTCAAACACCAGATTCTGCTCTGTTCCAGTAACAAGAAGCCGAAAGCACCAGCCTGAAGATGACGAGTGAGACCTCGTCGAAACGTCGCCCAGACACCCCGACTCTTACACGGGAAGACACCCGAAGACACCAAAACCTGCATATATATATATATATATATATATATATTCACTGTGCCCCACTTCTTGACATTACAGTGGTACCTCAGGTTAAGAACTTAATTCATTCTGAAACCTGAGGTACCACTTTAGCTAATGGAGCCTCCTGCTGCCACCACGCCACCAGAGCGTGATTTCTGTTCTCATCCTGAAGCAAAGTTCTTAACCCGAGGTACTATTTCTGGGTTAGTGGAGTCTGTAGCATGAAGCGTCTGTAACCTGAAGCATCTGTAACCCAAGGTACCACTGTAGATTGCATGCTAGTGGAGGGGTGGGGGAAACTTTTTTTCACACCAGCCTCAGAATTAGTAGGAAAATGTGATGCACCAATAGCTACTGACCATTTACATACTGGTTCTCCAAAGACTTGAAACAAGGGTTCTGAATAGTTTATTTTCCACCGATAAATAAGGCATACAAGATGCACTGCTTGGCATCAGCGATCAGGAGTGCTACATCAAGGCTAAATCTCTCCTTGCTGGGTGACCCTAAGGCAGTCACAGTATCTTCCCGTTCAACCTAGCCTGCCCCGACAGGGCTGCTGTGAGGATGTATGGGGATAAACCCCAAGCACGCCACTCTGAGCTGCTTAGAAGGCAGGATAAAAGTGCAAGAAGTAAGCTAAAAGGGTCAATGCGCTGGCTAGCTTGTTGAAATCAGACCCATACATGCTTGGTGTGATAGAGCTGTTTTTAAAAATGCTGACAAACCTTTCTTTTTTTAAAAAATGCTGCTAAACCACTCTGGTAACCAGTGTGGTGTAGTGGCTGATAAGCATCAACACTACAATGTTCTACGCACGTCAGACAAAGTATGCAAACAGGGAAAACTTTGCACCCTGGAGTCTCGCCTTCATTTGAGACACTGTGTTTGTGCAAAACATCTGACTGACCAAAGTCTTCACTTTGTTTCCCACAGGTCCCAATAAAGGCACTAATGAGCTCCTGCCTCAGAACCGTAAAGGGAGCACTGAAGCCACCCAGCCCAAGAAGACGATAGCTCCCTTGACTATCTTGGTTGAGTGCTTAATTAAACGAAGTTGTTGTGTAATGTTAAACTCTTGCATTCGTGGCCCAAACACAACACAATAAACCTATGGAAGACTCTAAACGCTTATCTCGGCTGGTGGCTTCGCAGGGAGCATGTTCTGATTTGAACGAGGGCTTGAAGAGCCACCAAAATTGGTTCTGTGCTGCGGAATCCCTAGAGGTAGAAAGTAATAAAGAATACTCTTCCCAGTTTCATCTATGAGGTTCAGGGACACAGATCCAGTGACAGCAACCTCCATCTCCAATGAAGAACAGACCCCAAAGGAAAGGAAGCACAGTTGCTATTGAATGTGAGAAAAGTGCACATGGTAAAACCACAAAGAGCCTTGTGGCACCTTAAAGGCTAAGAAATTTATTATGGCATAAACTTTTGCGGGCCCACAATCCATTGAGTGTAATCCTGAGTTGGCAAACCAGTGTGGTGCAGTGGCTTGAGTGCTGGACTAGGACCTGGGAGACCAGGGTTGAAAATCCCCAATCTACTACCAAACTCACTGGGTGACCTTGGGCCAGTCACTGCCTCTCGGCCTAAGCTACCTCACAGGGCTGTTGTGGGGATTAAATGAAGGGGAGAAGCAGGTACGCCACCTTGAGCTTTTCAGGGGGAAGGTGGCTTGCAAATGCAATTAATACTACCAATACTAATAAATACATATGGCAGGAAGAGGGGATTGTAGGGTTCAGAGGGAACTGAAATGCCAAAAATAATAGCCAACAATTTACCAAAAGCAAGAGAGTTCGCAAGCAATTAGAAAGGCACACCCTGACACTTCATTATTTAAATAAAGCCAGTCTTCACCACAATCTGTATGAAATCCAAAGAACCTCCTTCCAAGGTCTGCTTTAGCAGAGCTAAAGAGAAGAGGGGAAACTTTGTTGTGTTAAAACCATCACGTTTAGCTGCCATGGAGATTAGAATTGCCCGTGGCCCTTTTCAACAGCCTTGTTCAAGCTAGGAAAATTCTGACAATGCCTAGCACTTTGGAAGAAAGTGTACAGTACTAGCTGTGATAATACTACTAAGTACAAAGAAAGACTTAAAAAACCTGAATCAATTCCTGGGATATAATCACAACTCCCTCACAAAGAAGGAATGTGTGGTTCCTTCTGGTTCCCCACTGAGAAATCTGTAGTAATTTGCCATTTTGCAAAGAGTAATTGGATGCGAGGGAGGGGGGAGGCAAATCCAACACGTTATTGATTCTGAAATTAATGCTGAAATCCACAGCCCACACATTTCAAGGTAGTCTTAAAGTAATATCTAGCAACTTTAATGAATTTACTGGAGAGTGTGTAGGTTGCAAAACAGCCCTGGGACTTCTAGCAGTTAAGAGCCATGCATCTGAGCCATGAGGGATGACCAACAGGAATGCTGAGGATCCAGATGGCCCTTAAGATATCCTGGACCAAAGTTATTATGGGCCTTATAAACTAATACAGTCAAACCTTGGTTTTCACATGTCTCGGCTGCCGAACATTTCTCATTTTTCCCCACTGAACTTGCTGACAGCTCTTTGATCCTCGGTTTTTTAACGTTTTGGAAGTCGAACGGACTTCTGGATTATGTTCGAAAACCAAGGTTCCACTATACAAGGACACTGAATCTGACCTGGCAACATATGGGCAGTTGGTGCAAGTTTTTAAGCACTGGAGTTTATTTCATTTATCCCATTTCCATCCTGCATTTCCTCAAATGATAAGGTAAAGGACCCTGGTTGGTTAAGTCCAGGCAAAGGTGACTATGGGGTGCAGTGCTCATCTTGCTTTTCAGGCCAAGAGAGATGGCGTTTGTCCACAGACAGCTTTCCAGGTCATGTGGCCAGCATGGCTATACTACTACTGGCATACGGAGGACCATGACGAGTCCCAGATCTCATATAAACGCCATTTACCTTCCCGCCGCAGTGGTACCTATTTATCTACTTGCACTGGTATGCTTTCGAACTGCTAGGTTGGCAGAAGCTGGGACAGAGCAATGGGAGCTCATCCTGTAGTGCGGATTTGAACTGCTGACATTCTGATTGGCAAGCCCAAAAGGGGTTTAGACCACAGCGCCATCCACATCCCAATGAGTTCCAGGTGGTATATATACTCACCCTCTCCTCATATTCTCCTTACAACAACCCTGTGAGGAGGTAGGCTAGACTGAGCTTGACTGACCGTCCCAAGGTCACCCACTGAGTGGGGACTTGAACCCTGGTCATCCAAGACTTAGTGCAGCACTCTAACCACTGCACCACACTGGACTGCCAACTCAGTGATTGCTGTTGTTGGCATCCATCTGTCTTGGGATACAGTGGAAGAGTGTGCCTTCGGGGGTGAAGTCAAACTGCTGGAGAGTTACAGCGCCTGCTGTGGCTGTAGAGACTGATATGGGAGAGATATGTTTAACTGCAGGTTTAACTGCGTTTGGTTTTGGTGCACCATGGCAATTTAGGCTTACACTTAATGCATCTGCTGAAGGGGACTATGGCCCACTACAGCTTATGCCACAATATATTTGCTAGCCTTCAAGCTGCCGCAAGACCCACTGCGGTTCCAAGCTTGATTTCAGTACACCTCTTTCAAATGTGATAACTGAATGTGTTTGCTTTTCATGGCGTCTGTTCTTCTTGGCAAAAGGAGATTGTAGTCCCTGGAGACGTGCACCTGAGTCCCTGATCTGCATAGATGAATATTTTTTAATCACTTTGTACCTCTAGGGATTCCACATCACAGCGCCAATTCTGCTGATTCTTCAGCCCTTGCTCAAATCAGGACACACACCACACTGATCTGCTGGCAGCAGTCTGTCCCCATCATCTGATTAGTATGTGCTATAGAACATATGCAGTCTGTGTGCCCTGTGTGTTTTGCCTCTAAAAGCATTGGGATATTAGGCAACCATTAGCCCAGTACTAGGGAGAGGGCTGGTTGCCACGCAGGTCTGACTCTGCCACAATCAAGCTTGCATGGATCACTTTCCCCTGCCCCAGACTGCAGCCACTTGTTGCACCTCTGTTGAAAGGCTGGGTGTCCTCTTACTAAAAGGTTCATTAATCCAGGGATATTGTCTATGAAATACAAGCTTTGACATTCATATATTTAATTGCAGGTGCAGATATACACCCACCCACCCTGGATTTATTTTGTTTCAGAAGCCAAAGCTCTCGGTGGCAAATAGGAAATACACTGACCTTTATTTCTCTGTGACCCTTGCAGCAGACTGCAAGGAACATCTGATAACTTTAGCCTACTGAACAGGTGCCTCTTCTCACTGCCCTCTGCTGTAGCTTTTTTCCAATGTGTATCCATGTGGCCAGAAGGCCCCCATAGGAAAGCTTTTAAAGAACACGGCAAACTTCTGCACGGCATTCCCAGCCTCAAGGCCAAGAAGTAACACAAACGTATTAAACTAACTTTCACAACAGTGACCTTCTGTGTTCAGGGCTTCAGCTCTGTTGAAAAGCCGGCACTGGAAGGCAGTTTTATGTTTTGGTTTGAAGGAAACAGAGACTTTTCTCCTGGGTTCTACTCTCAAATTTGTTATTCTTAAGCAAGCAATCTTGGGCAAGCCACAACTTGCATACCAGTATTCCCTCCATCATGTATTACTTTCCAAAATACTAAAGAGAAAATCCATTGGCTGGAATTCAATTAATGTGTTCCGTCGATGCAAAGGTTCGTGTTTGTGCAACTGGTCTTCCTCTTTCCCTGCATGCCCTCTAAATCTGTTCTAGGGGTTCCTAGATTTACAGCTATTACTCTTTTTTTTTTTTTGGAGGGCCCTCCCACTACAGATGGAAGCTGGCCAGGAAAGCAAGAGAATCCTCTCTCTCATCTGTTTTGCTTGTGGAAGGAAGGAGACACCTTGACAACACAGAGCCCACAAGACATCAGTCTGCCACTACAAAAGTGAAAAGATAGCTTGGAAAGTAGGTGGGGAGTTGAAGGGAGAAGCCTCTCCTCCAGCTTAAACCTGCCTCCCTGACCTGGAAAAGCCAACCCCACGTGCTGGATGGCTTCCTTTCTCAAGAGAAGTTAATAGAAGGGAGGATGACATTATGTCCTCTGCAAACAGCAGCTCTTGTTGACACATGAAAGGAAACGCTAAAGTATTTCAGACACACAGATCCTTCAAAGGAAACCGAATGCATGCAGGGAATGTGGAATGCCACCTGCAGGAAATGAGGAATGCCACCCACATTTCTGTAGCTCAGGGAAAGGTCAAATGAATAAGCCTATTGCCTAACCTGAACATTTTTATGGAGATAATTTATAAGCAAGACAAGAGCCTCAGGGGGTCTCTGCTGATTAGCTCTCAAATACTGGAATAGATTGGACTGAAGCTAATCCAAGTGCTATTGTCCAAGAACAACTGGCTGTGTAAACAAGTCATAGAAGCATAGAACTGTAGAGTTGGAAGAGACCCCGGGGGTCATCTAGTCCAACCCTCTGCAGTGCAGGAACCCTGCCCACAGCCATCCCTGGGTGGACTCAAACCACCAGCGTTCTGGTTAACAGCCAGGCCCACTGTACCACTAGAGATGCACATGTGCCAACTCTCTGTGTAAGCAAATACTGATGATAAAAATCGTGATACTCACTGGCGAAAGGCTGCCATGGTATTTTCCAGATTCTCTCCAGCCCCTGTAGGGAAAAAACAGCATTTTAAAGGAAACAGCAACCACTTGGCTTATAATCATGGCTGCATGTTTTAAGAGCTGCAAGGGAGCTAGACGAATTTTGTGAATTCAAAAACTACTAAACAGGAACTCTTTGCACCTGTTTTGAAGATACTCCTGTTTTAGTGGCTGGATTGTTTCATTGTGCATTTTGAGGTTTGTACTGAATGGATGTTTATATTTTAACGCTAGTGGAACAGTTCTTCATATGTTGCAAACCACAGGAAGCCTATTTTCGCATCAAGTGGCATATAAAATAATAAAATAATATTTTAAAGGCATTTCATGAATTGTATGGTTTGCTTGGCTCACCAAAAGGGAGAATAGTGCCTAGTTTCACCTCACAGGAAAATATATATATAATGAAACAGGGATGCATAACACAGACTTAAAACCAGTGTTTGAGAAACCAGAGCTTTGAGAAAGCTGCTTCCATCTGCCATTGCTAAATGGATTTAATGCTATCAAAACTGGCCAGACATCTAAGTAGCACTTGCAACAAACTCAATCGCCTATACTACTGTGCTCCAACAAAAAGTTCTTTGTCTTTCCTTCTTTATCCTTAAGGACCCAGTTTCACTGCACAGTATGTGCCAAGTTGAGAGGCATGAGTCTGACACAGATTCTTGCCAAGGACTGCGGTAAGTGAGTGAATGTGGGTGCAAAGCTGTGTGGGGTCGATGCCAGTTTAAAGCCACTTAATATGCACTCCATGCAGCAACTCAGAACTCTTACCTCCAACATCTTGAACGTACAATGTTTGTTAATACAACGTACAGCTGTGCACCAGCTGTTTTCAATAAGATATCCTAGACAAAATATATTGTGTGCGAAACTGTCTGCAAACAGACACTGCAGTGGGTTAAGGAACAGGCTTTAGCAAACATTTGCCACCCCATCCTTCCTCTCCCTCTCTCAAAAAGTCTAATCTACTGAGATGTCTTCTGACGTATGTGTCAAGCATAACCACTCTTCAGAGGCACTTGAAAAGTGAAAAAAGTACAATTTAACCATGTTCCCCTAACATTTAGAACCGTAAGGAGATTCAAAGCTTATTTACCCTCACCCACTCACTAACGCATGTGCTCACTGCCCTTCCTCCTTAAGCTACAGTTCATAGGTCACGCTCAGCTTAAACATACCAAACACCTGTTAAATCAGGAAGCAAATGCATCAGCTCCACCTCCTCAACAGAGAAAGAGAAAATATAAGCTACGAACTCTGGTGTTACCAGGCAAGTTCTGCAAGGAAACCCCATCGTAACAATCCCTGTTCTCATTCTTTAAACACTGGCGGCTGGTACCCATTGGGAACGGCAGGGTGGAAGGTAGGGAGCCCCATATTAAGTGGCCAATTCTGGGTTTGCCACCTTCCTTCTTCCTGCTGATTCTATAAAGGCAGAACAGGGTGAAGAAGAGGAAGTCCGGGCTCATTAACAGGAAAGGAATAAGCCAGGTACCTCTCCGTCACGCCTTGGTACAGATCCACACCTGCTGAACGACAGCCTGCCACACAGATGTGAAAATCTTTAGGGAACAGGACAAAAAGATGACAACCACACCTGACATGATGTACTGCTTGTAATTCTGAAACCTTTCTATTATTAGAATGAAAGTTGTACAGACTAAGACTTCAGACCGTCCAAGGTGGGATGGTTGGTGCGCAGGGCGGAGAGACATAAGGAAGGCGTACACAACATGATGCCCTTCCAAATGTTGTGGACAACAACTCCCATAATCCCTGACCACTGGCCATGCCGCCTGGGGCTGATGGGAGTTCAAGTCCAAAGCATGTGGAGGGCAGCATGCTGACTGTCCTTGGTATATGGCATGGGGGCAATTTTGTTGGGCAGGGGAAGTATGGATCACAGATAGGTGCATAAAAGGAAGATTATACTGCAAAATTATTTGAATGCGCATATACCTGTTTGGTATATGTAGCTAATTAAATTTTATAAGCTGCCTTTGGAGGGTTTTGCCCTGAAAGGCTGGATATAAGTATCTTAAATAAAAATTATTGGATTTGATGAACAGCACTCTAATCCACCTGGGTTGGTGGGGGGGGGGAATCTGTGTCTTCAATGCACCATCAAGGTTTCTGCTGCAACATAATAGCATGGCCACCTGCCCACTTAGTTGTTCATCTAATTACTATATTAACACATCTTGTTAAGTGGCTCAAGCACACATAAATATCACCACACTCAACTTCTACGGAACAGTCATGTTTTCCCCTTACTAATTACCATTTCTACCTTTGCTGTGCTCACACAGTGCAATGGAGGAATTAGCAAAATTACAATGGAAAAATAAACAGAAGATTCTAAATACCTGATTATGTAGTTATGTTTTCAGCTATATGATCTGAGCGCCAGAATTAAGCAACCATTGACTCTGAGATCTGATCCACATTAAAGCCCTTGTTTGGGTGTGGAGTGAGGCAAACTTCTCTCTAATTAAAATATGGAAATATTTACTAGAAGAGGTAATGATTGCTTCTGCCTTAGATGGCTTTTAAAAAGTGTTAGTCAAACTAGTACATCATAAAGCCTCCATATTCAGAGACATTATTCCTCCAATTTTCAGATGACGAGGGCAAGCAATAAGTGATCGTAGTCAACCACTTTTGGAAACAGAAAGTTGGACTACGAAACAGCTGGACAAAACATGTGCCAACTGCCCAACGTACTTCTGCAAAGTAAGAGACACAACTTAGCAGGCCCCATTAGCTAAAGTGGTACCTCAGGTTAAGAACGGTTTCAGGTTAAGAATGGACCTCCGGAACAAATTAAGTTTGTAACCAAAGGTATCACTATACCAGAGTCCTTAGTATCATCGGTCCAGTGTTGTGGAATACTTTGCCAGCAGAGATTCAGCAGGCGTTGTGTCTGCTTTTCAACACCTGCTGCAAACTTTTCTAATGTATGCATCAGGCTTATACAGGCAATTGAGAGAACTGTACATCTTTCCAAAAAAAACCAAAGATCATGGCCACTGGGCCCATCACCTCCTGGCAAATAGAAGGGGAAGAAATGGAGGCAGTGAGAGATTTTACTTTCTTGGGCTCCATGATCACTGCAGAAGGTGACAGCAGTCACGAAATTAAAAGACGCCTGCTCCTTGGGAGAAAGGCGATGGCAAACCTAGACAGCATCTTAAAAAGCAGAGACATCACCTTGCCAACAAAGGTCCGTATAGTTAAAGCCATGGTTTTCCCAGTAGTGATGTATGGAAGTGAGAGCTGGACCATAAAGAAGGCTGATTCCCAAAGAATGGATGCTTTTGAATTATGGTGTTGGAGGAGACTCTTGAGAGTCCCATGGACTGCAAGAAGATCCAACCGATCCATTCTGAAGGAAATCAGCCCTGAGTGCTCACTGGAAGGACAGATCCTGAAGCTGAGGCTCCAATACTTTGGCCACCTCATGAGAAGAGAAGACTCCCTGGAAAAGACCCTGATGTTGGGAAAGATGGAGGGCACAAGGAGAAGGGGACGACAGAGGACGAGATGGTTGGACAGTGTTCTCGAAGCTACCAGCATGAGTTTGACCAAACTGCGGGAGGCAGTGGAAGGAGTGCCTGGTGTGCTCTGGTCCATGGGGTCACGAAGAGTCAGACACGATTAAACGACTAAACAACAACAACATCTTTCCATATTAGTTGGTTGATTTTTTATTTTAACATTTTCTATGTTTTTTTACTGTGTGGTTTTATGCATAACTGTAGCAAACTACTCTTGATTTTATTTTATCAATAGTGGTATATCATTATTTTCAGAAAGAAAGAAAATCTTCCCTGACCGTTGGCCATGCAAAGTGAGGCTGATATGAAGGGACAGAGGTTGGGGAAGGATGCATTATAACCATTATAACCACATTGTACAAGGCTGATTATACATACTAGTACATATTCAGAGAAGATTGCAATTCTCTACATGCCCACCCTAGTTCTACCTGAAGGGCTCAGTAGTAAGCGATAAGAAAAATCACTTTCTCCGAGAAACCCAGAGAATCCTGTGCCAGTTGGGGTGTGTGTGTGTGTGTGTGTGTGAAACTGGGCTAGGTGGAAAAGAAGCACAAGGCAGATTCTTTTACAGCTCAGGGTTTCTTAGGTTCTTAGCAGTGTCTCTTAAGTCACTTTATCACATTAGCCCTTTGTAAGAAATAAAAAGCTCGTTTGGGGAACAAACATGAACAAAGTTGGCCTTTTATTTCCACATGTCAGAGAACTGAGTTGCATCAGCCAGCTGAGGATGAAACCTGGAATCCCACATTACAAAGTGAGTTTAAGTCAGAGGACCAGCGCAGCTTGCAGAAGATTCAGGTGCATTAATGCCTGATCTTCTTACCTCTATGTAATTTAACTCTAATGAAATGTGACCTAGATAAGTGCCAGACACTCTCAAGGCAAGGCTATATCGCTCTGTTATCCTGGGACAGAAGGTCTTTAGAATCGGTTCCCTGGAAGGGGAAATGTAAAAGAATGATTATACCACAATATGTGCCGTATGGGGGCAAATCCTACGCAAGTCAATGAAAGTGTGCAATGAGTGGTTTTAGATCTGATCTAATTTCAACTTGGCATCTTAAACCAACTCTTAACAACCCAATGTGGAAGAGAGCCATCACTACTTATCTATGACCTGTATCTTGAGCAAATGGAGCAGCCTTGCGGTTCAACATGAACAGGGGCCAAAGAGCTTACTGTATCCACCACTTGAAAACACAGGTGCATGTAGATGCCCAGTAGGGCTAATATAGTTGGTTGCCAGTTCAAGGCCCAATCCAAGGTGCTCACATTAGTGTTCAAAGCTTTAAATGACTTAGGCCCCAAATATTTGAAAGACTGCCTCTTTCCCTACAGACCCTCTTGGATGTTAACATCAGCAGATCTTGGACGTTCAATCACCCTCAGAGGTTTGGAATGGTGGTGGCCCAGAAGAGGCAACTCCTACATTGTGGAATTCCTTACCCACAGAGGTGCGCCTGACACTTTCATTATACAGTTTCTGCTGTATTCTGAAAACACACTTCTTTACATTGGCCTTTGACATCTAAGATATATATTTTTGGTACCCAACCTACGCCTGTTAAGTGCAATTTGTTTTAAAGTCTTTTTAATTTTATATATTACTGACTTTTTGATCACTTGTAACCTGCCGTGGGACCTGATAGTAAAAAGGCAGGTAAAACATCAAATAAATATTACAGCAATAACAATAAGAATAAAACCATTCCTGATTAAACAAGCCCACTTTTCAACAGGCCAAACAAAGGCCTCATATTTGCATGTTTGGCAGCTCTGGTACTGAACCTCTGCAAGCATCGTTCATTCAAATCTACTCAGTAGAAAGCATATTGTGTAGCACAAGTAAAAAAGAAAGCTCATCCACTCAGGGATGGGAGATTCAGGGCTCTGGAATAAGAGTATCTGAGAGCTCAGTTACTCATCTTCCAGAACAAGCAGTTTCTTAATGCAGGTCTGTCTACTAATAATAGATGAGGAAGTTCTATGAAGGCTTGTAAACTGAGACAACTTGAGGCAGGATGAGGCAGAGTTTGATTTCTGAATTAGATGGGAGGCAGCAAACAAGGTGGCTTTTATATGGCAGGTAACAGTACAGCCAGCAGCTAGAAAGATTAAAAGGCCTTAAAACAAGGCACATCACATTCATCAGGACAGAAGGAATTGACCCAACACAAATAAGAAAGCCTCCCTTTTCTCCCTGCCCCTGTGAAGAACCAGTATCCCTGCCCAGAGAGCATTAAAAATCTAAATAATGGAAGACAAAAACGAAAGGAGAGATTACAGCTTGATGGAGGAACAGAGGTAAAGAAAGGGTCAATTCTTCTGTGATTACAACCAGCAAACAAACACAAGGATGCAACAGAGAAAGATTGTGGGAGGTGGGAGAGAGTCTTAACCTGGTGAGTTCTAGTTATATTCCAGGTCTAGGGGATACATAGGTAAAGGTAAAGGGACCCCTGACCATTAGGTCCAGTCGTGGTTGACTCTGGGGTTGCGGCGCTCATCTTGCTTTATTGGCCGAGGGAGCAGGCGTACAGCTTCCGGGTCACGTGGAGCATGACTGAGCTGCTTCTGGTGAGCCAGAGCAGCGCACGGAAATGCCATTTACCTTCCCGTCGGAGCGGTACCTATTTATCTACTTGCACTTTGACGTGCTTTCGAACTGCTAGGTTGGCAGGAGCAGGGACCGAGCAACGGGAGCTCACCCCATCGCGGGGATTTGAACCGCCGACCTTCTGATCGGCAAGTCCTAGGCTCTGTGGTTTAACCCACAGCGCCACCCGCGTCCCTTAGGGGATGCATGGAAGGCAGCAAATGGAAGTAGTATAAGCAGGTGAATGGAGGAAGGAAAAGGTGACAAGGATCTTGTCATCCAGATGCCTAAATTCGTTTGATGGAGCTGAAAAATCCTGATCATCCTTGCACGCAGCTGTACTTAAACATCTGTACTTAAAGCTAATTCCTGCAGAAAACAGCCTTCGTCTGGCCAGCCTCTTCAGGGACAATACAAGAACCAGTTCAAACAAGGCAAGTATCCCACTTCAACTGAAGGTCACAACTTTGTTTGGTCACACATCTTACTTTTGCACAATAGGAGTGGAAGGCATTAGTTTGCAGGATAATCTTCATGGAATGCGCTGATGGAGGTTTACTCTTGGGAAGCTTCATCACGCAGAAAGCAGCCTCAGTTCAGAGTGCAAGGCAGGTATTAACAGCTCAGGACTGGACTGCAGGTTCTGTGATTGCTTATATGCCCTCATCCATTCATTTAAAAGCTTCTGGATTAGAAGCATAGAACTGTAGCATTGGAAGGAACTCTGAGGGTCATCTAATCCAACTCCCTGCAATGCAGGTATCTCCACCAGATCACACATGAATTCAACCTCTGCTTTAAAACCTTCAAGCAAGGAGAGTCCACCCCCTATTGTGGGAGTCTGTTCCACTGTCAGACAGCTCTTACTGTCAATAATTTTTTTTTCTGATCTTTAGTCAGAATCTCCTTTCTTGTAACTTGAATCCATTAGTTTGGGTCCTACCCTCCAGAGCAGAAGAAAACAAGTTTGATCCACCTTCCATGTGATAGCCCCTTACGATATTTGAAGATGGCTATCTTATCTCCTCGCAGTGTCCTTTTTACCAGACTAAACATACCCAGTTCCACCAACCATTCCTCATAAGTCTGTTTCCAGACCCATTATTATCTTGGATACCCTTCCCTGCACATTCCAGCTTGTAAATGTCCTTATTAAATTGTAGTGCCCAGAACTCGACAGACTCCAAGGCAGAATGGACCAAGGCAGAACAGAACAGGACTAGTAGGATGGGGACACCATACTTCTGCTGATGCAGCCTAAAATAGCATTAGCTTTTTTTTTTGCTGCTGCATCACTCTGCTGACTTGTGTTCAGCTTGTGGTCTATTAAGACCCCTAGATCCTATTCACAGGTGTCCCCCATCTTATATTTGCACAGCTTCTTATTCCTTCCTTAGTGTAGAACCTTACATTTGTCCCTGCTGAAATTCATTTTGTTAGTTTGGGTATGCCACACACTCTGAGAACCACTGAACTTTTTGTTGCTCTCCCACACCCCTTTTAAAGATGGAAACAACATTTGTCCGCCTCCAGTCTGCAGGGACTTCACCTGCTCTCCAAGAGTTCACAAAGTTTATAAACAGATGCTCTGAGATGATATCTGCAAGCTTCTTTAGTACCCTTGGGTGAAGCTCATCAGGTCCTGAAGATTTGAGTTCATTTAAAGCAGCTAGGTGTTCCCTTTCCTATCTTGGGCTCTTTTCCTATCTTGGGCTTCATCTCCCTCCTTGCATGATTTATTGTGTTATTTATTGTGCTGCATGATTTACCAGGTTAGGCGCCACTTTCCTTTTGGATGAAGACAGAGGCAAAGTAGGTGTTGTGCAGTTCCGCCTTCTCTCTGTCACCCAATAGCACAGGCTAAACAGTATTGGAAGACACAAGATCTACCCACTCTGGAAGAATGGCAGATGAAAGTGATGGACTATATGACACTGGCTGAGATGACTGGCAGAATCCGCGACCAGGGGAAGGAGACAGCAGAAGAAGAATGGAAGAAATTTAAAATCTATCTTAAGGACTATTATAAACTTGATGAATGTTAGAATGTCGAGGTTTTGAGAAAGAAAGGGTTACAGCGATATAAGATTAGATTAAAGGAAAGACTAAGAGGATAGAGGTTTGACAGAACTATTTAGAACTTGCTGAAAAACTTTGGACATTGGGATACAGAAAGGGGAGGTATGGGGGAGTCTGAGAAATAAGGTTTATGAAAAAAAGGGTACGAAACTATACATGTTTGTATGTCTTTTTATATGTTTGTATTGTTTTAAAAATTTTGTAAAACCAATAAAAAAATTGGGGGGAAAAATAGCACAGGCTAAACAGATTAGAAAGTGAGTCAAGTGAAATCCCTTGAGGAAAGATGACATTTTAATTGCCATTGACTGGTAAAATGACCTAGCTGAGCAATTACTAAGATAAAATGTAGAGTTGTGAAATATACCATTAAAGGATTCAAAAACCCCTCTTGCAAAAAAGGAGCATGATGAGCAACCCCTCTAAGGAGGAAATTTGGGGCCCATGTATTTTACCTCCTACCTCTACTGTGAGAACAGGATGCTGAGCTAGATGGGCTCACTTTGGCCTGATCCAAGAGGCTCTTCTTATGTTCTTATTTATTATAATGCTAATGAACACATAGGTGCTGGTACCTCTTACCTTTTTATTACTTCCTTTTCAGCACACGTGGTTGACATTCAACTCTAAGGAAGCGGGTATCAAATGGTGAGAGGTAACAGATTTGGGATGGGGAGGATAGACCTTCCTATCATAAAGGGGTAGGGAATAACTACTGCAAGGTGCGTGCTCACAAAGTTACGAAGTGTCCAACACAATTTAAGCACAGGTTGCTCAATAAAGGTCTGGCATGCATATTGTATGTATTGTTGTGTTTTTATACTGTAAACCTGTAAACCCTGTGATCCTCCGACGTGCATCTGTGTTTTCAAGTATAGAAACATTGTTAATAATAATGCCTCCCAAAAAGACAGGCACAGGATTATAGTACATTGATTTTTTAAAGCCCTATCTCCATATGAACTTGGGACAGACCCAATTAAAAGACTGCTTTTAAAACAAAACAAGATTTAAAAGCATGCTGTCCATTAGCTGCCCTGAAACCCACCTACTCCCAGCTTAACCCTGACCCTGCTGCCCTCTCAGGGCTGCAGCCTGTCTAAACAAGACAGATTTTGCAACATCTCTAAAAAAGAGAATATTCTGAAACTGCCTATTTAAAGTTTGACAGGTGGCTGACAAGATAACAGGGCATAGGGAGGGGGATGTACAAAAAAGGAATTCCAAAGGATACAAAAAGGTGGATGGAGTTGTGAAGTTTAGGAAGCAGACAAGTTGCAGAAGGGGGAGGGAGAGGTTGGAAAATCTAAATGATACTTCTGAAAGACACTTCTGAAATCCGAAGCAGAGAAGTGTCTGACAAAAGGGAGGGCTTGGGGAGGAAGAACGGGGAGGAAGAATGAAAGGGATACTAGAGGGGAGGACTGCATAAAGGAGTGTGTGTGAGAACTTTAGAAAACAAAGCTGGCCAGATTTGGGGGATGTTGAAAAAGGCAGATCCTCTATAAAGAGGATAGGGGGAGAGAGAGGAAAGGAAACTTGCCATTGTGTGGAGGGGGTGAGAAGCAGCCCTGAGAGAGGCGATGATGAAAAATAACAGTGTAACATACAAAAACAGAATATAATCTCTATTTCAACATTCAGACATTATCATCACAGTAAAATTTGCTTGCTGATGTCTGAAGAAGTGTGTGGGGTTTTTTTTTTTTTTGGGGGGGGAGGCTAGGCACGAAAGAAAGGTAGCAATCTCCACCCCTTTTCTTAGGGGCGGGGGAGCAAGGAGGGGGCACAGATTTCAAGGTCAGCTTTTTTGAGAGAGGAAGAGATTGAGCGAGCAAGGCCAGCATCACCGCCAATGTTCTCCCTTTCTTCTCTTTAAACTGCCGCTGAAGTCCCTAGGACAATCAATTGCTTCACCCGGAGATTTTCAGGGGCTGGGCTGGGGGTGTGACCTTGTACACATACACATTTTTCATCACCCCCAAGGGGGGGAGGGCAAGTGGGTCTTCTCTCTCCTCTACCATAACCCCCCCAATTCAGTTCCTGCCCAAGAATGTATTATTTTTGTATCACAATCTGTTGCCCCTATAGTTCTTTGTAGCCTCCCCTTCCACCCCTCCCCAGAAGATTTATCTCCATTTGTTGCCCCCCCCAATATTTTCTCCCAACTTGTCACCACCAAAATGCTCTACATTCCCAATAATAGTTTTCTCTCCAATTCTTGCCTCCCCACAAAATATCTGTCCCCCACCCAAAAATCTGCACTGCCCCAAGAACATTCATTACAAATATTATATTGTTGAATGTATATACAGCTTCCCTCCCATCAATAAATAGCCATTTGGACACTTATAAATAATATTAAAAATAATGTACTTAATCATTACAAATAGATAATAAGACAAATCCCCCTCCCCCACAAATTACCATTATTATATTATTAAATTCATACAGCTTCCCTCTCATATTCCCTGGGTGACTAACAAACAACATTAAAAACAGTGCATTCAGTAATTACAAATAAATAATATACTAGGGACGCCCCCTTTATATGATTTTTCATTTTTTGTATATTGTTTTTCTCTGTTTATTTTCTCTGTTTGTTCCCTGCTCTGGGATTGAAAATGTCCAGCTAAGAGAGGGATATAAATACTGCGAATATTATTATTAGTAAGGCAAGACCCTACCCCCGCCCCCAATTATCATTATTGTATGATTCAATTTGTAACAGCTTCCCTCCCATATTCTTCGGGATAGCCTCAATATTAAAAAAAACCCGTATTTAATAATTACAAATGGTAAGGTGGGCAACACCCCCCAAAAATCCTCTCCACCAGAGAACACCCCCTTTTCTCTCTCTCGATTGCTACGCCCACTCCCCAAAATAAAGCTGCGCCCCTTCACAAAAGAAAAAGAAAAATCCTGCCTCTCGATTTGACAATATATATGCATATACATGAATACAACGACGCCCAGCGGCCGCCCTCACCGCCGCGGTGGGAGATGTGCCGGCATCGGAAGCGGTGGCGCTTGGGTCGGTGGAGCAAGCCCGGGTACTTCAGCAGCAGCGCCGAGGTGAAGAGGTAGCCGCCCAGCGTGCAGAGGATGTAGAAGACGACCGACATGGTCGCTCCTCCTCAGGCGGCCGAGGAGGAATGGAAGACGGCAGGCGCCGAGTGCTGCGGAAACGCAGCCCCTCTCGCCTAGTACCGCCCGCTCCCTCCTGAGCGGGGGTCTGAGGCGACCGGCCACCGCTCCCTTGTCTTTTCTCCGGACCGCCAGGGAGCTCCGCCCACTCCGGCAGCGCATGCGCCAGTCCCACTTGCGGTTGGTGGGGGGGGAGTGATGATGATGATAAGGATAGCGGTGATGGAGGTGGGAGAGTAGGCGCGAGCGCGCTCGGCGCGCTGATTGGTCGGCGAAGCGCGCGGTCCGACAATAACGATTTTAGCGCGGAGCGGCGAAGAATGTTGGCGGCGGCGGAGGAAAGAAAGGGATTGCTGGGGTTGGCGGTTGCGATGGCTCCCATGTGACGTCATGGGCCGCGGCCAATCCAGTGTGTGAGGTAAATCTGAAATAACGGTGACTCTTCCCCTCCTCGCGCTTTAGAATGACGAATTTCACCAACGTTTAAGGAATAATAATTAACAACATGTTAAAACAGTAGTGCCAATAAAGCTTAGTATTTCTAAGATAATAATGATAATAATATTGGGTAGTATTCAGTGTTCATCTTGCTCAGACAAGAACCATGGAAAAGAAGGAGCATGACTTTGATTTAAGTCCATCAGTTTCAATGGGGCTGCTCGTGAGTAGAACTTAGATGGATACGACCCATTACCGTTACTGATGTTATTTCCAATTCTTACTCGCCCTTCACCATAAGGTGCCAGGGTGGAGTTGCAGGAGTCTATAAAGTATCTTCTTAGCCATTCTTCATTTAAAAAAAAGCTATTTAATTAAGGCCACACTAAGATTTATACTTTTGGGCAGTGTCATATACAAAAGATATTCAACAGACTTGCACACGACAATTACTGTATTAATTCATCCTGACTAAGACACCCCCATTTGCTTATGCTACATAGACACATGCCCAAACCTTTAACTCCATAATAAGGTTTTAATAGACTAAAACAGACCAACACAGACCCTAAGCAGTAGATAGGTAGCCGTGTTGGTCTGCCATAGTCAAAATAAAAAAAATCCTTCCAGTAGCACCTTAAAGACCAACTAAGTTAGTTCTTGGTATGAGCTTTCGTGTGCATGCACACTTCTTCAGATACACTGAAACAGAAGTTGCCAGATCCTTCTATATAGTGAGAAGGTGGGGAGGGGTGTTACTCAGAAGGGTGGTGGGAATGGGAGATTGGCAGATAGCTGAGGGAGGCTGTTGACGACTCTTAACGACTGTAATAGGTCTTACAGGAAAAGGCAAGGGGTGAGAAGATGAGAAATGGTTTAGTCATGTATAGTGAGATAAGAATCCAATGTCTTTGTTCAGCCCAGGTCTTTCCATGGTTTTAAGTTTGGTAATGAGTTGTAATTCAGCAGCTTCTCTTTCCAGTCTATTTCTGAAATTCCTTTGTAGTAAAACAGCTACTTTGAGATCTTGTATAGAATGTCCTGGGAGACCCTAAGCAGTCACTCTATTAGGTGCAGCTATTATTTAGTCCAGGATGCAAAAGAGGCTGTGATTAGTATGGTAATTCTAAGTTAACATTTTTTGGGGAGTGTATTTTACTTTTAGTGATCATGTTCTGGCTCAATAGCTCAGTCGGTAGAGCATGAGACACTTAATCTCAGGGACACGGGTTCGAGCCCCAGGTTGGGAAGAAGATTCCTGCATAGCAGCAGATTGGACTAGATGACCCACACGGTCCCATCCAATTCTACAATTCTATGATGCTCTATGTGAGCAGAAGCTTCTGAGAACAGCTGCCCTTGAGACTGACCCAGAAACTCCAGCGGGTGCAGAATGCCGTGGCGAGACTCCTTATGGGGTCTTCGCTGCGAGATCACATTCATCCGGTACTATACCAGCTGCATTGGCTCCCGGTGGAGTACAGGATCAGGTTTAAGGTGCTGGTTTTAACCTTTAAAGCCCTATACGGCGTAGGACCCTCGTACCTACGGGACCGCCTCTCCTGGTATGCCCCACAGAGGAACCTACGGTCTGCAAATAAAAACATCCTGAAGGTCCCAGGCCTCAGAGAGGTTAGGCTGGCCTCAACTAGAGCCAGGGCTTTCTCGGCTGTGGCTCCAATCTGGTGGAACGCTCTGTCACAAGAGACTAGGGCCCTGTGGGACTTGACATCTTTCCGCAGGGCCTGCAAGACAGAGTTGTTCCACCAGGCCTTTGGTCAGGGCCCAGCCTGACTCCCTCCTCTGGCAACCTGCACAGAACTTTGCTTAAAGGTTGCCATTAATTTGATTTTAATTAATTTTTATAATGAAATGTTTTTAGAATGTTTGATTATTTGATTGTTTGATTATTTGATTGTTGTTAGGCGCCCTGAGCCCGGCTTCGGCTGGGGAGGGCCGGATATAAATAACAACAACAACAACAATAATAATAATAATAATAATAATAATAATAATAATAATAATAATTATGTATGATGCCATTGCTCTTTATTCCTGCCAGCCCTTCCTCAAAACCTACCTTTTCCATGAACACTTCAACACAACCCTCTGCTTCCCAAACTCTACTGCAGGTGTAGCTTAAAGTGCCCTTCGGGTATCCTTGGACTACAACTCCCATCAGCCCTAGGCAGTATTGGCCAACAGTCAGGGATGATGGGAGTTGTAGTCCAGCAACATCTGGAGGGCACCATGTTGGATACCACTGCTGCCCTGTAACAAAGCATTGTCCTGTATAACAGAAACAACCATAAATAGTTTCCTTTCCTCTGTTTCACTTGTGGACAGATTCTAGTTTGTAACCTCCTTGGGACAGAGACCTTTCCTCCTGAACTGTGTCCCAAACCACCATGCAAACTGACACCAGCTTATCAATAACTTAAAGAAAAAAATCAATCTGATCTGGTTTCCCCAAAGAGGCCAAGGACATCTGCAGCACTTCCAACATATTTCTGTTCAAAATGAAACACTGATGTTCCATAACTTTCAGTTAATTGAAGATTATTCTTTAGGGAAGCTGAAATACCTTTATTCCCAACTTTAATTGTGCTGAGAGCCCCCTAGTGGGCTAGCCCAAGCAACTGCAACTGTGTGGTTCCTTGAAATGCAAGGGCTTCCACAAGCGAGCCTCAGATGTGAATGACAGGAATTATTCCATAGGATTACAAATCCCTTCATAAACTGCCCTTGCATGTTCAGCCAAATCTCAAATACTGGATGCACAGCAGCGGGGGGGGAAACCTTAGGCCTGGGGGTTAATTGCGGCCCTTTATGGCTCTCCACAGGCCACATCTTTCTTTGAGTGCCTTTGCCTAGCTGGAATGCGTCCTTGAACTGTGATAATGTTTCTTGCTTGCCTGGTTGGTGAAATGTACAGTAGTGCCCCGCAAGACGAATGGCTCGCAAGACGAAAAACTCGCTAGACGAAAGGGTTTTGCGGTTTTTTAGCTGCTTCGCAAGACGAATTTCCCTATGGGCTTGCTTCGCAAGACGAAAACGTCTTGCGTTTTTTGCAAGTTTGTTTTCTTTTTCTTAACACCGTTAATACAGTTGCGACTTGACTTCGAGGAGCAACTCATAGAACGCGGTGTGGTAGCCTTTTTTGAGGTTTTTGGTGATTTTTGAAGCTTTTCCAAAACTTTTCCGACACCGTGCTTTGCAAGACGAAAAATTCACTAGACGAAAAAACTCGCGGAACGAATTAATTTCATCTTGCGAGGCACCACTGTATGTGTAGAAACCGCTGGCATTTTCAAGGTTATAATGTAGCATACATTACAAAGGCAAAAGTCTTTAAGAACTTGCCATAGTTTGCTGTGGTCGACACAGTCAAATGCTTTTGCGTAGTCAAAGAAGCAGTAGTAGATGTTTTTCTGGAACTCATAGGTTGTTCCTTTATAGCTGCAGCTGTGCTGCTTGAATTTGGCACCTTCCCTGTTGTGTTGCTTTCAGCAGGGATTAGAAACACACAGCAGCGATCAGGGGTCCAGAGCATATCCAGTCCCTCAACAAAACAGCACAGCAGGGTAAGGTGTTGAATTCAAGGCACAGCAAAAAAAAAAAAAAAAGAACATTCCTTTGCAGCTGTGACTTACCATAATCTGCCCTGTACCCAATGTCATATCATGGCAGGTTATAGACAAGTGGGTATGGCTTGACCAGATCAGCCTTGTGGGCCAAACAGGGAGAGCAGGAAAGCCAAATTAGGCCTGAAGGCTCAAGGTTTCCAACTGCTGACAATCCCTCACTTGGTTACCTGTGTAGACCCCATCCTGGTCACTAGGTGGGCGGGTTAGATTACTGTTTTCTTTTTAAGGTCCTAAATGACTAAACACAGGCTTATATCTGCAGGTGTGCCATAAAACTGAACAAACATTGTGGGATTATTTGCAAGAGTGCACCAAAGCCTTTGGCTGTTTTCTGCAGGAGAAGCAGGTGGAGCCACAGTGAAGAGAGGGAGAAAAGGACAGCTCAATTTGAACAAGGACTTGCATAGTCCAAAAGGTCATTGGCAGGCCTTGCTCCTCTTTTGAAGGCAAAGGTTCAAGGCCAGGAATGTGCATAGATTAAATAAAAAGCAAAAAACATCTGACCAGGCCAGAATATTTCCCAATCATGTTTGAATAATTGTAACATGCTATTCCACATCTGGAATTAGCTGGAAGTCCAAACGACAGAGCAGCAAAAAAACAACAACAGTGCCCTTTGTTGTTGCAACACTTTAAAAGAATTGCTGATGTTTAAGAAGTTTTTAGTTCAAGTTCTGCTTTTTTATATATAAAAAAGATCTGTCCACATAAAATATCTGTTTCCTAATGGTCTGTGTTTTACCTTCTTACCCCTTCCCCTTTTGTCAAGCAGGAGACAATTAGCTGCCAGATGTATGTTTTACCAGCTTCAGCCAAGATTGCCTTTTAGCAGCTTTGATTGAATCACCTTTTATAGAAGATGGACATGACATCCACACTTCAGTCCAATCCTTTGGCTGTCTACTCGGAAGTAAGTTTCATTGAATTCAGTGGCATTTATTCCCAGGAAACTGGATAGAGGATTTGGAAACTTCAGTTGGTCCAAAGGGAGGTGACCAGAATTTCTAGGGGCACCTGATGACTGGAGCATATAATTCTAGACTTGTGCTAGATCCAATTATTACCCACAAGGATTCTTATATAAAGCTGGCCACATTTTAAGATCTATTTTGGAGGCCCCGCTCCCTGCATGAATGATCAAAGTGACTAAACACAAGAGACAGGGCCTTTTCAGTAGTGGTGCCGATGCTTTGAAATGCCCTCCCTGTGGTGACTTGCCTGGCCCTGACATTTTCCGGAAAGAAACAGAAATTATGCAAATAGGCATTTACCATCTAGTTCTGCTGCTGTTTTTAACTGCTGCCTTTTATGGTTGGTTGCTTCTAATCCTTTTTAAAGTGCTTTATTTGTTCTTTATCACATCATTGTGTCCCACTTTTTTTAAAGCGGCTCTGAGTATTTATTGGTAAAAGAGTGGGATATAAACATTAAATAGTAATAATAATAATAAATAGCATCCAGAACATCCTTTAATGCAGCACATTTTAGCTGATTTTTCATATCATCTCTCTTTGCATCCCCATCCTCCTAAGAGCAAACTCCATCAGCCCCAGCCAGCAGAGTCAGGATATACTTCAATATGTTGTCGCAGCCACTTGAATACAATATAAAACAGTAATGACTTAAGAGCAGGTCTTATGTTTTATTTTTCCTTTCTTCATCTTGATCTACAGACCTTTACAAACTAGAACTTAATTTGGCTCCGGCATTAATATACCCCACCAATCCAGTGTCTCTGATAGGACTTGGCACATACATATGGTTTCAACACCAGGACTTTTTAAGTGCAATAAAATCAAAGCAGTGATTGCTGTGTGAATTCCAGCTGTTGGTAATCAAAATCCATCACTTAGATTGGGGGGAGGGGGGAGGGAAAGAAAATACTAAATTCCAAAGCCAATTCAACTTGTGTGGTCAAGGAAGTCCTATTGTATCACAGCTTTTAATATTCCTCGAAGGACCTTGTAACTCATCAGTTGCTGGTTTTCCTTTGGAGGGAAGGACGGTCCACGTTCCGTCACATAGGCATAAGGAAACCGAAGAACCCACAGTCCATCAGAAGGAAGTTTTATCTCTTGTTTCTCAGGGTAAAACACAGGGCAAGGAGGTGGCCCTGGCTGAACCTAGGAATGAAAGAGAAACAAACATAAACAAAATCTCCAGACAGGTAGCTGTAGCAAAATGACAAGTCTCTCATAAGAAAAGCCTACTGGATCAGGCCAATGGCTCATAGCTACCCAGATACCTATGGGAAACCAGGATTCAAGCACAGGAGCAACTCTCCCCTCCTGTGGTTTTGCACTACTGGTATTCAGAAGCATACTACTTGCTCCAACTGTAGAGGCAGAGCATAGCCATCATGGCTTGTAGCCTTATCCTTCATGAATTTGCCCAGTCTTCTTTTAAAGCTATCCACTTCTCAGCCTTGTGGCTAAGATCAAGGGTAGTGGTCTAAAGACACCCTGAATACAAATAAAGGTAACATGACATAAACCAGGGGCAAGGAAGCATTTCCACCCCAAGGGCCACATTCATTCGTGGGGAACCTTCTGAGGGGCCACGTGTGAGTCGTGGGTGGGGTCACAGGCAAAAGTGAGTGATCTATGGATGTGACTCTCAGGCTACACTCTAGCCATGCAAAAGTCAGGGGCTTCTACATAAGCCCACTCTATCCAGGCAAACAAGAGGTATTGCCACTCTCCCAGGACACATTCCAGTCAGGCAAAAGCACTGCAAAGGGTGTGGGGCCTGGAGAGAGAACCCCAAAGGCCACAGAGAGAGCGAGAGCTGGAGGTCTTAGGTCCACTTCAGGAACTGAAGTTTCCCAAACCCAGCCACGATGTGTGATACTGAAATGGCAAGACTATCAGTGCCTCCAAACAGGCAAAATTCACAAAGCTATTTGATCTGCCCTCCGCTTCCAAAGAACTGCCCTACTCCCTGGGCCAGTCACCCCCTCTTAGCCAAACCGACTGTGCAAAGATAAAAACTGCAGGGGAACTATGACCACAAGCCTTGGAAAGGTAGGATGTAAATCTAAGAAAGACATTTAGTACAGGCCTAGCATTCTGCTGCTGCTATGGATTACTACTACTCATGTTCTAAGAACAGTCACTAAAACACATGTTGAAATACTGATACGTCAGTTGCTGCAGTTATCTTGTGAAGACTTATTATACTGCGCAGCCTTCCCCTGACCTATAGAACCAGACCCTGCCATGTGTGCTAAGAACAGCCAATGGCCTATCTAGTCCAGCATCCTGTTCTAACATATGCCAGAAACCCAAAAGTAGGGCCTCAGCACAATACACTCCAGCTTTTCTATAATCTTCTCACCTGTGGCGTCAGTACTATCTGCAGTGGAGCATCAGGCACCACAACAAAGAGTCTCATCAGCTGAGCATAGTGCGGCTTCAGCCCCCGCCCCGGGTTGGACGACAGGATGTACAGGGGCATGTCGGAGTTGAGAGCCTTGAGAGCCGATTCCTTTGGCCCCCCTCCCATCACCTTCATGACCTTCTCGGGGCCTGAACACATGAACCTCCGGCCGCGGGCATCCTCGTATTCGAACCCCACAAAGGCCCGGGCCACATCATCCCGCCGCCTCCCTCTGCCCATGACGACTGCGCTCCTTTTCCCGGGGACAGCCTTGTTAGGAGCCGGCCAGGAATTCGTGTCCAGCTCCCCCTCCTCTTCCGTCCGTGTCCGGATGACAATGTCCCAAGGCATTAGGTAATTCGTTCCCAGGATGAAACCCTGCTGGTCTAAGCCAGTGTGGAAGTTGTAAGCCTTGGCAGGGCCGAGTTTTACCAGCGACCAGCTGGAAAACTTGGGCAGGAGGCCCTTGGGGCAATTGGAGTGGAGCATCCCTGGCAGATACTCAACCGTCGAGGCTTGGCGGTCAACCAAACTGGGCCTCTTCTCTCCTTTGGAGTCAGCTGCCTGCCCATGAGACTCTGTGTTGTTCCCTCCGCCCTGAGGGTCGGCTGGGTAGGTCCCCAGGCTGTCTGTGGACTGGCCCAGACTGAGCGCTAAGCTCAGGCTGGTGCTCTCCCCCTGAGTCTGCGGCTCCTTCTCCTTCAGCTTTTCGGCTTCGCCCTCTGGAGGGCTGGGCGACGTCTCATTCTTTGCCGGTGCTGGATCCGGAGTGCTTGGCTGGAAGATGGGGAAGTTGATGTGGTCCAGTTTCCCACAGCATTTCTCTTCCAGCAGCTAGGAAAGCAAAAGAAAGGGGTAGAAATGAGAAGGTTTGCAACCTGGAGCTGGGTGGGGAACATTGTTCAGCTTGAGGGTCGTGTTTCCTTGTAGGTAACCTTCTGCGGGGCTGCATAACAGTGGTGGATGCAAAACAGATGCAAAAGCAGGTAGAGCAATGGATGAGATTCCTATCTTTGTAACACAGGCCATAGCCCAGTCATGCATAAGGCAGCCGTATCTGCACACAGACACACACACCCCTCCATCCTTCTAGGTGAGCAAGGGCCATTGTTCCCCTTCAACCAGGCTTTGGTCGTCGGTTTAATTATTTACTGGTGTTTTATCTTGTATTTTATTCTGTGAACTGCCCCAATTATAATAACAATTGTCCCAGCCCAACAATGCGTTCAAGCCAGGCAAAAACAACTAATGGGAATGTGGCCCAAGGGACAGGGGTGACTCGGGGAGAGTCCTGAGGGCCAAACAGAGGGACACAGAGAGCCACACCTGGACCTGGGGCCACAGGTTCGCCACCCTTGCGATATAGAGATGCCTCCAGGAACATGCTGTGTAAAAGCCCAAGGCCTGGAAGCTGGGTATCCAAAGGCTGCTGGGAGGTTGTGCCCCCCTCCCTCCTGGGCAGCAAAGGGAAGATGCACCTGGCCCCACTCTTTAGTTTAAAAAGGGGTGGGAAATCTACTGCCCCTGGCCTAAGTACAAAAGCCCTCTGTAAGCAATCGGCTTAAAGCTTTGGGCAAGAGCGATCTAACCCTTTCCTTGCAACTTGCTGGGGGGAGACGAAGAGGGAAGCAGGAAAAGCACAGGGGTGGGCCGGCAGAAGGAAGAGGGGAAGGCAGGAAGCTGCCCACTTGCGGCCCAGATTCCAGCTGCAGAAGGCAGCCCCTGACCGATTACCCCAGAAGGAGTGTGGCTCTAAAGAGGGATGAAAAGGCCCACACAATGACAAGCCTTCAGCTGTTAGTTTACCCATCTATCTAACAACTGTATCGGCAAGAGGAAGGTGACAAATAATTACCTGATAGAAATCATAATTTGCTGCTTTGATGTCGAATGGGTCATCCCGGGGTGCTTGTTTCCTCCCACAGTTGCAGGTGCCAGTGGAGCGAGCTCGGCTGTTATGGTACAGGACAGGTGGGTTCCTGTCTGGTTCAGGTTTCTCCCCTAAAAAAGAGAGCCACAGAAGGACAACTTCCATCAGTTGGTTCCTTTGACTTCTTTGCTTCTTTAAAAGCTTTGAACAACACAGAATCCAGAAACTTGAGAATCATAACCCCACTTTTTTGCAGTCCAAAAAAACCCATGCATTTTGGAAGTGATGCAAGCCCTTTTTATCCCGGAAAACATTTGTTGCCACAGATTTTATTCAAAAGGGTGCTTGTCATTATACTGAATATTTTGTATTTGCTTCTAATGCAGATAGGACAGATTAAAGACCCCTAAGCCTGTGTGTGTCTATCCATCCATATATGTGTATATAGAAAGATGTGACATGCTGAAAGTTTCTCCTTTCAGTTAGGGATCCCCCACTCTGGAAGTTGAACATGTAGCAGGAAATGATTGGACAATATTGTGAAGGACAATGAGGGCTAGAAACCTAAAAGATTAGCAAAAAGTCTCTGCCTTCCTGCCTAGTGCGATCTGGCAGAGCCCATTTCCAAACTTGTGTGAGTGTATATTAAGTGAGATGCATATGCAAACAAATAGAAAATTGGGAGTGGAGGAAGGAAGACAGTCCAGACCATGAGCTTCTAAACCCCGAATGACCTGAACTTACCTGATTTCGGAAGCAAGTGAAATTTATGCACACAATGCTGGTCGGTCAAGCTCCTCTCCTCACACAGCTGGTGCCCGTTGCTCCAGAACTTGTAGCAGTCTTCATGCAACTGCAGGGCGTACTTGTGAAAGGCTGGTCCCCGGGCGTGCTGGCTGTAGACCCGCAAGGCCTGGGCCAGCTGGTTCTTGTGGACAGTCATGGTATAGTTGTGGGGCAGGTTGGACTGGTAGGCACTGTGGGCCATGGGGAGGGCCTTCTGGCAGCGGTTCTCTGAGAACTTGGTGTCAATGTCCAGGTAGCCTTCCAGAACCTTGATGCTCCCCATGATTTTGGAGGTCAGCTCCCCGATGGCCGAAGATGGGTCGCTGTCCTTGCCTTCAATGGCCACTTCGTACAGCTTCAGGGCTGTGGCCACCCACTTCTGGTAGGTGGGCAGCTCAAAGTGGGAAGGCTGCGGGTTCCTCCCTACACTGTCGTCAAAGCCCTTCTTGCCCAGGACCAGCTCCACGTGCTGGAAGAGGAACTCCTTCAAGGTGCAGTCCACCAGCTGCCCCGAGGAGCTGGAACTGCTGCTGCTGCTCTCCACGTGGAAAGACAGCTGCTGTCTCCCGTGCCGCATGGCCTGGTACCTCCGAGGCCCAGCCAAGGCAGGCGCCAGCGAGGCCTCCGCCTCCCGGGTGGTGCAGTTGCTCCGCAGCTGGTCCAGCAAGACAGCAATGGGGTCGTCGCCCTCTTGTGCCCCGCCGGCCACGATGTAAACAAAGGCCTGGTTGGCCGGGACGGTGAAGAGGCAGTTGATGCTCTGGTTGGTCAAGACCCGGCTCTTGCGGAAGATGCGGTAGATCTGGTCCTCCAGGGCATGCTGGAGTCGCCGCTTGGGAGAGTGCTTCTTCGCGGGGGGCTTTTCCAGGTGCCCACAGAACTCCTGCCCCCTGCCGGGCGCGGGCTCCACCTTCAGGGCTCCGTTGAGCTGGAAGAGGAAGAGGAGGCGGGGCGGGCAAGGCCTGCAGTTGAGCTTCCAGTCCTTGCCAACGGGGCAGTCCTTGATAGCAGCCTTCAGAGAGGGCAGCACCTTCTGCCGCAAGCCGTCCAAGGCTCGGAAGACCCGGTCGTAGGTGATGTCGAAGGAGCAGGTGGGGTGGACCATGAGCAGGATGTGGCAGACAGAGAAGAGGTAGAGGAGGCTGAGGCAGTGGAGCTTCTCCTGGTGCTTCCAGAACTCGTGGGCCTCGGCGTGGGGCAGCTGGGAGCCGCCCGGGGCCAGGAGGTGAGCCCCCAAGCTGCCAGGCCCTCGGGCGTCCCCCATGGCATCCAGGTCCTTGCAGGCTTGCAGAAGCTGGTGACTGTCGCAGATGGACGTGAGGACCAGGTAGAGCACCTTGCAATCCTGGCTGTAATAGGCTTCCAGGAGGTTGTAGTCGCCCTGGGAAGAGGAGGCGGAGGAAGAGGAGGCGGAGGAAGAAGCGGAAGCGGAGGAAGAAGCCGAGGGGGAAACGGTTCCTGGGTCTGCGCCGCCGCCGCCGCCGCCACCTTCCCCTGCTCCACTATCAGTTCCTCTAGCGGAAGATCTGGCCTCGCCGCCGCGCTGGAAGAGGGGGAAGACTTGCCTGTCGCACACCGTGTTCACCAAGGCCGCCTTCTCCGAGCTGAGCTGCAAGGCGGTCTTCCCGAAGATCCCCACCACGCAGACCTCCTCTTCCTCCCCCGGGGTAACTACCCCGGGGGCGACGCTGCTGCTGCTGGTGGTGCTGGTGGCAGGAGCAGCGGGGGCGGCAGCGGCAGCAGGAGCAGCGGCTGCAGTGCTGGCGGCGGGGGTGGCGGCAGCAATGCCAGCGCTGCTGCTGCTGCTTCCCCGCTCCGCTCCAGCCAGCAGCAACTCATGCAAGCCCACGGGGCCTTGCACCGCCGTCGCGCCCACCATCCTCGCCTTTTGCAACGGCACCGCGAGCCTCCCCGCAGGGCTGTTTTGTCGCCCCCCGGGAGCAGCCGCCGTCCGAAGCCCGGGAAGCACGAAGGAAGAAACTGCGCAGGCGCGGGGAGGAAAAAGAACGCGATATGTGTCGAAGCAGCAGCCAATAAGCCGCCGCGGCTAGAAAGAAAAGGCCTTCTGCGAACGTAGAGATGGGAAAAAGTGAAGAGGGATACTCCCAGCGTCGGAAGGCGAGATTTCCCCTGTTGTTTCCACACTCCACCCCTTCGTTTTGTCAGGTTGCACCCTAGGCAGGCTTACTAGGTGTCTAGCCCCGCGGGCTTCCCATTAAAGGAAGGAGAACCCGCGGGGACTGCATCATTCCGCACCACTGAACGTGTTGACAGGGGTTAATGGAATTCTAATTCTAATAATAATAATAATAAATGGAAATAAATAAATAAATAAATAAAGGGAGGGAGGGAGGGAGGGACCCAAAGGGTCATCTAGTCCCAACCCCCTTGCAATGCGGGGTTGATGGGAGCTGCAGCCCAGCTACCTTATTGAATTATTGAATTATTTATTTTGGTTAAAATAAATAAATAACAGCAATATAACAGCTTGCACGTCTTGGTTTTCGCGGGATGGGGACGGGGATCGAGGATTCCGTTCCCAAGGACCCTCCCAAATCCTGCTGCCAACACAGCAGGCAGGAGACAAAGGGGGAAAAAAAGGTCTGCAAAGTCAAGCCAGAAGGTGGAAACGTTGTGAGAGTCTGCTTTTAAAGTCTATGTTTGAAACAAGTGAGGGCAGGGAGGCGAAGGACTCTTTCCTTGCACATGCTCAGACATCACTATGAAGGCGCTGCGTCCTGGAACTGCCCTTCCTCTTTTTGCGAACCTCCGAATGGAGCACGTGACCTGCTACAGGCAGGGTGTTGCCGTAAGCGCGCGCCCTTCTAAGTCAACGTGCACAGGATTGGGCCCTTAAGCATTGCACATGTGTATAGCCTTGTGCGATCACTGCAGATGGTGACAGCAGTCACGAAATTAAAAGACGCCTGCTCCTTGGGAGAAAGGCGATGGCAAACCTAGACAACATCTTGAAAAGCAGAGACATCACCTTGCCAACAAAGGTCCGTATAGTAAAAGCCATGGTTTTCCCAGTAGTGATGTATGGAAGTGAGAGCTGGACCATAAAGAAGGCTGATCGCCGAAGAATGGATGCTTTTGAATTATGGTGCTGGAGGAGACTCTTGAGAGTCCCATGGACTGCAAGAAGATCAAACCTCTCCATTCTGAAGGAAATCAGCCCTGAGTGCTCACTGGAAGGACAGATCCTGAAGCTGAGGCTCCAATACTTTGGCCACCTCATGAGAAGAGAGGACTCCCTGGAAAAGACCCTGATGTTGGGAAAGATGGAGGGCACAAGGAGAAGGGGACGACAGAGAATGAGATGGTTGGATGGTGTTCTTGAAGCTACTAGCATGAGTTTGATCAAACTGCGGGAGGCAGTGGAGGACAGAAGTGCCTGGCGTGCTCTGGTCCATGGGGTCACGAAGAGTCGGACACGACTAAACGACTAAACAACAATAGCCTTGTGCAGCTTTTCATATGCTAGCAACATATGATCTAAATTCCCTGAATTCCCCACTTATTTCTTCCCGCGCACCTGTTGACAGATGCAGATGTGTGCTCGGCGATTGTCATTAAAGTACTTTTTAAGAGCAGGGCTGGGGAACCTGTGAACCTCCGGAAGTTGCTGGACTCCAACTCCCATCAGTCCCAGCTAGCATGGCCAATGGTCAGTGATGATGGTAGTTGTAGTCCAACACCTACAGCGCTACAGTTCACCACCTTAGAAGCAAGACAGAAAGGTCCGAAGACAGAGGCTACGTATCTTGCCCAGACTGAGCAAAAAGGTAGAACTCTGCACGATCTGCAGTGCAGCAACTAGGTTCCAACTCCCAACAATTTATCAAAAGCAAGTAAAGTAGTTCTCCAGCACAGCTTGCCTTATGACAAATGCCTATCAACCTCAATGATTCTCTCCTGTAAGACTATAAATATGTATTGGTTGCTTTTCACCATGCCTGTTGCGTCGCTATACTGGCCACCTTTAATGTTTTGTCTTTAAATTGGTGAGCTGCCATAACTCAAGTGCAGATCTGCACAGAGCAGGCATCCCCAAACTCGGCCCTTTTGGGACTACAACTCCCATCATCCCTAGCTAACAGGACCAGTGGTCAGGGATGATGGGAGCTGGGGGTGCCTGGCCCAGAGGCATGCATGTTATGCCAATGGATAACAGTAGATTAGCAACGCTCACCTGAGCCAAGCCACCGATTTACATGTGGCTCTGGTTAGTGTATCCCACAAATCTAAAAGTTTGCTTACCTCTTTAGGTAAGCCCATTATCCACTATTTGGTTATAGCACATAGGAAGTGCTGACTCTGTAAACACACAAGACGTAACCGGCTGTACTTTTGAATAAATAAGATATACTATTCATTGTATCGAATTGTAGATTTCAATGGAAGTCTCATAAAGTTTACTGCAATCACTACTATGCTATAAGATGCACTATCCTGTAATATTACATATGAGCCTGCTCTACTGATGAAGCCTAGGATGGCGAAACAAGGCTAATATTCCAGAAATCCTTGTCTTAGACTCTGTGAAAGAATTCTGTGGAACTGAAACAACCCTTCATGTGGATTATTGGACTCTTTGAACAGACAGGTGGAATAGATACTTTTACATGTATGGACCTTATGCATGAACTGACTAGAGAATTAACTGATCCACTGGGTCTTCTGCTTTTTTCATTGTATTGTAGATTTCAACAGAAGTCTCATAAAGTTCAATGAATAGTATACCTTATTTATTCAAAAGTACAGCCGGTTATGTCTTGTGTGTTTATTGAGTATGTTTCACGTAACCATAGGTTTGCTGTTGTCCTGCTGACTCTGACCACACATTAGTCAGCCAACTCAGCATCCTCTTCACTGACTGGCAGCAGCTCTCCAGGTTTGAGACTAAAATTCCTCTCCCCCCCCCCCATCTATCTGGAGATGCTGGGGACTGAACATGGGACCTTCTGCATTGCAGTGCTGATTGATTTACCACCGAGCTACAGCCATTTCTTGAAGCATACATCAACCATGTAAATGGACTACCAGGTGTCGTTGGCTACCACTTACCATATTTTTTTGCCCTATAGGACGCACTTTTCCCCCTCCAAAAATGAAGGGGAAATGTGTGTGCGTCCTATGGGGCGAATGCAGGCTTTCGCTGAAGCCTGGAGAGCGAGAGGGGTCCGTGCGCACCGACCCCTCTTGCTCTCCAGGCTTCAGGAAGCTATCCGCAAGCCGTGGGAGAGCTGCGCGAAGTTGTGCAGCTCTCCCACGGCTTGGGGAGAGGTGCCTGCACCCGAAGCCTGGGGGCACGCTGAGCTCAGCACGCCTCCAGGCTTCGGGCTTAGCACAGCTCTCTGCAAGCCGTGGGAGGGCTGTGTGAAGTCGCGCAGCTCTCCCACGGCTAGCGGAGAGCTTGCCTGCACCCAGAAGCTTGGGGCGCGCTGAGCTCAGCACGCCCCAAGCTTCGGGCTTCGTGCAGCTCCCTAGGCTGCGGATAGCAGCCCGCTGCCTGGAGTGCTGGGCGCGCTGCAGCAGAGCGCCCCGCGCTTTGGGCAGACATCCACAGCCTGCTGCCCAGAGCGCGGGGCGCACTGAAGCTGCCGTTGGGGGGGTAATTTTTTTTCTTTATTCCCCCCCCCAAAAAAAACCTAGGTGCGTCCTATGGGCCAGTGCGTCCTATAGGGCAAAAAATACGGTAATACATTTCTGATGAGACCCATCATCTTGAACAATAACAAAACATTCTTTTCCAAAGAGAACATGAATGAGGAGCAGAACAAGAAAGCCAGCAGACTGCCATATTATTTTTTATTGAACTGATTTCAGTCCGCGCAGCTTTACAATATTTAGTTTCAAGTTGCTCCAAAATGTGCCACAGGTAGCTACAGAAGCTATTTGTCTTTGAAATGTGCAGGAGGTAGGCAGCAAAGCGATTGAATTGACACACGTAACAAACAGCAATAAAATGAGTAATGGGTAAGAAACGGATGCAGAAACACAGTGTAAACTGGTAAATAATTGGAACTAGGTGAGCTGGGTTACAGCTGTATAATGCAGCGGTGCATATGTAGATGTGTACATTTAGGAACACTTTAGCCTACTAGCCATCTCTACCTTAGCATTAAAGGTTCAGTCTTTTTTCTGGAATGCTCCATGTTTCAGATGGACAGTCTGAAGGGTGTCTGTTTACTCTGCAGCAGAGCTGGGGAGTCTATGGTCCTCCAGGTGTCACTAGATTCAAACGCCCTTCATCCACAGGCAGCTTAACCAATGGTCTGGAATGATGGGTGTTGTAGTCCAACACTGTCTGGCAGGACCACAGGGTCCAGATCCTTGTCTACAAAGCTTCACACCCCCCCCCCCCCAATTTTTTAAAGCTTCTCCCTGGGAACTTTTGTGAGGATGCTCATAAGAGGCCCCTGTCCTTACACATATGAACAATCGCCAATATTCCAAGCTACGCAAGAATGTGTCATAAGCATATCAGGAGAAAACTGGCGCCACTTGTGCGCATATGCTCACAATATCCCTTCAAAACACTAAGGCCACATTCTACACCATACATGTAAAACACATTGCTTCTCACAAATAATCTTGGGAACTGTACTTCTGGGAATAATACCTCTGTGGGGGTAAACTACAATTCCCAGAATTCTTTGTGTTTTTCGGGTGGGGAGCACCTGTGCTTTACATGTATAGTGTGGATCTAACCCAACTGCATCTAAAGAGTTATGTGCCCAAGAGTTGTTTACGACAGTGTCTGAATTGAAAGGATTGCTATCTAAGTTAAGGCATTTCCTTCCATTGCACCGCCAAGGCAATTTGATGCTGGCGCCCTTTCGAGCTGCTCATGGGCTTGATGCAAAAGCAGCATGTCAACGGCCCTGGAAAACTAATGAGCTGAAGCTTCCTTTTCGGGTCCTGCAAATTTACTTTGCCTTTTAATGCACTTGCAAGCAGACTCGAGGCAAACAATAAATTCTTCAGATTGCCGATACAGCTTTTTAGCTGAGCTGCTATGGTTTTTTCACTAGCTTTCCTCTGTTCGATGAATTTCCAGTTAAACAAGTTCTGGAGTTCTTCAAAACCCCCTCTGACCGAAGAGAGCAGGACTGATGAGAAGTCTGTACCCCCACAGAAAAGCATCATCATCAGCACTTTGAAAACAATAGCTGTCATCTTCAACCGGAACCTAGTCTCCATCTTACAGATACAATCTGTACATAATGGTACACTCTGTAAATAGCCCTAGGTGCTACTCACATTTTTCAAGGAGTGTTTGAATGACCAGCTGATGATTCCAACCTCTTCCGCCATGGCAGAACCTCATTGTCTCTCAGCAGACCAAGAGGGTGTCAGGAACGACTCAACATGCATCAGGATCTCAAACCAGAAGCAAAAACCTCATTTGAGGTTTGCTGAACATACAGCCTCTTTCGGTACAAAGGCATGTTAGACTTCCTCTGCAATTCACTTTTCCCCCTCAGAGAAAGGGGCATTTTCCCTTATTGAGAAAAACATATACTTCCCCCCTCTAAGAGAAGGTAAAAAGATATTCTTCATTATGGAGAAAACATACACAAATTCATGTGTACACATCCACTTTAGATGAAATTTCCAAGACTGACTGCCACACTTTTGAGTTTTAAGAACTTGGGAGTTTTTTTAAATGTTTCTCTCCCCAAATCTTTTTTAAAAATAGTAAATACTTTAAATATATATATATATAAACGTTTCAAGTAAGTTACAAATAAAACAAGGTTAGGAATGCCCAATTCCCCATGCAGGCATTTTATATCTTAAAGGTGTTTTATAGTGATAACCTCTTATTTGCCAATACGATGTTAAGCAAGGAGGGATGCTCTCTGGATGCTGCTGGGAATTGTAGTCCAACAAATCCAGAGGGCCACAACTTCCCCATCTCTGCCGTAAAGGAATAAAAATCGGGCTGGGGAAAAAATACTTATACTGTCTCTCCATTGTGTGTTTCACCTGGGGATGGTGAGCTCTGAGATGACGATGAAGATCATGCTTTCTTTTCCCCTCCCTGCTCCCAGTGTATTTTATTGAAAAATAAATTCCTTCCACATTAGTAGTGCCCATCAGCAGAGTCCAGAAAACCAGCATGGGGAACTGTAGGTAGGCAGGAGATGCACTGCTGACTTTGCTCCTCAAAGCTGCTTCCTTTAGGCAACAGGGATGGAGAGGGGCTCTTTGGGTGAGCCAACTGTCAAGAAAAGAGAGAGAGAGGTTTCAACTTTTCCTCCTGGCTGCAACTTCAGTTTTTGCGCCGTTCTGCCCACACTTCCTAAAGGCACTTCCTCTCCTCAGGCTAGAGTCCTCACTTCACCCCCTCCCTCAAGTTCTTTTGTACAGATGCAGAATGCATGTTAATTGTAGCAACACCTCTTGCTTGGGCTGGGGGACGATGGGGAGGGGTGTGTGCGTGTGTGCACAGGCAACCCCGCATTTACACGCGTTCAATATGTGAATGCGCATTACGCTGAACCCAGAAGTGACCCGAAAACGTCACAAAAAGGAGCGGAACGGGAAGGGGTGGGGTGGGAGAAGCTCTACTTGCAGGCTTTTTCAATGCCGTTTCAAATCCCGTATTTTTCGCTCTATAAGACGCACCCGACCATAAGACGCACCTAGTTTTTAGAGGAGGAAAACAAGAAAAGCCAGCAGACACGCTTGCTTGGTGCAGCTCTTTAAAGATAGAGTGGCTCTTACTGGCTTTTCCGGGAGGTGGGAGAAGGGACTGACGGGCTGCCCTCCGTCCCTTCTCCCACCTCCCTGAAAAGCCAGAGCAAGCTGCGCAGCTATCGTTGAATCCAGCAGAGCAAGAGGGAGAGCTGTGCAGCGGCTCTTGCTCTGCTGGTTTCCCAGCGAAGCAGGATGAGGGACGGAAGGAGCTCAATGTAAGGGCTCCCTTCCGTTCCTCCTCCTGTTTCGCTGGGAAGCCAGCAGACCAAGAGGCGCTGCGCAGCTCTCCCTCTTGCTCTGTTGGCTTCAGCAATAGCTGCGCAGCCTGCATTCACTCCATAAGACGCACACACATTTCCTCTTACTTTTTAGGAGGAAAAAAGTGCATCTTATGGAGCGAAAAATACGGTATTCACTTAAACATGGGGTGCCTCGGAACATAACCCCTGCGCAAATGGGGGTTGCCTCTGTGTGTGTGTGTGTGTGTGTGTGTGTGTATACACACAAGCACACAGACACACACATATACAGACGTGCAAAAAGCCTCTGTCTTTTGCAGTTGGAATGTAGACTAGTGTGCAAAAGTACAAATCACACCTCCATTCCTCCTCCCAATTTTGCCCCTAGCCTCCCCCCCCCCCATCCTGGCACATGGCTTGCGGCACATGGCAAGGGAAATGTGGCCCTTGTGGAGACGAGGTTCCCCACCCCTGACTTGGGAAGATGGGACTGTGCGTTCAAAGCCCCCTTTCAACACTTGCTTTGCCAAGCCAACAGAGAGCCTTGCCTGAAACTTGCGCCGCAGAGCCTGGGTCATGATGGGTGTAAGTCCTGTGCCAGTCTCCATGTTCTCTTTGTTGCTTAACGGGGTTCCTCCTGGGCTCCTGAAGCAGGGGAAGGGAAAAGAAAAAAGGGTACACGGTCTATGCTGGGAGCCATAAACTTGTGTTTTTTCCAGTAGGTTTGGTTAACTGGATTTATGTTTCGCTTCTTAGAGCAACATATCCCAAAGCAACTTACAGAAATAATAAATGCTTTCATAAAAATATGTCAATGTATTAAGACACAGAGGGAAAGCCTCCATTTATTTATTTATTTATTTTTATACCCCGCCCTCCCCAGCCAAGGCCGGGCTCAGGGCAGCTAACAAGCAATAATAAAAACAAGTTGAATGAATTCAACTTAAAAACAAGATTAAAATACAACATTAAAATTATTGGTTCTACCCAAATGCCTGAGGAAAGAAATAATGCCTTTGCCTGGTGCTGATGTGATGACAAGGTTGGCAACAGGTGGGTCTCCCCTGGGGAGACCATGCTACAAAATGGGGGCTACCACAGACAAGGCCCTGTTCTCTCATTGTCCTCACCCCGGAACTCCCTCAAATGACAACCTTGGGGTCTGGGCAGGATCATACAGTGAGCTAAAATAAAGAAAAAAGGGGGAGAATGACCCCCACTTCCCTATATAGATAGTTACCTCTCAATAGCGACTTTTCTCAAGTGTTTCCGGAAATCTAAGCTGCTTCTGCTAGGAGTGCTGGAGGGGGAAAAGAAGAGCAAACAGGAAAATTAAAATACAGATTTCCTAAGTGGACAAACGTTAACGCTGCACATAAAATCTGCAGAAAGGTCAGAGGTGCCTTACATCAAGTGACTTGTAACCCGAGCTTGTGGTCCTGAGGCTTTGGATTTCAGATTGATGCTTTGCAAGTCGGAGAGGGTGATTAATGCCTTGCGCCTCTCAAACGGCGATCTCCTCTGAAGAAAAGAAAGACTCGTTACTGCACCATACCTTCTGAAAGAAGCTTCAACACAGAGCCTTTGTGAGGAATTTTATCAAGGGGGCACAAAGTTTTTCTTAGGCCCTTTCCCTTCTTCATTATTCTTGTTTTTATCCTCTAAATCAGGGGTCGGCAAGGTTTATCTTGCCTGGGCCGGATTGGTCCTGCGGAGATCCCTCTGCTCTAAATAAACCCTACCAATATGTCTCTCCAACCCCACATTTCCTTGAAGTTTGGACATAACCTTACATAGCTTAAACTGCTGGTGACTTCAGGACAGTAAGAAATTAACTGCTTGTTGAGTTCTGGGGATGTTATTTTATTTTTTTAAAAAAATCATTTTTATTAAGTTTCCCATTTTAACAATCCAATCAAATCACATCGAATGTTCCAAATTATACAAATACATATCAAATAGTCCAAATATTCTGCCAAAATTATAATTTTTTTATTGGGACTTCCCATGCTTCAAGTTTTTATTTTATTTCTTACTTGCTATTCAAAATAATTTATTTCCCTACCTGGACAGGGATAGCCAAACCTTTGTTCTTCATGCTATGGTAACCTCTAGGTTAGATTACTGCAATGTATTATACGTGGAGCTGCCTTTGAAGGCTGTCCAGAAACTGCAGTTGAGGCCAAATTCAGGGGCCTGCCGTTGACTAGGGCAAGACAGTTTGAGGCTGAAATGCCAGCCCTGGCCCAATTGCATCAGCTACCGATTAGTTTTCGGGCTCAATTGAAAGTGGTGTTTTGTGTGTTTTTGTATTTTCAAAGCTTTATTTTTGTTTTAACTTAAGTATCGAAAAAGAATCATACAAGCTGCTACATTTTTGGTTACAGCCAAAATTATGTTAAAGATGTATGTTTTTTTACAAATCATATAAATAATCAAAATGGTTTTATACAACTACAAAGATAGCTTTCGTAACTCATGGAAATGACTCAAAAGTGCACAAACCTAATTAAGTTATTGCTGAAAATCTAAAATCAAATCTATTTGTCTGGTCTAACCCACTATCATATTGTTTTATTACACTCTCCCAAGATAAACTGGATCTTTGAAATTTTTAAAAATTTTGTTTTAAGATGTTCTGCAAACACTTTTGAAACTTACTTTGCAATAGAAAATAATTGAAAATCAATAAAAATTGAATTTGGAAAAAGAAACTACACAAATGCATAGCTAACTACAAAAACCTGATTCAAACTCTCAGATTTACAGTCATACCTCGGGCTGAATATGCTTCATGTTGAGCGCGTTCGAGTTGTACTCCACAGCAACCCGGAAGTAACGGAGCGCGTTATTTCCGGGTTTTGCCGCTCGCGCATGTGCAGACGCTCAAAATGATGTCACACGCATGCGCAGAAGCAGCAAAAAGCGACGTGTGCATGCGCAGACGTGCTGTTGCTAGTTACGTTTGCTTCTGGATGCGAACGGGGCTCCGGAACGGATCCCGTTCGCATCCCAAGGTACCACTGTATAAAACAACAAACAACCATTAAATAAACATTCCTTTTGAGCTCAAGGAATTCCCTTTGTTACTAATCAAATGGCTGGTTTTGACCTATAAAGCCTTATGCAGCTCAGTCCCCCCAATACACCAAGGGCCACTTTCCCCCGTATGAATCAACCTGGACACTGATTTGTTTAGTTTTGGCCAGTATTGTATCCCCTTCCGCTTGGCCCAATTTCACCCGGGTCCCATTCATTATGCTATTAATCAGTGTTTGAAAGTGGACCATTTTCTGCAGATATTTTTGTTTGTTACTGACACCATCACAACACCACACCTGTCCAGGTTACCGTAGACTAGGAGTCCTTCACAATACCAATCTGATACAGTGGCCGATCATCAGACAGCAGGGCCCAAACAGCTCAGCTCAGAGCATTTAACACAAACTGTGAAGCACATTTAATACGCCTTTGCGAATTTACCTTGTCTATCCCCATGCCGCTTTGGGCCTTCTTTAGTTTCACATTTAGGAGGTCTTGGAGTGTTATCTGCATGGGTACGTCTTTTTTTAATGAGGCTGCCTGGATCCAAGAAGGAAGTGGACAGAAAAGAGGTTCAGAACCCACAGCTCTCTCAGCGACACTGACCAACAAAGTCTCTGACTCAACATCCTTCCGCTCCTCCTGAAATCCTACAGGAATTAAATTTCTACCCCACTCTTCTGTCTAAAGGGGCTCAGGGTGGGAAGCAGTGAAATGCTACATAAAAATAAAATACATAGTTAGATATCTGTACGGCAATATTCATTAAAAAAACAAACCAAGCTATCTACAGCAATCGTACATACAATAATAAAAAAGATGTAAAAACTGAGAATCAGAGATCAGCTAACTACTGTATTGCGATTGACGTATGTTCTTAATTGTCTGCATAAGCTTGGAAGCATTTACCTTTGCTCACCTCTAGCTCTGCCTACCATTGGCAAGCGGCCCCTGGGAGGCTGCCCAGGGAAGAATGCGGCCCCCAGGCTGAATATGGGTTTCCCATCCCTGGATTGCTCCCACCAACCCATATGCTACTAGCAGGCAAGAAACTGAAACGGACAAGACCCCAATTGGAGGGAGTTAAGAGGAACTCGCACTGCCATACACATTACCGGCGTCTTACTGCCACCAGCTCTTCTGAGACGGAGAGGTGCAGGTAGAGGCTGGGGCGGACGGGGAGGGGGTGGGGGAGGAGGAGGAGGAGGAGGAGGAGCCAAGGGCTGTGGAGGCAAAGATTCTGGAAGGCCCAGTTGCGCATGCGCGGGAAAAGCTGGCTCCGGTTTCTCCAACTGCATCTGGCAAGGCGGCTTTTCCGAGAAAGGCACAACAGTTCCATTCTGTTGAAAGAGGGAGAAATCAGCGAGGGGGATTCAATTCAGCACATAGAGGCAAAAGATTTATACGATCTGAAGAGAAACCATATATATTAATCTTATGTAATTAGGCATTGTAGTATGAATGAATTTTGTTCTGTATTCTTTGTTTTATAGAATATATATAATAATGTTATGTTACTAAGCAAATTTAATAAAACAGAAAAAGAGAGGGGGGGAGCACATAGAGACGAAAACTGAAGTCTCATCAGCTGGAAATGTTAATCCAAAACCTTGTGTAAAGCCACAGAGACTTATGAACTACCCAGCTTAAGATGAACTTCAATGGATTTTTCAAATGTTTAACTCATTTTTTTGTTTTCTTTAACTTTTAGGTGAGTTCATGAAGATACCAGCAAAGGGTAAGTTCGGTGTTGTTCACAATACTGAGAGATGCTAGTGAAATTGTAGATGGATGTTAGTGAAGTTGTAGACAGGGTGCTGGCGTTTTGCACCTGTTTCGTCTTGGCTTTGAAACCAGACATTATAAGTGTTATGTACTGAAGTTCTCACCCTGGGCCAGCAGGGGGATACTGTAGATAGTTTTCACTCATGTCCACATATGCAAATAAGGAATTGAAAGTGACGTTCAGTGATTGGATAGTTACAGAAAGTTGTTACTGTTACATTGTAGTGGAGCTCTATATAAGCAGGCTGGCTGAACCCTTCAGTTCAGTTCAGTTCTGGCCTGTGAATAAACAAGAGCTGTCTGAAGAATCACTGTGTCGTCTGATATGTTCACTCACAACTTAACAATAAGTTCATCTTAAGTTGGGTAATTCATAAGTCTCTGTGGCTTTACACAAGGTTTTGTATTTTGCTCAGAAGATTGATAAAAAATGTATAATTATTTTGGCAATTATTGTTTGCATATTAGTCGCCAACGTGTTGCATGAATCGTACTACACAGGTTGCATTTTTCTAGCAGGAAATGTTAATCTGGCAGTAAGGCACCAGAGCGGCCAGGTTGTCAACTCAGTTATGGGATACAAGCTCTTATGCACCAACTTTTCATTTTGAAAGTTTACTAAACCACATTAACATGCACACACCCAACACACACCCCAAACTCCCAGTTACAACATACGTTTCCTCTTATTTATTTCATAAAACGTCTATACCACGTGATTGTAGGGAAAAACCCCAGATAATCTTAAAGCGGTTTCTATCACACAATAGAATTTCGGATACTTATATTTTAATGCCTGTATAACACTTCTGAATATTAAGCAGTATATATAAATAACTGAAATAGCTGGTTTTTATACCCATAAGATACTTGGAAGCCTATTATGGAATTAAGCAGTACATAAAGGTAAAGGTAAAGGTAAAGGTACCCCTGCCCGTATGGACCAGTCTTGACAGACTCTAGGGTTGTGCGCTCATCTCACTCTAGAGGCTGGGAGCCAGCGCTGTCCGCAGACACTTCCGGGTCACATGGCCAGTGTGACAAGCTGCATCTGGTGAGCCAGCGCAGCACACGGAACGCCGTTTACCTTCCCGCTAGTAAGCGGTCCCTATTTATCTACTTGCACCCAGGGGTGCTTTCGAACTGCTAAGTTGGCAGGCGCTGGGACCGAGCGATGGGAGCGCACCCCGCCGCGGGGATTCGAACCGCCGACCTTTCGATCGGCAAGTCCTAGGCGCTGAGGCTTTTACCCACAGCGCCACCCGCGTCCCTAAGCAGTACATAGATTAATGTTAAAGTAATTATTATCTATATTTTACAAACCACAACAAATTGGACTCGTCCACAGCTATTTGCCTGCGGCAAAGAAATAACATTTAAGACAAAGTTGCCACCCCTCCACGCAGGTAAAAGTCTTGCCAATGGTTTGGGCTTCAAGGATCCTGTTTCCAAAGTAGGAATGTCAGGAAGCAAATCAGTTCATTACAATATACCAGAAGCTGGCCGGAGGCGGCAGATTGGATTGCTACAAACTTTGTAAAAAGTACGACTTACCTTGACCAGCAACTGTAGGCTGGCAAATTCAGTTTCCAGCTTTTCTAACCGTTCCCGGAGCGCAGCCAACTCCTGCAGACGCATGTTTGATGGAGACACAATTTTTTTGACGACTTGAAAGAACTGGGAGAAAAGAAGCAAGAGAAACTGATTTTCTACAGAGCTAGGCATAAGCCCGATGTATATGCACACTTGGCAGCAGAAAAAAAGCCAACACCCCGGATCAATGCAGTGGGGGGAGAGGACACAAGAGGGCCACTTTCCTTGGGTCCCACATTCAAAAGGGGGCTCAGATTTAGTTTTTTCACATTTAACTTTTGGGGGCAATTTGTTTCGATGTGCACCTGCCTCAAATGCAACTCTCAGCTTAGTGCTGCAGATTTGAGCAGGTAAGAGACATGATTTGATGAGACATCGTTTTTCTTAACCTATATAGAGCTTAACATGTTCATAAATATGAATAAAAATATATCCGTTCCAACGGTGGGTCGTTATTTTTTCATTTTGGCTGGGGGTGGGCCTCAAAAGCAGGAAGTGGGCCTTTGACTGCCGACATCCTAGTGGTTGCTTGAAATGAAAAGCCATTTCCAAAGAGAAAAAGGGAGTCTAAAATTCTTGCTACAATCAATCATCATGCTGGATTTTATAAAGCTGTGACCAGGATCCCAGGAAAGAAAGGGTGACAGGTGAAGGAAACCTCAGAGCCCGCCCCAGACAACTTAAGAAGACACCTCCTTGATCGATCAAGATGTTTGCCTGGTCCAACAGCCCCACACCTGATGTCCTGCCAACAGCAGTCTTACCCCAGTCCTTGCTGGAAGTGTTGAGGATCAAAAGTGGGAGTCGTTGTTTGCAAACCGATGCTCTCCCACTAAGCTGCAGTCCCTGTGTCTAAGTTTGTTATTACTGTAGATTCTGAATGGCAATGAGGGGTCATCCTTTCTAGCGCTGCTTTTCAGGATCCCTTGAGCTGGTGGCGTCAGAGATTGAACCCAGTACTTTTACTCATGTGAAGCCTGGGATCCACCAGCGAGCATGGAGTGGCTCAGCCCTTCCTAGGCTGAACACCCTCCTCCCAAAACATCCACATTAAACTGGGTGCCAAGATTAGACACTCGCTCTCTTCCATTCTGCACTGAGTAGGGGTTCAAAGAATGTCTCTTTGCGAGCCAGTGCAATGGGTGATAAAGTCCCCCACATTGATAGGTGGGGCATCCTGGCACAATTTCTTGCCTTTGTCACTTTTTCTGTTCTTTTAGATGTGGCAGCCATTCTATGTCAGGCTACACCTCCATTTCGTTATGGTCACTCATCATGCACTCTCTTAATTCCACATATGCCCTCCAGCACAAACAGACAAAGCTGGTGCCGCTACAGTTTTCAGTATTCTAAATAAAAAGATCACATGAACAAAAACTTACCCGTCCAACACTTTTCTGGCACCACCTGTACAGACACAACCCTGCGGTCTGTAAAGCCTTCACTACTGCAATGCTCAGAAATGTCAAGGGCCATGAGTAAAGAGGTTTGCTCCAGCTGCAGGGTGAAACCGGAAGCCTACCAAAGACAAACACCAAATCAAAATCTTAAAAAGGTGACCTTCATGGATGGTTCCTATTGTCTTTGGCACAGAAAACCTCCTCATTCCCATAGGCTTCCATTACTAGAACAAGCAGTGCATGAGCATTACAATTATATTGTTACAGATTTGAGAGCTGGGGAAATTAATTAGAAATTAATAAATGGTAGGATTTTCATTATTTGGGATATGAAGGGGAAATACAAGCTGCAGATGAATTCCTGTGCAAGCCTATGCAAAATGACCTGGCCAAGAAACAATATAGGGCCATTGGCAATGCAAGATAACTGTCCTCCCCTCTTGCCCTGAAGTGTGAACAGAGATGGGGGTTTGGTAGGTTGCCAGGGTAACTGGGTGTGAGGTGACAGGAAAAAAAAGTCTTGAGCAAGGGTTGCTGAGGAAAAGAAGATGATGGAAGACGGACTGGGATCCATCTTGGGCAGGCTGGCTGTAGGGTTGACTGGGAGATATGCCTTTGACTCCAGGGCTGCACTGCTGTGGGGTACAAGCCCCTCTTGAAATGGCTATGCTGTAAGATCTGGACTCCCTCCATGCAGACTGAAGGTGTGAATAGGTGAATAAACCATATTTCTTAAAGCTACTACAGTCTCCACATACCCTAGGTGAGTTCCTGGAACCCCATGAGCTCTTGCCACCACTTGGCAGAGAGAGGGGAAAGCACCCAACTTTCGCAACAATTTTATATGCATTTTATTACTTTCTTGCTACATAAATGGTCTTGGTCACTTTCAATGGTTTGAAAACAAGGCAACTGTGATGGCTAGTCATAGAAAGAACACTGAACAGAAAAATTAAAAGATCAGAGGTGCTTACTTTGGAGGGAGAGAACTTGAACACTGAGGAATGATAACTTCCTTCCTGTTTGCCAAACGTTTTGCTCTGGCTCTCAGTTTTCGACGCCGTTGACTGTCCTTGCCCATTTTCTCTAACTTAAGACTTCAGGTTAAATCATATCCCTGTTAGATGTCCTTGATCTGAAGCTTTGTTTGAAGGGGACAAATGAGTAACAGGAATCCTGCCATACCCTTTAAAAAAAATGACAGCTTTTTTAAAAAGATCAAGCGTAGATTTTAAATATGTAGGTGTTGCCAGCTGGAACATCATGCCCAAGAAGCACCCATACAAACCAACAGCCACCCACCACAGATGTAAATATTGCCATTGTCCGAGTGTTGAGTTTTCAGGGATTCTGAACACTGAAACAGATTTTGATTTCCTTTGGAATAAGATCACTGGATGCGTACTGATCTCTTGTACTATCTACGTTCATTTTACACACCCTGTGGAAAAGATGAAGCAAGCCAAGCAGGCAAGGTGGCCAAAATCATATCCTGCTCCAGTTGATCTATCCTCTCCACACCCACAGGGCTAACTTTACGTTGTATTTCATCTGAGTGAGCATCTTAAATCTGTAAACTGTCTTGGGCATATTGCAGAAAGGCAACATATAAATTAAGCACAGTAAACAAGCAGAAAGAAAGAAAAGCGATGATAAACCTAGACAGCATCTTAAAAAGCAGAGACATCACCTTGCCAACAAAGGCCCGTATAGTTAAAGCCATGGTTTTCCCAGTAGTGATGTATGGAAGTGAGAGCTGGACCATAAAGAAGGCTGATCGCCGAAGAATTGATGCTTTTGAATTCTGGTGCTGGAGGAGACTCTTGAGAGTCCCATGGACTGCAAGAAGATCAAACCTCTCTATTCTGAAGGAAATCAGCCCTGAGTGCTCACTGGAAGGACAGATCCTGAAGCTGAGGCTCCAAGACTTTGGCCACCTCATGAGAAGAGAAGACTCCCTGGGAAAGACCCTGATGCTGGGGAAGATGGAGGGCACAAGGAGAAGGGGACGACAGAGGACGAGATGGTGGGACAGTGTTCTCGAAGCGACCAGCCTGAGTTTGACCAAACTGCGGGAGGCAGTGGAAGACAGGAGTGCCTGGTGTGCTCTGGTCCAGGGGGTCACCAAGAGTCGGACGCGACTAAACGACTAAACAACAACAAACAAGCAGAAGCTCAGCTGAAATATGGGGTCCTCCCCACTCTTGTTGAGGCTGCGGGCGCATATGGAAATCTAAGAAATTCTCGCAGGGGGCACAGAAGCACCCATTTTACAGAAGAAAAAATGGCAATGTTCCGTACCCATCCTTAGCAGACGGGAAACACACCTGACTCCCCACCCAATAAAGCCAGAAAGCAGCAGGTGGTTCCCGCAAAGCAGAATACTTACGAGCGCTCTCATTCCATCTCCTAATTCTTCATATCTTAAACAAAACCCCTACCTTAAAAAACCAAAACTCCGCCCTTCTTGACACATGCCAACATTTCCTTGCCACGCCCAACATTTCAAACTGATAGCAGCCTGCGCCACAGCCAATCACAGTTCCGCGTGCTGCAGCCAGTGTTCTATTGAGATAAAAAAACCTATTGGCATCCTGCGTCCCACGATTGGTTGCAGATCCAGCCAATCAGGAAACAATAGCCAACCAGATTAAAGGTCTGGAAAAAGGGGCCAATAAGAGAAAGGGAGAGGGGAGGGACGAGAAAAGGGTGGCCAAAATGTCAACCCGCCTTAGAAAGAAATGGGACCAATGAAGAACCGGTTGTTGAGCCTTTTGACCAATGCAGTCTCTCGGTCCAGCCCAGTTCTCGCCCCCTACAGTTTTCTCTTAACAAACCAATCAGAGCCGCCACCGTCTCGAGCCTATCCAATAGGAGCCGCTGTCTCATGCCGCGGGGCTGTACGCTTTGTTCTCCAATAGGCGCGAGGTTGTATTTGAGAGGAGCCAATGAAACAGAGGACGTGGTGACAGCTGCCCAATCAGAGGCGCCGTCCCTTCCTCTCATAAAGAAAGGGAGGGGAGAGGGGTGGAATGCCACCGCCTGAGGAATGTCAACTATTCAACATGGAGACGGCGGTTACTACGCTCGAGACCATGGTGAGTCCCGGGGCTGCCGTCGCGACGAATGTGGCCGCGGTTTTCTTGAGGGAAGGGGCCGACCGTTGAAAATGTGTGGCCAACGAATGGGAGAAAGAAAGAAAGGGAAAAAAAACACCGGGAGGGGGAAGGAACAGTTGAGGAAGGGGGAAATGTGAGGGGATAGTCCCATCCCCCCCCCACCGTTTTGGACCCAACCACACACCGCGGAGAGGCTTCGGAGAAGATTCCGTTGGGCGAATCCACTATCTTCTGAGGGGAGGACAAAAAGGGGCGTGCTGGTTTTGGTCCATTTCTCTTTGGAGGCTCGCTGTTGGGGGCGTGGCTCGTCTGTGTGGGCGTGGCCCTCCGGCCTAACCCATTCTCTGAAAAGCCTGCTATTTACGGGGCGTGACCAGAGCTTCGAGGGGGCGTGGCCCGTCGGATTGGCCCATTTCCCCACCCATCATTCATCAAAGGTCCTTTTTCTTAGAGAGAAGGTGGAACAAGATAAGGCTGTGTAGAAGGGTCCATGTCCCCCTTCCATGGGAGAGAAAATAGAGTTCAGGCTGCTGCCGCTACTAAGCAACAACCCTAATTGCCAAAATAATTTTTATGTCCATTTGAACCAATAATTCATATAACATTATCTATGTCCACTTGAACCTGGGGTTTGCTTTTATATTACCAATATATGACTTGATTTCTTTATAAACTGCCACCCATGTACATAGATCCACCAGCTGTGGGGTGTAGTGATTGCCAATAAGAAACATATGCAAAGCAGTAGTTATTTATTTATTTAAGCAGAATTTGTATGATATAGCACCATCTAGGTGAGCTTGAACTTTGGTTTCTATTTTATATTATTAATATATAATGTTTGGGCTCAAATAATATTTGACCTGTAGCTGTTGCAATTTTCTTCGTCCCAGGTATGGCAGCTGATCTGACAGAGTCCACAGCTTGCTTTGAGTCAGTCCTCCAAGCAAGGGGCCTGACAGTGGTCAGAAATCCAGCCTTTAGGAGGAAGCTGTAAAAAATGTAGCGCACTCCAGCTTAACTTGCACGCTACTGAGAGAAAGGCCTCCAATTGTGTATCTTGTCTTCCCTAAGGGTCTTAAAGAGAACAAACAACAGGTGAAATACAGGTGCAATACATGGTAACAATTCAGACTCATCTTTCAAAATTTTTCAAATGGCACTCCCAGATCTGGAGTATGAGACCTTATCACTGTCCTCTTCCAGAGAGGGATTCAAAGAATCGACTCCATTTCTGGTGGATTTGAGGGAGGGGACAGTGAAACTTCAGACCCATGATCCTGACTCAGGGATTGAAGGAGGTCAGCTGGCTGGATGAGAACACTCCTTGTTCCTTTCTTTGGTAGTTGGCATATTTCTTGGAGGTGGAAGCTGACAAGAACACCATCCTCCTCTAAAGATGGATTTGTGTGGATATATGCACACACACATATTTAAGTGAAAAAACTGAAAGTAACTTTTGTTCCCAAGGAGAAACAGACCCCCCCAAGATCTTGCTTGCTTTTTTTTATTTTTTAAACCAAAGGTGATGGTACATTTCATAGAGTCAGTTCTTGTTGCTGAAATGTTTTGTAAGCTTTTCTTTTCTTTTTTTGCAAGCCACTTACATTTTCAGGATCTAGCCTTTCTTTTGGAACCAAAGAACGCCCTTCTGAACCTGTTCGATTCTGCTTCCTTGTGGATGGCGAGAGGTGTCTGTCCACTGCCCTTTTTATGTTGTACTACTAGTGAACGTGCACAAAAAGCAGTGCAATGTTAAAAGGGCATTGGCCAGCGATGCTCAGTCAGCTAAAGTGACAACTTGAAGGGAAGTATGCAATCTTTTGTATGTCTGTGTGTCTGTCTGAAACAGGGGTGGGGGACTCCTTTATATAGCTGGAATTTCAAAATTGGTGTACTGGTATGTGCACCCAGCTATAACATATGCATAAATAACAGCCTTATGCAATTACTAGCTTTCCACTGCAGTTCTTCAATGGTGCATCAGCACCCAGTCAGAAAAGAGCCAGATTCTTTCTTCCTTGATCTAGACCACTCAAAATGAGGTGAGATCAAACTAACATGGACTGTGGATGAGTTGCAAACAGCCTGCTGGAAAGAGTTATGTGTGTGTCGGGAGTTATGATTTAGTTTGGAGGCTTCCCCAGCCCTTTTTAAAAGGAGAAGAAGCTGTTTACCTTTTTCTTATTGTGAAATTCATTTATAAATTCAAAGTTCAGTAGCCTATTCATTGTTCTGAAGGCTTCTTGCAATGCATCTAGTGCAGAACATCTCTCCAAAGCACCTTGCTGCTGACAAGGGCTCTGACTTCATTGCACTACTGTACTTCCCGATGAGCAGTGCAATAGTATTGTCAAAGCACTTGTGGGCAGGACCCTCAGCAGTGGCCTTGTGGCTTCTCTCTGTTTCTCCAAAGCCTATGTAAGTGAATTGTGCAGAGGGGGCTGGAAAGATTTTGTGCTTTTATGACTATACAGCAGGCCTGCAAACATTAGCTGGGGACTTAGTGAACAAAGGCTCTGGCTAGCAAGTGGATTTGCTGGAGGGCTGCTTTGAGAAGGGAATGGAGGAATGTTCAACCACCACCAAAATGGGATGTTGTCCAGTAACCATAAATTCTGCTTATTCACACCTTGGTTAGGATGGGTTGGCGGGATTTGTTTTAGTCCGGTGTGTTTTGCCATTCACCTGATAGGGAAGGAGACACAGTTCACTAGTAGAGCATGTGCTTTGCATGCAGAAGATCCCAGATTCAATCCCTGCCACACCTAGGTAGGAGTGGGAGAAAGTCCTGACTGAAGTCCTTGAGAGGTGCTGCCAGTCAGTGTAGACAATACTGAGCCAGATGGATCAACAGTCTGACGGTATAAGGAAGCTTCCTGTGTTCCTATTACTGTACCTCCTTAAAACTGACTCTTTGGGTAATTGATGGAGCTGTGGGTTAAGGGCACAACTATCTTTGAGAGTTTTAAAAAAGCCTATATTGATTCTGGCATGTTGCCGTAATAGGAGATGTAGAAGAATATTGGATGGCCTTTAATTTCCTTTTAATTAGGAGTGGCACCTTTTGATAGTTGAAACTGCTTTTGCTTGTTAAATTGCCAGTTTTCTTGCACGGCTTTCAGCATCTCAAAGGTACTGGAGCTGCTGGCAAGATGCACATTTTATTTAAAGATTTATTTTATTTTTTAATACCCTGTCATTTTTCCTCGTTAATTTGTTGACAGCCCTGGTAACTAGGTATCACTTTGTGAGGTCAGCCTGCCTGTTGCATGATACAACAAGCGTGTGATCACTGAGAAATGGCACTAGTTTTATTTATTTTGCTGCTGGAAAGAGGCTTCTTTTCTCTTATTATGTGCAGCTTGCTGGAAATTTGGAATGGTCCGCTAGTTTTCTGATAGAGCAGTTCCCAGCATGACCATGTAATTCCTTTCAATGGAATTGAAATATGGAAATCTGGGTACGTAACAGGGCATGCTTACAATTTTCAGGTGCAACCTTTTGGGCATCAGGCATATCCAGGCTTTAACATTGTGAGTTCCTTGCCTGCAATCCCTAATTGGATAGGTGGCAGGAAAACAGAAAGCCAAGTACTTCTTTACACATGGAATTCACTTCTATAAGAAGTTGTGATGGGCACTGACTTGGAGGGCTTTAAAAGAGGATTAGTCAAGTTCATGGAAGATAAAGCTATCACTGGCTACTAGCCAGGATGGCTATGTTCACTGTCAGTGGCAATATGCCTCTGAGTACCAGTTGCTGGGAATCACAAGCAGAGACAGTGCTGTTTTCACTCTGGTCCTGTTTTCAGGATTCCCACTTAGGGCCTCTGGTTGACCACCGTGATAACAGAATGCTGGATGGGCCACAGGTCCGATCCAACAGCCTGTCTCTCTTTGTGGTCTTTTACAAACTGTTGCATGTGCTTTGTATTTTGGGTTCTTGTGATCGCAATAACGGTTTTGATCAGCTAAAAAAAGACCCTCCGGAATGGGGGTGGGGGAGGCAAAGTCGGGCATGATTTCCTCAAGTTAAATTGTAGTTCTCACAATGGCCAGCAAGGGCAGGAGGTGCCTGGTGGGGCTAGTTTTGCAGCAGAGCTGCCTGGGAGTGGGGCTTCTGCTTCCCGTCGCCTCCATTAAGGCAGCCTGCTGGAGTGGGCTGCTTCCAGGTGACAGCTGAGGGCAGTGGAGGGGGACCCCAGTGGAGATGGCTTTTCCAAGGGATCTGATGCCCTATAACTGCATAGTCTCCTTTGAGGGTGAGTGAATGGCGTGCTGCCCTCTTGTGTCCAAAGTCAGGAAACACAGGTCTTTGTCTGTTAGACATCTCTCCTCCAGCCTTCTGTCCTGCAGGGAGGTACATTCTTTTGGTTTAATTCTTTTTTCTTTTATCATGTTAAAATACGTAGGCACCTGTTGGCCTCTAAGTAGGAAGCCTTTAATTAATAGCTAGCCCCAACTTTTAATATGGAGGCCAATCTGTATGGCAAGGTAACATTTCCAGGATCTGGATGGCTAAATTTGGCAAATAATAAAGTCCCTTCCCAAAGCGATGTTTTCCTCTGAAGACATTCCTTGGGCTGTTTCTGTGAACTGGGTGTGCAGCTGCGATTCCCATAAGTCTTTAATAGCTCCTTTAAGGAACTGATTACCGTTAATTAAGTAATGCCCCTGTCATCCCACTGTCTTACTCAGTTCCCTGGTGGCTCAGTAATCATGAATAGAGGAGAATGGTAACATTGTAAGCTTGATTATCTCTTCATCAGCCTTGTTTATCAAATGCCTGGCAAGAGGAGCTATCAAGAGGATGAGTTTTGTAGGGTAATTATGTGGGAGAGAGACTACATAACCCAGATTTGGCAGCCCATAACCAGATCTCCCTTTGTGTACAGAGCCCATTCTAGTACAGTGGTACCTTGGTAGTTGAACGGCTTGACTCCCAAACAAATTGGCTCCCAAATGCCACAAACCTGGAAGTGAGTGTTTCAGTTTGTGAACGTTTTTCGGAAGCCAAATGTCTGACGCGGCTTCTGCTTGAGTGCAGGAAGCTCCTGTAGCCAATTGGAAGCTGTGCCTTGGTTTTCAAACCATTTTGGGAGTCGGAAATAGATTAAATTCGAGAACGAAGGTACCATTGTATACTATACCATGCATGTTGTTTGTATGAGAACTCCTTTTGACCCAAGGAATGAAATGAATGAAATGATCACACTTCCTTCTCTCAAATTCTTTCTCAAACAAGAGAGAGTCAGTGTGGTGGCCCAGGACATCAGCATTCGCATCCCTGCTCAGCCATGAAACACTGGGTGACCTTGGGGCAGTTACAGTCTCTCAACCTACTCTACCTCACAGGGTTGTTGTGAGGGGAGGGAGGGGGAAAGAAGAGAACCATGTATGCCACCTTGAGCTCCTTGGAGGAAAGGTGGGGTAGAAATGTGATAATAAAAACTTGCCTCTTTGTATACCTTCAGGGCAGCTAAGAACATTGAAAATGATCTTCTGTTGAGTCGGTCCATTATTCTATCCCATCATTTGCATGCTGCCTTTTCACAGTTAAGCCCAGCTCAAGCCGGCTTACATCACCAAGCCTTGTATTTTTTGTGCCAGGGAAGGTGGCCCTGTGCTGGATCGAGGGGAAGGTGCCATAGGTGCCATTTGTTCCCTTCTGACATAGAGATGGAAATGGTTGGATGAAGGAGAACTCCCTGCCTTTGAAGGTGACTCTTTGCAATGTAGGAAGTCCAGAATGTGACTTGTGAAGAAACCCAAGGGCAGAGACTCTTTCCTGGGCGGTGGACCAGTTCTTGGACACAATTAAAGTAAACCTTTTTCAGAGAAAAGAGCGAACTCGACCTCCAGTTTCAATTCAGGGTGAGGGGAATTGTGCCTCTGCTGTCAAAGTTTTGAAAACACGAAACAGGAACTATCAGAGCCTATGTGTTGTATCCAGTGTAGTCCTATTGGCAGTGTGCTTGTTCCACTTCGAAATTTTGTGTGCAATTGCTTCATCCACCACTGCCTTGGTGCAGGGGGTGGGGGTGGCGTCGGGAAGAAGAGGCAGCCCGCCTGCCTGCTGGGGCGAAGGGCAAGGCAGACAAATGCACAAGGCACTGCCTGGCTGCGGATGCTGCCTGATGCCCCTGCCGGTGCTTGACAACATCAGACAGCCCTGCTCCACAAAGCATGGATTGCACCCCAAGCCTTGTGGAATGGTGAGCGGTGCCAAGGCTGCCTGATACTGCTGCTGCTGAGCGCTGGGAGCAGAGGGCATCCCTCGGCCAGGTTTCAACATTGGGATGTATCGGCAGATTGCGATGTCTGGCTGGTGATAGATTACCCAGCCCTAGCGCATCTTTCCCTATTTTCTCTCCACATCCCCTGCGCTTATGTGTGCTCTGCAACAGTAGGGGTGTTTGGTTTCCAATTTATATAACAGAATTGTGATTGACCATTTGGGTGTTTTAGTTCCAGAAGGCCGAATCCGACCTGAATTACATTCAGGCAATGTTGGAGTTTGAAATTGTGAAAGGGCATGCTGACGGACTGTCTAAAGAGGTACTGAATCTTTTAATGTAGGTTGTAAACCACTTTGAGTCCCCACCCCCTTATAAAGCTATAGAAATGAAATGAAAAATAATAACTTTGCTTAAGGCTGCACTCCTATGTCCACTTATCTGGGAGTAAGCCCCACTGAACCACGTGGGGTTACTTCTGAGTAGCCCTATCTAGGATTGTGCTGAAAGTAGTGGTGTGAGTTTTCTGAAAAATGTTGGAATTCATTTTCTACATGCAAATTAGCTGGATTTGCATAGGGAAATTTGCATCAGAAAATTTTCCAGTGTCCTAGAGCACGTTTAATTGACTTGGTGCTTTCCAGATGTCATTGGACTGAAACTCTCATCAACCCACAGCCATCTTGGCTAATGGCTAGGAATGATGGGTGATGCGGTCCCACAACATCCCTGGGGGCATCATGTTGGTTGCCACTCCCCCAGAGAGTAATCTAATTCAGCTTTTTAAAAAAGTATCCCGTGTTAATTTTTTGTCCACAAACATTTGAATTTGTGGTGGTGGACAGTGGAATTAAACATAAATATTACACAGCGATGCTAATTGGGATGTACATGCTTTAATTTGCTGAAATTTATGGGTGGTGGTGAAATCACAGATGCCTGAATCTGGCGCTCTAATTAATTTTAGCAACCCATAATATGCTGACTCGCATACTTGCCAAGGAGAATTGCCTGAAAAACATCACCATGTCCATGCTGCACTGTGCAAGTTCTGTGGTCACATCCACACCATATGCTTCCTTCCAGCACATGGCTTTCCCCAAAGAATCCCGGAGACTTTAGTTTAAGGGTGCTGTGAATGGTAGCTCTGTGGGTAGAAACTATGGTTTCTATGATTCTTTAAGTGTATGGTGTGGCTGTGACTTCTAACCCTCCAGTTAGCTGAATCTGATTGGGTAGGCTTCCCATTTGTGTTTCTCCCTCTCCCCTCCCCTTTTTCTGCTTCTCCAACTGTGTGCATCTTCCTTGCTTTGGCAACAGGAGAATCCTCTGGTTGTCATACAGCAGCTGTCACAGGTGAAGTCTCGCTACAAAATGTTGTGTGAGCAGCTAGAAAGGATTTCTACCGAGCGGCGGGAGTCCATGCGGTCGATCCGTGCTACTCTGGCCAAAACAATGAAGCTGGTTCAGGAAATACAGCAGCACACTGGAATGGAGGTAGCGCTCTTGAGTTGCCTGGCTTGAGGGACGTGTCTGTGCGCACATATAGATAGATATAGGGAGAGACAGAGAGCATTGGACTTTCCTTCATCAGCATATAGGGACTTCAGGAAAGAACACAAGTTGCTTGAAGTGTGCATCTGTAGGTAATTGGTCTGAAATGTACACCTGCTGGTATTCAACTCCTGCTTTTGAGCTTCCCACTGGGGCATCTGGCTGGCCGCTGTGAGAACAGGATACTAAATGGACCACTGGCCTGATCCAGCAAGGCCCATCTGAGCATATTCTGGGTTTCAGTTTGACTCAGTTGGGCCTTGGCATGTCCCATCACAAGCTATGTGAGCACCAGGATCAGTCCCACGGCATATCTTAGAACAAGACCTGGAAGATTTCAGAGTTGTAGGATCTACTATGCTACATTCCTAGGATCCACTGGCTGGAGTCAGAGGGTTGGGGGCCGTGGAGCCTGTTGCAAAGTGTTGGCTAGGGAGCAGAGCCCATATTCTATCACTCTTCGTGAGACATATCCTTGGATAAGGGTAGCTGATGCATTGGACCCCAACTCTCATTCTCCCTGGCCCTTAGCTGTGCTGTGGATGATGGTAGTTGGAGTCCCCATGACTTCTGGAGGCCAACAGGTTGGCTTACCCTGCGTAATAGTAGTAGTAGTAATTTTATTATTTATACCCTGCCCATCTGGCTGGGTTACCCCAGCCTTGGAATATCCTACATATTACTAAATTACTAAAACCTACAGATTTTAAATCTCTACAAATGGGGTTTTTTAAAAACCACCCAGCATAACTTCCCAAAGACCTGGTCAAAGGCAACCAACGAATTTCACAAGTGAGGAACATCTGAAGTTGACACAGAAGCTATTAGCATAAGGCCTGCCATGGCACATATATATTTGTGTCCTTCATATTTGATTGGAAGTTGGAACCCTCTGCCAATTTTGTTTGATGATCTAAAATATGGCTAGGAATGTGAACAAATGACCTTTGACAAAAGAAATTACAAAACATTACAGAGGTTAGAGACAAGATTTGATGAGGTTCTTGAGGACAATATGTATTTTATTGCAGAATGTAAACAGCCCTGCTTAAGATGTTCCTCTCTCTTGTCCCCAGATCTCACCTCTATCTGAAGAAGAAGAACTTGCAATGCATCACTTAATGTACCAGACTGTTCCAGTATCAGATACCCCAGAAAAACAGGTAATTCTGAACCCTGGGGATCTTGTCTGTGTTTTTGCTGAGTAGCTCCAGACAGGGTTCGAAATTAGCGGGTGCCAGTTGCATTTTGCAACTTGCAACTGGCCTTTTGCGACTTGATGGCGATGTCCAGGTGCCACTTTTGGCACCCAGCATCTCCACCTGCCTGGCCGGGTGATTCAGGGGGTCTGGTCTCCAGGGTAGCACAGCAGCAAAAGGCATGTCTTTTTGCTATCACTCTACCCTGCCAAACAGCTGCTTTACCCAGTAGTGCAGCAGCAAAAGTCATGTCTTTGTTTTTTTGCTGCTGCTACGTCTTCTGCTGTTGCGCTGCTGATTCACCCGGCAGCAAAAAAATATATAAAAACACGCCACAGTGGCGGAAAAGTGGCTTATGTTCCTCTCCTACTCCACAATTTAACAAGTAATAATAGAAACAAGGCGATACCTCCTCTCCCACCTTTTTGCCTGTAGAAATTGTTACTTGACCACTTGCTCAAATTTGAGAAGCGCTAAAGTGTGGGCTCACACTTTCTGCTTCCTTTAAATATTTTCACAGATATGCTTTGAAACCTAACTACAAAACATATTTTGGGCTCTTGCTTGGGTGGAATAAGACTTCCACAATCATTCCTGAAGTACTGAGGCACTGAAAGTTCCATCTGTATCTTTATTATCTGTAGTGGCAGGTCTCCTGTGTATGAGCACCAGTTTAATCTTGCTCTTGTCTAGTGGGCATAGGTGTGTGAATTCAGATAGGCGGTGATATGTGATCCTTCTGCAAAAGTTAACACAATTCATAAGAAATATGGCAGCAAAATATGGCAGTCTGTGATTGTTGACTTCTGTAGTTTAGAGCAATGTCTTACAAATGAATAGTAGTTCCTTTTTTCCCCCTTCCCCTTTGAGGACAGAATATGATTTGTGTTTTTAAAAATGCTGTTCTTCTTTTCTACAGAATTGTCCCAAAGAGCATGAAAGCCACTGATCCCAGACAAAAGTTCCCAAAATAGCTTGTATGTGAGGGCACTCATCAGAGTTGGAAGTTGAAAACGAGGCTACACTTTAAATGTCTAGATTGCTTGAGTTTTCTTTTTAATATTGGTACCCAAGTTTCCTGTACATACTTCCTAAATTGTTGTCAGATGAACAATGACTTGAACATTTTGTGGTGGTGATGTTGTTGTTGTTGGTGTTGTGATGGGATTGATATTGTAATGTTCCAAAGGTGCTTTCAACCAGAGCTTGTGGTCCTCTGGATGCTACTGGACTATAACTCCAATCATCCCTCACCATTGGCCATGCTGGCTGCTGGGAGTTGGAGTCCTACAACATCTGGCAGGCATCCTGTTGGCTAGTCTTGCTCTGGGTTAATTCAGTCTGCTGATTACACTATACAATGAATGGAAGCTGTTTTTGATACATTGTACAGTACCTTTCTCCTTAATGTGGATCTACTTGTATATTCAAAACCAGGCTTCCTCAAACTCAGCCCTCCAGATGTTTTGAAACTACAGTTCCCATCATCCCTGACCACTCGTCCTGCAAGCTAGGGATCATGGAAGTTGTAGGCCAAAAACATCTGGAGGGCCAAGTTTGAGGAATCCTGATTCAAAGCCATAGCTGTACCTTTGAAACAGTAGCCAAATTGATACATTGTGCTTGAAGTTTTATTGTGATTTTTTAAAATAATACTTAGAAACAATAAAGATAAATGTATGACAACACAAAGAGTTGGCATCCTTTTTAAATCTTGCGGTTTATTCACCTTTTTTTCCTAGTGTGTCTTTCACCTTCAGTTAACTCCAGAACTGCTGTGCCTTTGGCTAATCTGATTTGTGGATAGAATAAGCGAAATCTTAATGGCTGTGTGACTCTTCAGTTAGTAAACCTGGAGTGACAGCTCAGGAGATAATTTCTCTCTCTCTCTCTCTCTCTCTCTCTCTCTCTCTCTCTCTGTGTGTGTGTGTGTCTGTAAAATTCTTGAGTAGCTTCCTGCAGTTATTGTGGGAGCAGAGAATATTATACTTGTGTCTCAGATGTGACTCCAAGAACACACACACACACACACACACACACACACACACACACACTGTTAGGTTACCTCTTTTTCCTCCTGGGCATTGACTCTAGCCCAGGCATCCCCAACCTGCGGTCCAGATGTTTTGGCCTACAACTCCCATGATCCCTAGCTAACAGGACCAGTGTCAGGGATGATGGGAATTGTAGTCCAAAACATCTGGAGGGCCGAGGATTGGTGATGCCTGCTCTAGCCAGTCAAAGTAAGTACTTTTCAATCCTGTCAATTTCAGTGTAAAAGCTTAAACCTTGCTTGTTGATATAAGCTTAACTTTGAGTGGTTGTGCCCTAGAGGGTAAACCTGTAGGCATGTTTATAATGTAAGAAAAAAATTTAAATGGCTTGTTCCATATCCTGAAAGTTTGAATGATTTTGAGAGGCCTACAGTTTGGGGAAAGTCTGGCTTAAATATGCCTTTGAACGACTTCCTCTGTAGAGCAACAAATGGCAAAGCAATTCAATTCATAAAATTTGTTAAGCCTAGCAGTGGCAGCACAGGTGGGGTATGAAGGGCAAGCGAGTAGACTGGCATTAAGAAATGGCACCAGATTTTCCCAAGTGGACCCAGTGATCAACCAGTTGTGTCTCAGCCAGAAATGGTGAGTGACCTTTGGAAAGTTCCTTTCACTTACAAGAGCCAAGAGGCAGCTCACTTTCTTGCTGTCAACTTGGTCAAACTCTTGTTGCTGGGAGCCTCCTGTAGCTCTGGACAACCAAGCTTCAAACATCCCAAGACAAAAGCATTGTTCACATGGATATGGCCTTGCCTTGATAAGGCTCAAGGATGCAATAAGACAAAATGTCACCCAGGTGCCTACGAACTAAAGTTCCACTTGGATTTGAATTTCTTGGAAGGTACCATATCATCCTAAGATTACTTATTGGAATACTGTCTGTCAAGGTTCATGTTTTATAAAGGGAGGCTGAGAGCTCTTACGGGAATAGTCTTATTTAGTAATATGATTGAGTAATGCTGACTGGTTACTAATCCAGTTGTTTCTTCTGGGTTTCATTTTTGTTTATGACGACATTTATTGGCACAGTTTGGGGTTCAACTGTGTACAGTCTAATCCTATATATCTGAAATATGTGTTGCTGTACTCAGTAAGATTTAGTTGATATAGTAAAGAGTTTAGGGTTGCAGCCTGAGCTGAATAATTGACGTGGGGGGGGGGATACCCGTTTAGATTTTTTTTTTAAAGGGGTTCCTGATGTAGCAGGCTACTACATTTTTGAGTTATTTTTCTGTTTGCTATTTTTTCGACACCTCTTAAGATATCATAACCAAATCTTGCACGATGCTTCCAGAGACCAAGGAGCAGGTTTTTGTCTATATTTGGATATGATTGCACACCATTTTGTTTCAAAATGGCCTGAACCTTTCAAAACTGCCCTGACTTTTGGGTTTCTTAGAATTCTAGACCAACGCTGGGAACAAGGTTGCTAGTTCTTAATGAGTGGATGCAGGTGGCCAACATTATCTTAAAAAGAAATACCCCCAGCCCTCTTTAACATATCTTGTGTAACATCTGTGTGCATCACCTTAATTAGAATCATTTGTTTTTTCATGACATAAGCTAATGTAGGTTGAACAGATCAAACTGATTTCTTCCTGTGTGATGGCCTTCTAGTGCAAGTGATTCACAGAAGGCTACAAACATTTTTCGGGAGATGCTGGATGTGAGATGGGGAGTTGTTTGTGGGTTTAGCTTGTGAGCAGCCACTGTGAACAGGATGCTTGACTAGATAGGCCTTTAGTTGATCCAGCCGCTAGGCTCTTGTACCTTGGCATCAGTTCCAAGAGGTCAAGGATGGCATGCATGGAGGCCTTTGTGTAACAAGTAACGGGCGGCGCTGTGGGTTAAACCACAGAGCCTGGGACTTGCCGATCAGAAGGTCGGCGGTTCGAATCCCCGCAACGGGGTGAGCTCCTGTTGCTCGGTCCCTGCTCCTGCCAACCTAGCAGTTCGAAAGCACGTCAAAGTGCAAATAGATAAATAGGTACCACTCCAGCGGGAAGGTAAATGGTGTTTCTGTGCGCTGCTCTGGTTTGACAGAAGCGGCTTAGTCATTCTGGCCACATGACCCGGAAGCTGTACGCCAGCTCCCTCGGCCAATAAAGCGAGATTAGCGCCACAACCCCAGAGTTGGTCATGACTGGACCAAATGATCAGGGGTCCCTTTACCTTTACCTATGATAATAATAATGAGGTTACTGCACTACCCCTGAGATATATTTGGCTGAAGCATGCCCAAGCTCACTGCTAGTTTCACTGACCAGGACAAGTCAGTTACTGGCTCTTTGCCTTACCTGTTCCTCAGCTGCTCACGCCTTCCCAATTCAAAATCTTAAACCAACCTCACATCACCCCTGGCCACTGGCCATGCTGACTGTGGACGATGGGAGTTGGAGTTCCCATCCCTGGTAGATCGTAACCTGTTTAAGAAGAAACCTCAATCCTATATGCTGGCTAACAGCTCTTTATACTTGTCCAGAGGAAGGCTGACAATAAACCTCCAGGTAAATATGGTTAGGAGTGGACATAGAAAGCTGTTTTTATACTGAGGTGGACCATTGGTGTATACAGCTCAGTACTGTCTATTGTTTCGTAGACTTGGGTCTCCAGCTCCCATCATCTCTGACCACAGGTCCTGCTAGCTAACAACTGGAGACCCAAATTTGGGAAACCCTGGTTTACACTGACTGGTAACGGCTCCCAGGGTTTCAGGCAGGGGACATTCCCAGCTCTACCTGGATATGCTACCAATTGAACCTGCGACATTCTGCATGCAAAGGGATATGCTGCTACTGAGCTGGGGCCCCTTCCCCATAAATTACGTGCAGTTTAGTCCTATTCATTCTGGCACAGAAGTGAAGTCCCACTTAATTTAAAAGTAATATACAGCTGAGTAAGTATTAGTACTCCTAATGTGCTGGGGAAATAGGTTCTCTCTGAGGAAATAATAGGATAATAAGCAGAATTTGCTTGTTCAGCTGGCCTGTTTCCCCCTCACTGTATAAGCAGTTTCTTTGTGGCATAAACTGCAAGCTGCAGTGTGCTAACCCCTTCATTGAGTGGTGCCCAGCGAAGCGGGTGGCAGTGGAGCTGCTAAACTACATGTACAGGGTTATGTAAACTGTGTCAGCATTCTTAGACAGGAAAACTGGAGCAACGTTGATCACAAATACAGTACTGACTTGACGATCAGAGTTTTGCTGTAATGAATGCAGGGGGGAAATAGATTAAAATGTGTGGCTGTTAGGGTTATAGCGAGTGACTTTTTTTTTTTAAAGACGCATAAATGGCTGAAACTAAGACTTGTGTGTATATTATTTTTAATTGTATTTACAACCCACCTTTCTTCCTAAGGAGCTGAAGGTGGAATACATGGTTTTCTCTGCCTCATTTAATCCCTACAACAACCCTTGGTTAGGCCAAGAGGTGGTGGTGAATGGCCCAGGATCACACACCCTGAGCTTAATGGCCAAGTGGGGATTTGACCCCTGGCCTCCTAGGTCCTGGTCCAATAATATAACCCAGGGTTTCCCAGACTTGGGTCTCCAACTGTTTTTGGACTACAGTTCCCATCATCCCTGACCACTGGTCCTGCTAGCTAGGGATGATGGGAGCTGTAGTCCAAAATCAGCTGGAGACCCAAGTTTGGGAAGCACTGGTCTAACCACTACCACAAACAGGATATACATTCTAATAGGTTTGCAGAACATAAGCTGCTCTATTAATTACTGTCGCACTAGCTGGCCAAGGAGCTGAACTCTTAGCACCAGCTCTGCTTGGATCCAATGAAACCTTCCCCAACTTGGTGTCCTTGTTTTGGAACACAATTCCCATTATTCCTGACCTCTAGGGCTGATGGGAATTCAAGTCCAAGATCTGGAGAGCCACAGGTGCCTCATTCCTGGCTTAATTGCCATTTTTTCCAGTCCCCAGTGTTAAAGAGGCCTGACTGGCTACAAGCTTTTGACCTTCAGGCATCTATAATAGTAGGTGTGGGAAAATGATTGCTTGTACATGAGAGCATGAGCAAAGTTCTTATTGTTGCTAGGTGGGCCTTTGTAGCTATTTAATTTTTATTTTTGGTTAGCCAGACACCTTGATGATAATATTTTTATATGTTTATAAACTACTTTAAGTTTTTATATTGTACACTGCTATTTTATGATATGGTGGTCTATAAATATTTTTATAAATAAAAATCTAGCTTGCATGGGTGTAGCCAGGATTTATGTTGGGGGGGCAGAACCTCAGTTATTGATTTACTTGGATTTAGAGGGGTGCAGCTACCCTCCTCTGCCCCCCTTGGCCACACCCATGCAACCCTGATAAAAACAGAGTATTCTGGCATACTCAAAATGTTGCTCACAAGCTTTCATTTTGGTCGGTGAAAATGGAGAGGTTTTTGGAGTTATCTCCCCCACCCAAAAAAAATAAAATAAAAGTGGCAGTATAAGCTTTAGCTATGGATGCTACGCTAACCTACCTCTGCTGAGCTTATTTGGAAACACGGGAAGTCAGATCCATGATCTAGCTCAGTACTGTCTACACTGACTGGCAGCAGCTCTCCAGCGTTTCAGCCAAAATCCTCTCCCCAGTTCACCCCTGGAGGGATTTCTATGGCTGCGCCTTATTTTTCCGCCATCCAAACAAACCCGCGCTCATCCCCCTCCACGGAATGCGGCAGCCTCCAGAGCCAGAGAGCCCGTACTGCGCATGTGCCGCGGGGCACTCCCTCCCTCTCGCCCAGGGGAGAGAGAAAAGCACCGGCGAGCCTAAGCCTTGGAGGGCGGGGAAGAGATAGGCGCATGCGCGGCTGCAGGCTGCCTCGCTCGATCTGCTCCGCCGGTTGTAATGCGGGCGCTTCGGCCTTTTCTGAGGGGAGCATGGCGGCGCATGCGCAGTGAGGCACAAGGAGCCTCGTCGGCTCTCCCCCTTCAGCCGCAAGGCGGGAGGAGGAGGCGGCGCCGTTAACGACTCCCGTGTTATTTGCCTTGTTATTCCTGTTATTTATTCTCCCACCACCGCCACTTGCCCCCCGGCTTCGCCCCTCCTATTTCGCCTGAGAGGAAAATGGCTGGTCACCGGGCGGTTGCGGCGTGAGGTGCCCAAAAACCGGCGACCCCTTCCCTCCACATTGCAATGTGTTTTATTAATACATACATTCATACATATAAAAGGATAAAATGTTTTTCTTTTCCCTCAGGTGACGGCGCCGGAGGCCTCTCTCGCTTCCTTTCCTTCCCACCCCTCCGCTCGCTTGAGGGGGAGACGCTGTTTGAGTCATGGACGAGCAAAGTGTTGAGGTAAAAAAATAAAATTAACAGGCGGGGGATCCACCTGCTGAGGGGATGGAGGGGCCTTAAAAACCCCTCGCCCTCTCGCATCTCCCTCAGAAAGTGGGTCGGTGGGCTTATTGGAGCCAGGACTCCTGGGTCCCTTCCTGGAGTGTGTGTGTGTGTATATGTGTTGTTTTGCAGCCAGGACTCCTGGGTTCTTCTCTTATCACATATTAGTGAAAGGGGCAGCAATACTAGGCGGGGGTGGGAGCAGGACTCCTGGGTCCCTTCCTTGGGTCTCCTATGCCTTCCTAAAGGGTGCGTGTGTATATGTATATCTCTGAGTGTAATTTTGCTGCCAGGACTCCTGGGTTCTTCACTATCATGGGTTTGTAGAGGGAATAGTAGTAGAGGAAGCCGCCCGAAGTGGCTGCAGAAGCCCAGCCAGATGGGCGGGCTAGAAACAATAAAATTATTATTAGTTCAGAGGGCAGGGCCTGGAACAGGAGGCCTGAGTCCCTTCCTTGGTCTCCTTCCCTATATCTTCTTGCTGTGTGTATGTGTTAAATTGGAACCAGGATTCCTGGGATTTCCTTCCTGCTCTTGGTCACTGAAGGGGTGGTAATACTAGGTTTTTTTTTGGGGGGGGGTCAGGAGTCCCTTCTTTGGTCTCCTTTCCTATGCCTTCCTAAAGTGTATGTATGCGTTAGTTAGTTTGGAGCTAGGCCTCCTGGGTTCTTTATTATCAGGGGTTAGTGGAGCGGGTGGCGACAGTAGTTCAGAGGTTAATATGGGGGCTAGGACTCCTGGGTCCTTTCCTTGGTCTCCTCTTCTTCGCCTTGCCTTCCTAAAGTGTGTTGGTGGGGCTACTTTGGAATCAAGATTTCTGAGTCCCTGCCCCATTTCCTCACAGGCAAATGAATTAATTTATTTCAGATAATTCTAAGCACCCTTCCAAAGGCTACAGCTTTCACAAGGTTGCTTTGCTGGGAGTTGGTGGTTGTTACGAAGTTGGTGTGTAGGGGTGGCATAATATTAGGACACTTGAGCCTTTCTTTTGCAACTTCCATCACATGTATGTTTCTTGAGGGTGTTGCTGCTCTTCTTTGGGGGGGGGTCCCTTTTGGTTGGACCCCAAAGCAACTTCCTAACTGGGCACCATTCTTTTTTCTTCTCCTCTGAGTGGGTGGGGGAATGTCCTGGAAGTCCTTACATCAAAGTTGCCCCCCGACCAAGTTCTACATGGCGATTCCTAGCCTTCTCTGTTGATATATCATATTGTTGGCTTATTTTTGCTGTTGGAACACCACTTCTTTGTTGCATTTGTTTGTTTTATAAGCCAATCTGAATGTCCCTGAAAAGCAGCATACAAATACGTTTAATAAAATGATGTTAATAAATACTGTCTTGGGGTGCTGCATTGGTTGCCTTTGACTAGGTGCTGTGCTCCTTGTGGATGTAGTAGGCCTCTTTCTTGGGTTCATCTTTCATTTGAATGAGTAATAAGCTAGCTGTTCATCTTTTGCCTTTTGATTATTATATAGTGGCACAGAACTACAAAACCAAGATGGCCTAATTGCTCTGGAAGAGCTTTTTATGTTTTGTTTTGTTTTTAAAAAAACTGTTTTGGCTTGGTCTTATTTAAAATGATTTTTTTAGAAGATCTCAAAATTTTAGACTATGTGTGTATTAAGAGTTCCACAGTTCCTTGAGTCTGTAAGAACTGAGTGGGTGTACGTGGCTAATATACATGATTGATACATAGACATTTGTCTTGTCCATGACTGAAGTACTTTATTTTTTTTCTTTGCAGAGCATTGCTGAAGTGTTCCGATGTTTCATTTGTATGGAAAAGTTGCGTGATGCGCGCCTATGTCCACACTGCTCCAAGCTGTGTTGCTTCAGTTGCATTCGGGTAAGCTGTGAGCTTTGGGTCAAACTATATATTATGTGGGAGATTTGTGATTGGCTTATTTTAAAAATACTTCAAAGCAGCATGGAGGGTCTGGGTTTGGTGGTCGCTCTGGGTGAGAGGAGTTGTTTTAACCTTTTTTCTCTGTGCCATTTCCATGTTTTAAAAACCTGCCCTCCCCAACTGCTAGTAGTGGCAGTGGGGGAAAAGACTGGCAGCTATCTTTTTTTACCTACTATAACTAATAACTGATTCAGGGAGGGGAAAAGGCTTTGAAACTCCATGCAGAGAAAATGTTAGGTCATCAGTCCACAGTGGTGATCTACCCATTTTGGACCATAGTGGTACACTAGTTCAACACCCCCACCCCAGCAACTTCTTTTACATCTCCCATGTTGTTTGGCCCTTTCCCCTTTCAGCTTTTGTATGTTAACGTGTGAAATGCTGCTGCAATTGAAAGAAAAAAACTTTGCTAATTTATACATTTTTGCTGGAAATTTTTCCTCCTTGCCACAAACACTGCATTTTCTTACGTCGCTGTTGTAGCAACTGAAGGGTAGTTAGAATTGCTCTAAACCAGTTGATGAATCTGAACAATACATATATAATACATACTTTCAAAGACACCAGCAAATAACTAGCTCTGTCTTTTCAGATAAGTCAACTAAAATTGCTGGCATTCCATTTTTACTATGTTACCAGACCACCAAAGGGGTGGTGAAGGGTAACTAACTGTTGTGAGGCATTTCTGGCCAGTTATTTGGAGGTAATTTTTGTTAGTCTTTGCACTGCAGAAGGTAGTGGAGCATATTTTTGGGAATGTTACACTCAGGTAATATCAAGCACTGGCCAGGCTATTGGATCTTATTGTTGTCCTGTATGAACTCAGAGTGTACCCTTAAGTATACCTAACATTCCATGGAGCTGTGTGTTGTGGGAAAAAGACATACAATTATTAATTGAGAAACCCCCAATGATCTTCTGGGGAACAATAGAGTTTCCTAAACATGAAGTTTGAAGATTTCCAGAAGGGTGGTCTTGTTAGTGTGTGTATTATGTATTCTGGCATTTATGGTTTGTTGACTATTATGTAGGCTTTCTAAGTGTCCCAGTGGCTTGGACCCTTACATAAGTTAACTTAAGAATATTGATGGAGGGAAAGTTTATAATCTCTTCCTTCCCCCTGCAATCTCCTGCACCCCTGAAAAGTCTCTCTGGAGAGTTTGGGGCTCTTCTGAACAAGTGCGACCCCTGGAGAGGCTTTTCAGAGGCCAGTGAAGGCTGTCCGCTGGGTGTTGGTGGTGGATAACTTTCCTTCCATAAACTTCCTCAAGTTAACCATTCCCAGACTGAGTAAGTTATCTCTCAGATTTCCTCAGCTCGTGTCTTTATGTGTGTGAAAAAGTGTTCTAGGAGTGTTCCAAAAATCCAATTTTGTATGAGTGGAATTCTGCTTGTGCAGCAGGCTTTGCCGCCTTTTCCTCCCTCCTTCACACCTCCAAACCTGTTTCAGAGTGTCCCCCAACCCTCTGGAGCAAATTTTTACGGTGCACAGAGGGCTGTAGGAAGGTGAAGACCCCTTATATGCATAAAGTCTATTCAGTTCCTGCACAGAGGGCATTGGATACAGCCCCTGAATGATAACTTACTTCTGAGAAGTAAGTCCAAATCTGAAGAGATCTGTGACATCTTATCTTCTAACACTTCTGAAATTCTCCAGTCTCTTATGATATGTCTATCATTGTTTTGACAGCGCTGGCTGACAGAACAAAGAGCTCAGTGCCCTCATTGTCGGTAAGCTTACTTCTAAAGCTCTATTTTGTTTTAGTTGGGGGCACTTATTTTTGCTGCATTGTTTACTTAAGGTGAAGATGAATGGCAGGTAGCCTGTAGGCCTGATTTGACCTATGAAGCAATGTTATTTGACCCATAGTGGCGTTACCAAGTCAGGGTATGGTAAAAACTTGTCCTACAATTGTGGAAAAGAAAAGAGTTTTCAAAAATTGTGTGAGAGATTCTACCACCTTTCTGTTGCATCTCTCTTTCGGTTCTATTGCCAAGCACCTTTTTGGCATGCCTGTGTAGAGCATCCTTCATTGTCTAGATGAACCTGGCCATTCTGGCGGGGACTGATGGCAGTTGTAGTCTACAACATCTGGAGGTAACCAAGTTGAGGATGGCTGGTGTAGAGCCTGACTGCTCATGAAGAATTTTTTTGTTTTTAGGTTCCAGGATTTTCAAGGAGGATTAAATTATTTGCAAGGCTTCCCGAAGGAGCATTAAAACATTTTGCAGTTCCTCATGAATTTATTTCATATGAAATTGTGTGAGGTCAGAAGGCAAATTCCAGTTTCCTCCCTCAGTCAGGGCCTCACTAGTGGTCCCTTCCCTTCAAACTCTCAGCTGTGTTCAGTCAACCCAGTCAATGTCTCAAAGGCTGGGGAAAATGATGAAAATTAATTCGTATCTATTTTAGTGATTTACCTTTAACTGTGGGACACAGGCGGTGCTGTGGGTTAAACCACAGAGCCTAGGACTTGCCGATCAGAAGGTCGGCGGTTCAGATCCCTGCGACAGGGTAAGCTCCCGTTGCTCAGTCCCTGCTCCTGCCAACCTAGCAGTTCGAAAGCACGTCAAAGTGCAAGTAGATAAATAGGTACCGCTCCGGCAGGAAGGTAAACGGCGTTTCCGTGCGCTGCTCTGGTTCGCCAGAAGCGGCTTAGTCATGCTGGCCACATGACCCAGAAGCTTTATGCTAGCTCCCTTGGCCAATAAAGCGAGATGAGCGCCACAACCCCAGAGTTGGTCATGACTGGACCTAATGGTCAGGGGTCCCTTTACCTTTTTACCTTTAACTGCATACATTCCAGCCTCCTAATAATAATAATGTTTGCTTGAATATTCATGGAGGATAAGGCTATCAGTGGCTATGATGGCTGTGTTCTTCCTTCAGTGTTGGAGGCAGTATACCTCTGAATGCAATTGGGGAGAGGGCTGTTGCACTCAGGCTGGCCTTGGGGGCTTCCCATAGGCATCTGTTTGGCCTCTCTAAGTACAGAATGCGGCACTCGATGGGGTTTTGGTTTGATTCCGCAGCCAGGCTTTCCCCATGTTCTTACTTTCTTAGAGAGTAGGAATTGGTTCCTAATTGCTAAACTAAATTCCTTGCAATCTTACTTGGGAAAACTAATTACTTGCAGGGCCCCACTCCAGCTGCGAGAACTTGTCAACTGTCGTTGGGCTGAGGAGGTCACCCAGCAGCTTGACACACTTCAGCTGTGCAATTTGAACAAGCATGAAGAAAATGAAAAGGACAAGTAAGTGGGATTAGACAGCGAGTTTCGATGTGCCTTGCCTAAAGACTGGTTTAATTCTGCTCAGAATTGGGAAATAAGGTATTCTGTCTATGTAAAATTTGTTGCCATCGTGTCAAGGGCTGGATTGACAATTGTGTTAAGATCTCTTCAGAGAGTTTAGATCTCTTCTTACAGTGCAACTATTTAACAGCAGTCTAAATTAAGGGTTCGCAGCTTTGGCTGGCCTTGGCAGCCAAATTTGTGGTTATCAGAACCCTGCTTTCTCCCCTCATTTTTTAGGTTTATTTTTTTTAAGCACCTTGCTCTTCTTTCCAAGTGTAACCAAGTCCAAGGTCTACACTGACTCTGATGTAACCAACCTTTTCATTTCATTGAGAAATTGTATCTTGGGGCTCTTGAATGGCATGAAGAACATCGGAAAACTCTCAAGGTTGCCTTTCTCAGGATGTATCTTTTTTCCAAAGATTTTTAGTAATTTCTTTGCTCCATTCTGTTAAAAAATATTTTACTATAGGAATGGTGGAATGCTTCTAGGACAAGCACAAAATTTAGAGGACAGTGGATGAGTGAAAAATATCAAGAAAGAGGCTATGGTGATAATGTTAAGAGGTCTGTTTTGCCTCTATATTTCGCCCTGTATGGCCATGATGTGGGTGGGTGCAGGGAGCACAATAATTCCTGATAGACACTGGCCACACTGTGTATAATTTTAAGAGGGTAATATTATTGGGATAAGTTATCAAAAGTGGTGTGCAGAAGAGATGAGAGATTACCAGCATTTGGTTGTGAACATGCCCAAATTCAGTGAAGAATTCCTCACACACTAACCTTAAAGTAATTCCATTTCTAATTTAGTGAATCAGAAATGTGACTAAACTAGTCTGATTCCAGAGCCTGATAATGGCAAGTGAAAATGAACTCATTAGTGAAAGTGAAAATGAACTCATTCTCATTAGTGACACTAAATTTTAAGAATGATTGAGAAACAGTCTTGCAAAAGACATGTTTGTGTGTGTTTTGCAAACTCTTTTCTTTACCTCTCTCTCCATAGGTGTGAGAATCATCACGAAAAGCTCAGTGTGTTTTGTTGGACATGTAAGAAATGTATTTGCCACCAGTGTGCTCTTTGGGGTGGAATGGTAAGTGGCAGAGTAGTTTTCTCTGTGTACAGCTGGAGCAAGGCGCTTCCTACTCAGTGCTTGCTTTTTAATACAGGAGTGCAGCCAAGAGCTCAGAAAGGATGATATAAATTATTTAAATTAATCTTGTATATATGATTATGATCCTGAATGGTTTTTCTTTTTTCTTTTTCATAGCTTGTTTCTATCATTACAGAAGAACATTGCATGTGCCTTCTTAAAAAGAACAAAGCCATCCTTCACCAAATATAAAACTACTTCATTGAAACATTAAGTGATTCATTTTAGGATATAAGTAACTTTCAGTTACTCAGATCCCTTATCTCTCAAGCATTTAAGTTATGCAGGTTATTGATCCATCACAAAAATCCTGAATATTGAGAATTTCTAGCAGAGAACTTTGAGGGTTTTTTTAAAAAAAAAAAGTGTTTTGAAAAATAAGTCTGCCTTAACTATGAAAATCTGATTAGGACAGCCAGCTGCTATATAAGATGAAGTACCGTGGAGGCATAACTCTTTGTATCACAGTTTTTTGACATTCCAAGATGAAGAACATCCTTACTCAAAACACATTGGGAAATCATTTTTATACTTCTGTTGTATTCAATCGCACCTTTTCCTATATGCGCCCACCCAGGACCTAAGTTCTTCCATGGAGGTCCTCTGGAGTAGTCCCTCTGGCTGAGATTCAGAGGGTGCTGATGAGAGGAAGGGCTTGTTCAGCAGAGGCTCCCTCTTGGAGTGGTCTGCCTAGGGTAGCTTGCTTGGTGCTGATTTTATCATCTTTTGGGTGGCAGGTAAAGATGTTCCTCTTATCCTGAAACTTTTAAATATCTTTTTTTCTTTTTCAGCTGTTAACATCATTTATTGACTATAATAGTGTTAGTTAAGGCTGTGATGGAGGGGGTTGTGCCGTTGTTTTTGCAGATTGGGTGGGGGGAATTTGGATAGTGCTGGTTTTTAGCTAGGGTTTTATTGATTATATTTGCTATATTGGACGTGTATAACATTTAAATAAATCACCTAGAGGCTTTTTTTTTGTTTAACGCAACTCAGAAATAGATTTGCTGTTTTTGTTTACCTTTCTGGCTCATTCCAGCATCGGTGTCAAGATGCCTCTCTCTACATGCAGATCTCACACTTTTAAGGTTCCAACAGTGCTGTTTGCTTTAGAATTTCATGTTTATTCATTTGGCTCATGGTAGGTGTTGGCACTTGAAAATGGTCCTTGTTTAAATTACATTTTATAGGATTAGAAAAATGAAGGGCCCTTAAGACAGAGCAGTACAGTGTTAGTCTTCTAAGTGGGCTGCACCATAAAGGAATGCTTCCGTCTGTTTTGCTGCAGATCCCTGTAGGCTTATATACTTAATGTGAGGATTCCATTAATGTGATAGTTTTCTCTCAGCTTCGGTAGAACTACCAAATAGTAGCCTAACTACCTCCCACTGCTCAATGAAACCTCTGATTTGAACTGCTTTGTTGGAACAACATTCTTTAAATGTCTAGGTGTTTTTTTTAAAAAATCTACCTTTAATGGAGGAAGCTCGGCTTTGTCAAAGTAAGTCCTTTAAGTCCCCTAAACCTTGAATTAGTCTTCCCATAAGAGGTGCGTCTGGGGGCTAATTTAGCCTTTTCCTGAAATGGTATATACATGTTCAGAGTGTCAAGCCAGTTTCAAATTAATTAGCTGAAGAGGTGCACAGTGAATACAGAACCTCATTTCAGGCACTCACTTTGGACTCAGAATAGATTCCTTCAGGAAGTGTGTGACTGAAACAGAAGCCAGATCCAAGGCTTGTTAACACATTAAAGGCAAGATGGGACAGTCTCTTAAGAAGGAGGTGGGGAAGTAACCTGTCCTGGTGCAATGAAGCTGAAGCCTCTGTGTCTTTTTAACAGCATGGAGGACATACGTTCAAACCGTTAGCTGAAATTTATGAACAGCATGTCACAAAAGTAAATGAAGAGGTGGCAAAGCTTCGCCGAAGACTGATGGAGTTGATCAGTTTGGTGCAAGAAGTGGTAAGGGCAATCCTCATACCCATTTTGGATTAACATATCATTACAATGATGTTCTTAGGATTTTATTTATTAAATTTATATTGTGCACCTTCTACAAAGGAAATATACACTGGAAAAATATCATGCCTGTAATGGGCAATTTTGCTTCATTCATCCTTTGTGCTGGGTTGCAATCTGTAGACTTAGAAACTTGACACATTAGGTAATTTATTCTGCTTCATAAGCTGCTCTTTAATTCATTCATTAAAGCATTCTGGCCCTTTCCTGCTCATTAGCTGAAAAGCCTCCCAGAATGACTTACTATTGATAAATAAGAAAAGATAGTCCTTGCCCTCAAATCTTGCCATCTAAAAGACACAACACAACAAGGAAAGAAGAGTTGGGGCAGGTGGGGAGCAAGCTCAGGCACAAGTTCTCTTGAAGTCACCAGAGGGCGCTCTTTAGAACACAAAACAAAATGCGCTTGTTCTATAAAAAAGAAGTATGCATGCTACTTACTTTTGGGGATTGTTATGATGGATGTGTCTAGACAATAGCTTTGTATAATAGATCATGTTTTCATTATAGCTAGTTTATGCTGTGTTCAACTGATCATGATGGTGCTGGTTGAATCAACATCTTAAAAGTAAATCAGTCAAAAAAACTCTTACAGCTGCAAGGTGACTTACTTTTAACTGGTTTGTGAATTTTCCAGCTGGTAGCAAACTAATGTCTTGTGTGTCTTCCAGGAAAGGAACGTAGAAGCAGTACGCAGTGCGAAAGACGAGCGTGTTCGGGAAATCAGGAATGCAGTAGAGATGATGATTGCTAGGCTAGACACTCAGCTGAAGAACAAGCTTATAACACTAATGGGTAGGCTTGCCTTTTGTTTTGTTAGATTTTGGGGCAGGCTTCTTGATTTTAGCAAAACTGTTGCCCACTTGAGATAAGAGTGATCCATAGAACTATAGCTTGCTCTGTCCCAAAAGGTTGGTAACAATTAGAGAGAGAAAGCAAATATACTGATGCCCAAAATAAGTTATATTAGACTAATTAAACGGTACAGTGATATAGCTGGTGGGTGCTCTTTTTCAGGCATGTCAGGTTTGACATAGTTGGTATTTTGCCACCAAGTGAAGACATACCTGTTTACTCAGACTTTTTAGGTCTTGTAAGGAGTGACTTTTACCTTCACTGCTGTGCTTAGCTTTGCTGGTTGTTTTAGGAATTTGTTTTATTGATGGCTGTTAAAACTTATTTTATATTTTACTCTGACCTGGTGTTAGCTGATGAAGAGCCAGCTATACATATTTGTAATATACAATAAAAATAAATACATGTTTTAGGCAGGAGGTGTAGCCCACAAGCTACGCTGTAAGTCCATGATTTAACTTTGCATTAAACCTCAAATTCATGCTCTTAACTAAAAAGGGGAAATGTTAACAAAAGTACAGTGAAGTGGAATCATATTACTACATATGAAGCATCTTAATTGTATTCTTTGTTACCTATGATTTGCTACCTCGTCTGTTACCTGTTTTATAGTGTTACTGATTTTATAGGTTGATTTGTTACCTCGTGTTACTGATTAAGGTTAATTCATTTTAGTTTTACTGTATTGAGCCTTCTGTTCACCCCTTGGAGACAGCTGTAATTAAGCATTAGAGTGGTTAAATAAATAAATGCATGTATGTATGTATGTATGTAATGTATGTATGGCCCTCCAAATTTTGTATTATCCCTTAAATGTTGTTTGGATTAGCATTAAAGCACCAGGACAGTTTACTTAAAAGCCTATCATTACTTGACTATGGCTTTCTTGTCTGGCTTAAATTAAATAGGTCAGAAGACATCCCTCACCCAAGAAACTGAACTCCTGGAATCCCTGTTACAAGAAGTAGAGCACCAGGTGATGGAAGCAGCTGGTTTGAATCCCTTTGAGGAAGTTTGATTTATTTTTATCCGCCAATTCTCACTAGCAAATAGTATGGGTTTCTTATTTGGAATTGAATTTATATGTGTCATATGTAAATTCTGCAAACAGTACCCCAGTTTGGGATAAATATATATTCTGTATTATTAGTGGGGTATATGAGTTGTTAGGGGAGGGGTAGTATCTGCAATGGGGGGCACATTGTGGTCCTTCTGGGATAGTATGTCCACCTTTGGTTCCCACTGCACTCAGTTCTCACCTGTGGATTCTAGAAGCTATCAGCATGTGTCAACAGCCCCCCCTCCCCCCGCTTTGACTGGCTGGCTAAACCAGCTGAGGGTAGCTGATAGTTCTCAAACACTCTGTGAGTTAGGGATTTCCTCTACATGCGAAGGCAAGCTCTGGTGAATTGAATGGACAAGGCCAAGATTGGGTCCAATGATCAAGAAGGTGGTTTCTGCACGTGCTGTAGAGGGAAGTAAGGGGCAGTTGGGGCTTGTCAACCTGGGAAGGTAGCCCATCTAGGAGAAGGAAAACTCTGATCCTAAGCCTCCGTTGCCTTGTGGGATATCTTCAAGAAAAGAAAAGGCTCAGGAGTAAACCCTGCACAAATCCGGAGTGGAATCTGACGGTCGGATAGTGCCTCCTTTCAGCAACTCCTTCAGCCAAGCTGGTGTGAAATGTATTGCTTTCCTTTCCTTTTGACCACATCAGTGGGCAGCCTAGGACCTCCATGAGCACTGCCTAGGCTTGCACCCTGGGGAGGTCACTTCGGTGCTGCTACCACAGCAGTTTGACTTCATCCCTGGAGGCACACTCCATTGTCTCTTGAGACAGACAGATGCCAACAATGATTAGCATTTAGAGAATTGCTCTTAGGAACACATTTTGTGTGTGTGTGTTTGTAATAACAGATGGCTACATACATCCATTCTGTTTTAAAGCTTGGATGCAGCAGAAGTATTAGTCTTCCTCATTTGGCAGATTTGAATTATTTTACTTGATTTGGTTAACTTGCTTAAAAGTTTGAAGTTTATTATTTAGATATTGCTATGCTACATATCCTTAGTCCTCTGTCTGGGCATTGCTGCTGCAGCTTAAGTTTAGCACAGACACTTTTAATATATTAAACCAATTAAAAATGCTACCTCACTTGGTGGATTTATTGACATAGGCATGCATTTGTTCTCCATTTCCTCTTTTTGCAGCTACGGTCATGCAGTAAAAGTGAGCTGATATCAAAAAGCTCAGAGATATTGATGATGTTTCAGCAGGTGCATCGGAAACCCATGGCCTCTTTTGTCACTACACCTGTCCCTCCAGACTTCACAAGGTACTCCAGACTCTACTAGTTTTAAGTTTGCAGCTTTGATGTGGTAAAAGGCATTTGCTCCTTATTCATGCAAGCTTACCAAGGTGTACATGTACACACAGGATGTCATATTCTACAGTCAATAGGCATTGGTGAAATCCTCATTATTATTACCCCTGACAATTGCAGGGGAAAGGATTGTTATAGGGTTCTGATCTGCATACAGATTCTATGCAGACATTAAGTCCTAGGTGAAGATTGTCCAGTGGGGAAGAGGGATCTGGCTCCCCACAACTCTTTGGGGATTTCTTTCTTGCATTTGTATCTCACCTTTTTCTCCAAGGAGGTCAAGGTGGTGTGTACCCTCATTTAATCCCCACAACAACTCTGTGAAGTAGCTTAAGCTGAGAGCCACCCCAGGGTCACCCAGTGAGCTTAATGGCGGAGTGGGGATTTGATCTCTGGTCTCCCACGTCCTAGTCTGACACTCTAGCCATGATACCATGTGTTAATCATGCTTTTAGTTTGGCCCGGTGACAGATTTCTGCAAGTGAGGCAGCCTCACGTTTTGTGTAAAGCGGATGATAAAAATGGTCAGTAATGTATGGCACTGGGATGCCAGATTGAAGGCCAGACCTATAGCCTGCTTCTCCTATGGAACCTTTATCCACCCGAGAGTTCAGGAGTGAGCTGCAGGCTCCACTTCCCTCAGTGTTGGTAAGAGCGAACACCTGAAGTGGGACCAACAATGCTTATTTGACTTTGGTGTGTGTGTGTCTCAGACCGCCAGAGTATAGCCCAAGTTTGTTCATATGACTGCATAAAGCTAAGGGTACAATCACTACTGCAACAAGACTGATTACCTAACAAGTTTTTGCCATCCTTTTTAGTAATGTTGTGAGTGAACTTTGGAAACTTCCTGCAGTTTTTTAGGGGCATTTGGAAAGTCATTTGCATGCCAATTCAAGTCTTACCTGTTATTTTCCTTCCTGTAGTGAGTTGGTTCCTGCATATGATTCGACTACCTTTGTCTTGGAGAACTTCAGGTAGGGACATGACTTACCAAGAAGTGGGATTCTAGCTAGCTTGGGTGCGATCATGGAGTTTAATCAGAAGTTGGGCTAAGCCTGTTGCCACTGGCAGGGTTTCAATTCTAGAACACATTAAGTTGTATTTTATCGTGTTCTGTGCGCAAACCTCTGGCTAAGGGAGGAGGATCTTTTATCCCTTGCTAGCTCCTCCTCCTGTTGTTATTCCTCTTGCAGCGACATATTGAAATATTGAACAGAATCTATCTGTTCAACAGATTATTCCCCTTCAGAAGAGCATGAATTATCCTCCAGATTGGTTTATGTAACCAGCTCACTTTCCCAGCTGGAACAAAAGAACTGAACATGATGCTTAATTTGTTCTCTGTGGTAACTGGGGACCCAAAATCTGTTTTTCAGAAGCAAGTGTCAAACTCTGAAGTTAGAATTTCCCATATCTTATGTTTGCAGGGACTGTATTTATCACCTTCCTTGCTAGAGGGTGCTTCTGAGCACATGCAGAGTGCATTTCACCAGCATCAAATAGCCACAATCCATTTAGAATGAGTGGGGTCAGGCTTTTGTGCCGCTATATAGGTACCAACATGATCTCCCCCAGAAGTTGATGGAGTCCCATTCCCATCAGTCCCAGCCACCATGGCCGGTGATTGTGTTTGATATAAGTTATAGTGCAACATCAACTGGAGGGCACACATTGGCTACTCCATCCTACTGTCTTCTACAAGATAGGAGGTTGTGTACAAATATAAGGAAGCATAAAATTTGCTTTTGAGGTGTGAAAGAGAGAACTATAAGGGAGTTTATAATAAAAGCCTTGGAAAAGAATAAAGAGGAGTGAGGCATAGAACAGAACATGGAAATGTTTTTGCATATAAATAAATAAATAAATAAATAAATAAATAAATATATTTTTATTTATATCCCGCCCTGCCCAGCCGAAGCCAGGCTCAGGGCTGCTAAAGAAAATTCTAATGGTGTGTATTGAGAGAGTGGATCCTAGTGAATAATTATTTTATATTTCCTTAGGTTTGAAAATGCACATTAAGGAATGCTTGCTCTAGAGATGATGACCCTCCCATTTGTGTTGAAAGATTTACTTTAACCTTTGCACTGAATATTTATTTCTCTCATCTCAACAGCACTTTACGCCAGCGGGCAGATCCCGTTTACAGTCCACCTCTTCAAGTTTCTGGGCTTTGCTGGAGGCTCAAGGTTTATCCAGTGAGTGTGGCTGATACTGTTAACAAACAGCTACTGAAATCTCGATCATAACCTCACTCCTGGTGCAATGTGATCCATAACTTGGCCTGCAGTGTTCTATTCTTATGAGTAGTCCTGAGGTACAACTTCCAGAAACCAAAAATGTCAGTCTCTGGGTTAATTACCTGGAACTAATATTTAAAAGAATGTGGGGGAAACATAATAGGGGGAGTCTTGAAAAAAGAACCTTCATGATTTGATACACCAGGGATGCACCAGAAGAAAAGAGTTCACTAAAATACCTCTTAGTAGGACCATTTCCTGAAAAGCAGTGTGGATATTGCAAGCAGTTTCTGTTCAGTACAGTACTACAGATGGATCAAAAGCTCCTTATTTTTTTAGGCAAATCACCTCTGGGATACTTTTTAATGTTGTTATTTTTTTCTCTAGCAGCAGCACTTACCCAGTTTCATGTTTGCCCTGTTCACTACATGGGTGAATACATATTTAGAACAGGGTGAATCTGTAAAGCAAGCATGTAATGGCCACAGGAATAAGGCCTAAAAATTAAAAGAAAGTAGTCTTGCATTGACAGGCAATGTAAATAATTACTTATTTATTGCATGGCACCTCACATGTTAACCGGTTATTCTGAAAGCTTACAATTTTGCTAAGATTTGAATCTTTGACTCAACCCTTAAAATTGCCTCTGTAGAAAAGCCAAAAATCTGTGCTCAGGATGTATTATGCAGGTTAGGAACTTTGCCAATAGCTTTTATGCAGCTTCTGTTTTCAAATAACATGGTAAAATGGAGGAAAGGGAAAACCTTGCAGTTGTGGCTGCCTGGTGGGTAGAACAAAGTGACAAAGAACAGAAAAACCGTAAGAGGGAGGCCATGCACACAATTTTAGTTTTCTAGATTTTGGACCTTTATATGCTGCTGATACTATTTCCAAGCAGTGAGGCCTAGAGGAAATATTCAGCTTTTAAAAATGCAAGATGTTTTTCGCATTACCACAACACTGAAGAAATCTTTCCAGTTTGTTGAACCACATTCTGATTGTATGGGGCCTAACTGAGGAGGGGCAACATGTTTGGCTGTTGAGGGCACTTATTGACGGTGGCAAATAAATTAGTACTCCAAGGCTGGAAGAAAAATATCTGCCCCTGGTTGTGCAACAGACTGAAGGCTTATGTCTTTTGGCAGCAAATGAAAGGGCAGCCTTCTGGCAGAGGCAACAGGAAGGAAAATATCTAGTCATTTGGGTTCCTTACGCCAATCTATTTGCATGAAGCAGCACTGTGTGACTTTATACTATCTTTTATTTATTTGACATTTTTCTGTCTTCCTCCAAAAAGAGAGCACAGGACAGCTAATGACATAAAGCAATAGATCAATCATAAAAACATGGAAAACATCAAATGGCTGCTTATCAATAAATGCTTAACAGATAATATCTCCCCAACACCAATCATACCTCAAAAGCCTGATGAGTAGTCCAGTTGTGTGTGAACATAGCTGATTGCACCTGTGAGGGTGTTTCATAGTGCTGGCCTCGAGGATGCCCTGTCTTGTATAAATATCTTCCTCACCACCAGTACTGAAGGAAGAACAAGCTGGACCTCTTCCAATAATGGCAAAGACTGCGTTGAAAAGTGCTGGGGAAGACACATTTTCTTTTTCTCTCCTGGATCATGCCGACTCCACCTTGTCATGGAGCCAGGTTGAACATATAACCAACTCTATGCTTGGACAGCCCCATGCTTGTCATGGTGGCCAAAAAGTCCTGATCTAACATGACAAGGCAGCCCTGGCATGGAGATGGAAGTCCCCCAAGAATAATATGCTGGGATTCTTCAAATCTATTCCAGAAACACCTCCTTAAGCCCAGTCAGGCTGTGTGGGAAGTGGTATACAAACAGCATCTTGTAAGACAGGGTAGCATGCTAACAGGGTTTACTCATCCCCTCTTCTTTTTCTCCCACACCTTTTCCTTGGTTGTCTCTTGTTCTGACTGGTTTCTATGAAAAATTCTTCCATGCACACACACACAAAATTATTAACAAATGTGAGAAGAGGTTACCATAAGAAGGAGAAACTATTATAAACTATTACCCTAAGAAGGAGAAACAACCAAGTTCTGTTTATTTGAACATGCACCAAGCTGCACCCATAGGAGGGGCTAGTGGCTATGGTGCTAGTGCTTGGCTTTAAGGCCAAAGTGCCATAAGACATTTGGGGCTTCAGTGCACAAGTGGTTTCCGTGATGTAAAGCCCCCTCAAACAGATCACCAATTTGTTGATAGTATTTAAGCATTGGTTGTGGCAGAGAGGGGGAGCATTCTCTCTCGCTTTAGACTCTCCAAAACTGTGCATCAGGTAAAAGCCCACTTCAGCTGTATTTTCAATAATTGCAGGAAGCTGTATTATGAACTTTGAAATCTCATTTGGCAGGTAGTAGGCATGTTGTAAGAAACTAACTTTGATTTTAACGTTTTTTAAAGGATGGAAACGGAGTGGTGCGAGGCTATTATTTATCTGTGTTTCTCGAACTGTCAGCTGGATTGCCAGAAACATCCAAGTAAGAACAATCACTATTTCCTCCTGTGTTTAGAATAGGGTTACACTCTGTGTCTGTGGTAATGTTGGAGGGAGGAAGCAGGGAGTCTAGTTAAATTATGTGTCTGACCAAACATGAAATGTATGCTCAAACCATGTGATTCTGTAGTAAAGAACCTAGGCAGTATTACATAGTCCAATCTTTTAGGGGTCTTCACCAAAAACTGTGCTCGATCCAAAAAGTCCTTCTTTGTATGGAAAAGGCTTTGGTCCAGAAGAGTTTTCTATGAATGGAAATGGTGCGGCAGTTTTTCCAGTTCCCCCTGAGCCCCCCTCCCACAACACTTCCTATCCTGTTCTGAATGGTCCCCAATCTTCTGGAGTGAGTCTTTGCGTATGCTAAGGCAAAGCAGAATTGTTGAAAATTGCCTGCCATATTTATGTTGAGGAAAGTTTCCCTTGGGTCAGAGCTTGTTTATTTACACAAATATTTGTATACACAAAAATTTCAATGGATCACCAGCTGACTGTTCAATGGAAAACATTTGTCTTATTGTCTGCATAAATAAGCCTGGTGGCAAAGAAAATATTTCAGCAAATTTTTGAAGGTTAGTATAGAAGCCCTGCCAAGTCTCCAGTCTTCAAGAAGGAGCTAATAACACTGAAGCTCAGTTTTGTGCTGATGTCAAATGAGCCTCACCCAGCTCAGAACTACCAGCAAATCCTACAGATCTTGGTGATCAAGCTGGGATATAAAGGTTCTACAAATATAAGGAGTTATTTTGCTTGTGGAAGGGCAGATATAAGCCAGTTATGTTAAGAGTTGCAGAATATCAGCACTTTTCTAAACTCCTCTTGAATATTAATACTAATTTTATTATTTAAACCCCACCCATCTGAATGAGCCATGTTAGATTTTTCCAAAACTCTGTGGATTCTGTGACCAAAATTATGTGCCCAGGCATCCAAGAGCAGGATTCTATTGCCTATATCAGTTATGCAAATTCACCACATTTGCATAGCTCTGATTTAGCTAGTCATGGGGGAGATGGAGAGGAGGGAGAAAGAGAGTGGTACATCTCAGAATCTTTTTCAGTCACCTTCATTTTCTGAAAATTCACTAGGCATTTCCCTCATTCGCCATGATAGCTATTTCCCCTCCACTGTTGGAGGCAGAATGCGCCTGAATATCAGTTGCTGGGAGTCGCAGGTGGGGAGAATGCTGTTCCCCGTCTGCCCTACGTTGTCCTTATGTCCTGCTCCCAGGCTTCACACTGGGACAGCTGGCTCTAACAAGGGCTGCTAAATATTTTATTGGACATTTTGAGTGTGTGTGACTTTTGGCTTAAATGCCCTCTGCTTGTGGGGAAAGTGGCTTAAGTAATGTAGTTTCATGGTCATATTTGGCAAGAAGGGAATATTTGACAGAGGTGTTGTGCTGAACTTGGTCTGAACAGCTCTGTTAATTGCAGTGGGAAATCGATTTCAAATGCAGCCAAGTGGCTGGCCAGCCTGTCTTTCAGGTGAACTAGAGGTTACCTGCCAAAAAATTACCATAGATGCTAGGTCATCAATAATTTAGTCCCTAAGCAGCTTTTTAAGCGCAGCTGATTGAAAGGCTTCAAAACATCCACAGCCAGATTGTGTCCTTGACAAGGAACCAAGCCTGCCACTGCTGCTAGTCTGAATCTGAGCTAAGAGACCTGTGGCCCTCCCAACATGTTGCTGAACTACAGTTCCCATCATATCTAACAATTGGCTATGCAGGCTATGCCTCATGGGAATTGGAGTCCAATAGCATCTGGAGGGCCAAAGTTTTCCCGGCCCTGATGTGAATAAAAACCCTGGTCCCCAATCCTAGTTTTTCAGGGGTCGGTTTCATTTAGATTGCTTGAGTTTTGGGAGGTAAACTACAGCTAATAAATGTGCTTTTTTGAAAAGGTCTGTGAAATAAGATGGGAAGGTTGGTTATGGGTTTATTTGTCTCTTCATATTTTAAATCATTTTGATAGTACAGTCGTACCTTGGTTTTGAACAGCTTAGTTCATGAACAACTAGGAACTCGAAAGCTGCAAACCCGGAAGTAGGTGTTCCAGTTTGCAAACTTTGTCTCAGAAGCTGAACATTTTTGGTTGAAGACAGTTGTAGCCATGGTTGCACCGGTTGTTCTTACCCTCTTGTGTCAGGTGTGCCCTCCACATAAGATGTTGGACTCTCAACAACGCAGCAGCTTCTGGTTGGCGAAGGCTGTCTGGCATTGGTTGTTACCGCAGTGTATACCCTTATCCATGCACCCATCACATCAGCATTTTTTAAATATCCCAGGGATATAGCTATGGCCTCACTGTTGCTAGTCTTTGAAAAAAGGCTGAAGACATACTTATTCAAGTCTGTGTTTGGCTGAATAGTAGTGCTGCTGTTGTGGTTTTCTATTTAGTTGTATTTTCATGTGACTTATGCCCTGCCTCACAGGGCAGCCATGCATTGAAATGCAGGTTTGTTTTTTGTTTAAACAAAACTAAAAGCTGGTAGAAAGATGACATGTTTGCTAATTGATGGAAATTTATTAATTAGTGAAATGTAACTTAGGATATAATTGAACCAACAATTACTGTAACAAAGCTCAACAATTACAACTGAAGTAACTAAATGTTCTTCCCCTTTTTGCCACTGTTTCATTCCCCTTCCACTTCCTCCTGTGTGAATATACAGAATGTAAGCCCCTGGGGGCCGGGCCCTGTCCTCTCATTCTTTGCAAAATGCCATATACATGGGTGGCAGTATAAAATTAATAGATGTTAATGTATGGTTCCACATAAGGTCAGGTCTAGCACTGGGTGATTTATCTTCTGTTTACCTGTGGCATTTTTGTTTTGTAGGTATGAATACCGTGTGGAAATGGTCCACCAGTCCACTAATGATCCTGCTAAAAATATCATTCGAGAGTTTGCGTCTGATTTTGAAGTTGGCGAGTGCTGGGGTTACAACAGGTTCTTTCGACTGGACTTGCTTGCTAATGAAGGCTACTTAAACAGGCAGAATGACACCGTCATCTTAAGGTACGGGAGAGGCCTACTGCACAAGTGCTTTAAGGGTGCAAGATGACCACAGATAGCTTTTTGAGGGTGAACAGTAGGAAAAGGAACCTCTTGGCACTACATCCTATATAGTGGGGGAACAGCCCTTACCTCACTCTATTACTGTATGTAGTGTCGTAATGGTGAGAGGAGTTCAATTTAACTTGTTTAATAGGCGTGTCTCTTAAAAAAGTTCTCAAGAATTTTACTTGAGTAATCATTGCCCAATAAATGTGAATATTGGCTGGACCTCCAAGTTGGTGCCTTTTGATGTATGAGGACTTTGCAGATTAATAGATGCAAGCTACCTGTCACTGTTACAGGGAAGGGTATTCTCTAATATGATTTTGATCTCTCTTACAGTAGCACTTCAGAAGCAAAATAAGCATCAGTAAACAAAGTGTAACCTTTAAGCTTTAGCTGATTTAATTCACTGATTTAAATTAGCAGCCTAAATTTTTAGCAGCAAATGGGATGAAGCTGGATGGCTCTGTCCCTTCTTTCAGATTCTTCTTTAACAATGGTGACACAAGGTTGCTGTTACAGCTTTGTAGAGAACCCAACTGCTAATAGAACATGCATTATTCTTGTATGGGACTTTTGTAAGCATTGTGAAGTTTTCCCCTCCTTCTGCCCCCCACAAGGTTCCAGGTGCGGTCACCCACCTTCTTCCAGAAATGTCGGGATCAGCACTGGTACATTTCTCAGCTGGAAGCTGCTCAGACAAGCTATGTCCAACAGATAAATAACCTTAAAGAGGTGAGCAGCATTGTGACACATGAATGCTAAATTGAGGGACAATGCTATTAACTATAGTGGGTGACTGATATTTTGGGGGGCAAGTGTATTGGGCTAATTTGAACAATGAAATCATGAATGTTAGTGTGTTGTGCTTGTTTCCCAGACTGCTGAGGGTTTAGGAACCTTATTTTCTGTATTTTGAAATTGGAAGCATGCTTCAATTTACACTTGGGTCCATAGGAAGTTTTCTTATGTTGAGTCATAACTTTGGTCCAACTAGCTCAGTACTGTCCACATTGAGAGGCAGCAGTAGTTTTAGATGGGGCATTCCCTCTACTACCTAGAGATGTCACTGGGGATTGAACCTAGAACCCTTTTTCATGCAAAGCATGTGCTCTGCCCCAGGCTTCCTCAACCTCAGCCCTCCAGATGTTTTGAGACTACAATTCCCACCATCCCTGACCACTGGTCCTGCTAGCTAGGGATCATGGGAGTTGTAGGCCAAAAACATCTGGAGGGCCGAGGTTGAGGAAGCCTGCTCTACCCTTTGTGCTGCAGCATCTTTCCAGATGTGCAAGAGCTGTTTGCCTTTAGAAGGACCTACCTCTGAATTTCTGCATGAGTCACTGATCTGGGTGTGCTTTCTCAGGCAGGCAAAGCTGCTGCATGTGGAGTGATTGATCCAATCACATCCAATGTAGAGATGTGCCAGAGCTACCTGTCTCCAGGAGAGGCTAATTGGAAAGAGAAAAGTGAATCAGGAGTAGATGTGGTGGGTAATCTCTTTGGGTATGTAACTTGGGCACTAGGGAATATCTAATTATTTTCTCATGGCATCACAGCTCTTGCTGTCAGTCACCATGCGGTTTGCGAACAACTGGTTTAGTATTACAGTCGTACCTTGGATCTCAAACGTCTTGGCTCCTGAACAAATTGGCTCCTGAACAATCAAAACCTGGAAGCGAATGTTCCGTTTTTCGAACAATTTTTGGAAGCCAAACGTCCGCAGCTTGTGATTGGCTGCAGGAATTAGAAGCCGCACTTTGGTTTCTGAACATTTTGGAAGTCGAATGTACTTCTGGAACAGATTCCGTTCGACTTCCAAGGTACGACTGTATAAAGAATGTTGGCTACATTAAACCTATGCCTTCTGTTTTCCATATGTGTATGCTTTATTTCCTTTTTCTTTTTTAAATGACAGAGGCTTGCAATCGAGCTTTCTCGTACCCAGAAATCCCATGGCATGTCTCCCCCTGATACTCACCTCAGCCCACAAAGTGATGATGGTCCAGAAGCAAGACCTAAGAAGTCAGGATCAAACTCTGAAGTGCATCTTGAGGCTGTGGCCAGCACAGCATCTGCTAGAGAAGCAAAGGATGACGAGGAAGAAAAAATACAGTATGAAGACTTCAATGTAAGAATCCTCCTCTCCTGCCCTGGTGAATTTGCTGTAATGACCAAACCCGAGATCATGTCAATGGCCCTTTAGTCCAGCATCTTGGTTTCACAGTGGCCTACTAGATGCCTCTTCTGAGAAGCCCAGAAGAAGCTGAGCACAACAACTACACTCCTCACTTGTGAATCCCAGCAGCTGGTATTCAGAGGTACACTGCCTCCGATGGTGAAGGGGAGAACATGGCCCATGTGGTTATTGGCCACTGATAGCCTTCTTCTCCATGAATTCGTCTGAGTCTCTTTCAAAGCCATCCAAGTTGTTGACCATCACTATTTATTGTGGGAGCAAATCCCAATGCCTATAGACCAGCCTGTGCTAATGGAGAGGGGTTGTGCTTGGTAAGCAGAAAAGGGTAGGTGACAGGTACACATCTGAAAATAGTAGCCAACCTGTTTTGCTAACTGTTGCTGAGTTGTTTGAATCTCAAAATAGATTACCGTACATCCTGGGTGGTACTGAGGGACATCTGCTAAAGGAGCCTTTTATCAGTGCTGAAACACACACCCTTTCAATGTCTGTGCCCAGAGCATGCAAATCTGTGTTTAGTGTGGCTGAATTCTACTATCTTGCATAATGTATAATGTATTCTGTTTCTGGTAGTCCTGGAAACCTTATTCATTGACCACCACCTTGGCTTTGGAGATTTCAGAAGGCAGTTTCAGACATGCAGTATCTGCTTTTAATGAATAAGACCTAGAAAAATTGTTTCTTAATCAAAGTAGAGATTCTCAGGGAGCTCAGTTCTGTACCTAAAACCATGCCTTCCTTCCAAGAATGAGGATGTTCTTAGGTACTCTGTCCCCCTTACTTACAGTTAGCAAGCCAATAGACATTACTCTTGTTCATTCCATGCTGTGAGAGGAAAGTCCTGTTCTGCCATGCTCCAGGCATCAGCAGATCTCTGATTCTGGAATAGGGCCAGCTACCCTCTGGAATTCTGGGGGTATGGGCAGAGTCCTGTGTGTTCCTGGCTTACATAAGAATATAAGAAGTGCCTGCTGGGTCAGACCAATGGGCCATCTAGTCTAGAATCCTGTTCCCACAGGGTTCAGCCAGATGCCTGTGAGAAACCTGCTTCCAGAGTTCCCTCTTTCCAGTTAACCAGCTAAACATTAGTGTCACTGCTTTCTCTGCGCCAGGATAACCAACATGGTCCTCTCCAAGTGATGTGGACTCCATAATCCCCTGACTGTTGGCCACGCTGGCCGGGGCTGGTGGAGGTTCTTGGGCTACCAACTGGAGAGCAGCATGTTGGCTGCCCCTGCTCTGCACTGCACACAGAAGCATTATTTCAGAGCCATTTTTGCATGCTCTTGACTGCAGCATGAACTCTCAGATGGGGACCTTGATGTCGATCTTGTTGGGGAGGACGAGGCAAACCACCTTGACGGCAGCAGCTCTTCAGCTAGTTCCACAGCGACCAGCAACACAGAAGAAAATGATATTGATGAAGAGACCATGTAAGAGACCCTGTTCTTTTTCTGCCATCTTTGTTGTCTATTGAAATGGAAGCGCCTTCCATTTGGAGGCGGGGTTGGGAGGGGAAATCCTACCCTACATTATTGTTGCTCCCAAGGCAGCTAACAAAGCATAAGGACAAATGAAACACTGTCATAAAATTTTTATCTATTTTATTTATTTAACAATATTCAGACAGCGCATGGCTGCAATAAAACCTGTAAGCAGTTTACAAAAAACAACAACCCCAACATAATTATCAATAAAAGGACAGGTATTGAAAAACATTCAGAAGATAATGAAAATCAACAAGCTAAAAAGATATTAAAATTCATGTCAGTTCTACATGTCTGGAAAGGCTTGCCTAAAGAAAAATGTCTGGAGAGGCAGCACAGGTGCAGAATAAGTATTGTGTGGCACCTGTAACATTGAAGCAGTCTGCACTTACAAATATTTGGCTTCTTTCTAAGACTACATGCCTATACATTTCAAATGCGATGTTTTTTTCCAGTGGTCTATGCTTTTAATAGAATGAGGGTTCAAGGGCTGAGATAGTGATGAATGAGCAGAATGAGTATTTTTAGCACTGGGGTATTGTTTACGAGTTTTTGGGGGGTTGTTGCTATTAATTTTTTAATATCTTTACTTTGGATCTAATGATTCATGTGGAAATTGTTCAGTCTGGTTGTGTACTTTTTGATGTTTTGTTTATTGCTTATTACTACTTTTGTTAAGCTTGTAGTTACGTATTTTTATATGTTGCAATCCACCTTGAGCATGGTTTTAACTTTGGAAAGGTAGCATACAAATAAAACAATTGATTCACTGATTGATTGAGATAGCAGAATGAACTGTACCACTTCAGAGTGTAAGTGGGAGATGAAGTGGATATTCAACACACTTGTGGCCATGCAATTGAACTTGCCCTCCATCTCTCCCTATGTGCCCCCTAAAATTTGTTCTGGGGGTTCCCCAAGCTATCTAGAACAGATTTGGGGGGTACAGGGGGAGAGGATGGGGGAATTCTGTTGTGGAAATGGAAATGTTAAAGGGTAGAAAAAACAAGTCTTTCTGCCAGGAGAAAACTAGCAAAGCTAGAACCTTTTGGATACCTACCTTGTAGGAAGTATTGAAGTAGCTGAAGGGGTAGAATCCATTCCAGCACCATGGGACCCTGCTGCTTCATTCTGCCGCATATATAGACTGAGCCTTAGATGCTAGTACTTGAGTGATGTAAGTGCATGTGTGAAAGAGTGGCTTTATCCCATAACAATGAATTTGCTAATCTGTGCAGTTTAAAATCTGTGAAATTCTTTTAAGCACAAGTGATTTTTTCAGAACAAAGGCTTCAAAGGAGCTCTTTGTTTTTGTTTAATTTGTTTCTTAGGTCTGGGGAAAATGATGTGGAATACAATCACAACATGGAGCTGGAGGAAGGAGATATTGTGGAGGAGGCAGCTTCTGCCGCAGCAGGTGCCTCGGGTATGAATGGGACCCTTTTTTCATTAAACTGCATCTTAGTATACGGAGCCTGCTTTCCATCCTTCTCCTTGTTCTCTCACTGCCACGTCAGAGGCAACGCAGAGCTGTGTATTCTGCAGGATTTTCTATTTTTGGAACTGCTGCATCATGTACCGTATGTGGAGATTATTGCAATGTAGGGCAGTCTTCCCATTGGCTCACAGTCATGGGAGGTTTGCAGCTGAATTTCCTTAAGGGCTTTTAAAAAAAGCATCAATGGAGTGCTGACGCTTCCCAGTCTTCTTTTTTAAAAAGAAAAGAGATAAAGTACTCTTAAGTAGATCCAGTGGTTGATTTCCTCTTTTGCCTTTTACTCATTTTCCTTTTCCCTTGGGAGTGTTGACACTTTATCTTAAACAGTGTGATCTTACTGCATAAGCTTCCTTACTGGGGTGAGGAAGGGATGAAATGTGTGAACCTCTTGTAGTGGTTAAGAGCGGTAGTCGCGTAATCTGGGGGAACCGGGTTCGCGTCTCCGCTCCTCCACATGCAGCTGCTGGGTGACCTTGGGCCAGTCACACTTCTCTGAAGTCTCTCAGCCCCACTCACCTCACAGAGTGTTTGTTGTGGGGGAGGAAGGGAAAGGAGAATGTTAGCCGCTTTGAGACCCCTTAAAGGGAGTGAAAGGCGGGATATCAAATCCAAACTCTTCTTCTTCTTCTTCTTCTTCTTAAGTATCAAGTGGAGAGGAGTCCAAGGGAATAGTGCCTATACATCTGACTAAGTCAGACACAGATTCTTCATCTGTGGCTGGGATTTTGAAAGCTCTTGGAAGGTTTCTTTTTAAATAAGCACTTAAGATACCAGTTCTAGCAAAGATCTGTCAATTATCCTGTTGGGAGGGAAGCGTTGATGGTGTTGTATTGCAGTTCTCCTTATAACTGTCTAAATCCTATTGTGGCTCAGATAGCAATCACTGGCATACGACAGTTAAATTATACCTCTGTTAGAATTCCTTCTGAGCCAGGAAATTAATTCATATTTAGCTGATTAATACCACCCCCTTTACAGGAACAGAGGTGGAGGCATAATGTCTGCAGAACTAAGTGATTGATTGTGTTCCCTAGCCTTCTCTTTTTAAAAGTGTTTGCTGTCTGTAAAATCCTCCCTCACTGGTGTCTGTCTGTAACCCACTCAATTCTGAGGAATCTCCAATTTTGCTAATTGCGTGTTCTTAATCACCTGCTTTGCCAGAGCCCCTTAGTGGCTTTTTATATGGGTGTTTATTTTCCCCATTCAACTAACTTACAGCTGGCAACTAGATACACTGTTTCCCTGCACAGACTTTTGCACCAAGAGTAGTCTGGCTACAATCCTGTCAGACACACATACTGGATTCGCTATTTGAGAGAGTGGAGGTTGGCAACTGCAGTGGATGGGGCACTGCCCCACCAACCTCAACCTGCCCTCAGCCAGCCTCCGACTGCCTGCCTTCTTACTTACAACCAGGCCAGGGAGTGGTGCTGCCTGTCGGCTTCCTCCTCCTTAGTGTTGCCCTTGTACAACTCAGCAGGGAGAAAGGTGGGAACAAAATTAGAACTATCAGAGCCAGTGTGGTGTAGTGGTTAAGAGCAGTAGACTCGTAATCTGGTGAACCAGGTTCGCGTCCCCGCTCCTCCACATGCAGCTGCTGGGTGACCTTGGGCTAGTCACATTTCTCTCTGAAGTCTCTCACCCCACTCACAGAGTGTTTGTTGTGGGGGAGGAAGGGAAAGGAGAATGTTAGCCGCTTTGAGACTCCTTCGGTAGAGATAAAGCAGGATATCAAATCCAAACTCCTCCTCTTCTTCTACTATTCTCCTGATGGTTTCTCTGCCTTCCATCTCACCATCTCACCAGTCCCAATGGACGGCAGCCACCCCTGACTTCAGAAGGCCTCCACTGCTGAATGTGAAGTGCTTTGGACATTCTTAAAGCGTTATAGAAACACTAAGCATTCTTCTCCTCCTTCCAGGTGGGAGCCACGGCTATCCCACTGCAAGCAGCCGCATGTCCAGGAGGGGAGGAAGCGCACTAGGCTCTTCAGCCAGTAGCAGCTTACTTGACATAGACCCTTTGATATTAATTCACCTGTTGGACCTGAAGGACAGGAATGGGATGGAAAACCTGTGGGGCCTACAGCCGCGCCCTCCTGCTTCACTGCTGCAGAACAGAGGTGAGTGGATGGAACCTTCCCCCCCCCCCCCCCGTCATCCAATCAACAGCATTAACAGGATGGAGCTTTCTGAATGGTTTCCTGTTCAAATTGCTTTGCTATACTTGGAATGGTTTTTAATGTGAAGAACAGAATGTACTTCAATCATCCAGTTGTGCGTTTAAGTCAAAACCTTTGTGTGTCTTGGAATTGGCTGCTAAAGCTGTGCAATGCTAGGTTAGTGTCTGTCACATAGGGTCTCTTTCTGGGAAGGATTTATAGTCTGCCCTAGTTTTCCCCAACCTCAGTTCTGCCCATCCTCATCTCCTAAGATGTTTTAGACCATAACTTCCATCAGCTTCAGCCATCGTGGCCAATGGTCAGGGATGATGGGAGTTGGAGTTTAAAATATTTGGAGGGCACAGGGTTGGAGAAAGCTGAACCTGAACCCTGAAGACAATCAAGGGGATGTGCGTGAGGTTGGATGTAGACATTTAGGGTTTTTATCCAGTGTTGTCCACATAACTTGCTGTTGTTGTCCAGCCTAAGAATTCTCTAATAATACATTCCAGTTTTGTTTTCCTTTAGTACAGTAGCATACTTGCTGCTGCAGATGCTTCTCCTTGGTGTTGTTTAAGATGCCTGCAGTCCTCAGCCCATGGCCCATCTGAGCTCTTAGAGAGGCAGGCATGATCTCAGGGCAAACTAGCCATGTTTGCCATATTTCCATCTGTCTTTCAAACACTGGAGATGTATCTTAGCCTTAACTGGGCACGTGCCAGAGGAAAGGTGACCTAACCATACACGTCCTTTTGTTGCTACAAACCAGTGAAGGTCAAACTTGAATGTTTTTATTTTGTTTGGGGTTAATTGGCCTGGAGCCACTGATACCTGGTTTCAGGTCACTTTGAAGCAACCATTTTGTTGACTTTAGAGAGCAGAGGATAAAATGATGATCCATCTGGAACACACACACACACACACACACACACACTTTTTCTTCTTTCCATAGCAACACCTCTTGTACTGTCAGCTCTAAAGATAGGGAGAGAGAGAGAGAGAGAGAGAGAGAGAGAGAGGCTGGAACAGAACTTGGCTGCTGCAGCCTGGCAAAATTAAGCAGGCTTCATGTTATCAGTGGAAAGAGAGGTGGCTAAGTGGCTTGTGAAGTTATCCAGATTCGTAGGCAGGGGGATAATGACAAGGTGGCCACTGACAAGGGAGCTCTAAATTTCAGCTAGGAGTGAGATGATGGGGAGCGAACTTTACTGTCGTTTCCATCGCCATGTTTCGTGGTACATGTGTTGTGATTCTTTGAGTGGGCAGAGGAAGAGATCTGATTATATCGTGTCTTGTTGGAATGCAGCTGGGATAACTACAGCAAATTTAAGGACTTAAATGAGCATTCTAATGTATATCCAGATGCACATTCTGAGCAGAACCCAGAGCTTCAGAGCAAAGGCAGTGCAGCTTCAGTTTGCCTTCACTGATGTGCCTGCATGGCCTCATCTGATTGGTTTCACTTTTGCTGTGCAGACTGCATGGTTTGTGCTGGTTCTGTAGTTGCCATTATGTATGGTGTACACAGAACAGTCAACAGAATGAAATCATGAGTTCTGTGATTGTGAAACTAGCTGGGGAGCAGAAAAGGCGTCTTCCGTGGCGCAAGGCCCAGGTATTTGCTCTCTGTCTATAGACATTGTCTTGCTGGGCTTCTAACTTTTCCCCTCCATTTCCTCTCTGTCAAGCATCCTATTCTCTCAAAGAGAGGGATCAGCGGAGGCACCAGGCCATGTGGCGTGTTCCGCCAGACTTGAAGATGCTGAAGAGGTTGAAAAGCCAGATGGCTGAAGTCCGCAGTAAAATGTCAGATGTGAAGAACCAGCTGTCGGAGGTCCGGAGCAGCAATGCTTCTGATGGGCCAACCGCTTACTCGTTTCCTGGTGACCAGGGAACCTTGGCTACTTGTGGGACGGAGAGCTACAACAAGCTGCAAGAACTTGGGAGGGAGCTGCTGACAAAATCATCCCTCTCTAGCTGCTACATACGGAATTGTAAGTGGGGAAGGGGGCTTAATTGTCCCTTTTTTGCAGAATGGGGTCTGTCTGCCTGAGAACAGAAGTATGCTGCCTTTCTATAGCCTAGCCGTGAGTGCGCCTACTCTGAAGGTGGCAAAAGAAGCTGATAGCACGCGCTCATGGTTCCATTGGAATGGTTTTAAATAAACCTTTCCAGCCAGACATTTTGATTTGTGGATTTACATGTCCAGCAGCTTGGAAGCCTATATAGTTTTCTGATCCAATTTCAAACCGACTGCGCCTGTACTGTGAATGTTAAACAGCTCTTGCCAAAGCAGCCACCATGATGGTGGTTCTCTTGAGGGTTGTTTTTACTCAAGTTAGTGGCCTCCTGGGATTCTAAGAATTCCAGCCCTGGGGAGTATTGAAACATGCAAGTGTTGAAACAATCCGAAAAAAGACTTTCAGATGAGGTTCCTCATGTGGTGCGTTTCTGGTGCTTCACACAGAGCAGAGCAGGCCTGCATAACTTGATCTACCAAGCCCGGCACATGCCTGAGCCTATTGTGGCTTTCTCCAGGCGCATTCCATGATGTTGCAGTTGTGTAGGTTGAAAGATCAGGAGGGTTATTAAGCTGCCGGGAAGCTGTGTTCTGCTTGATAGACTGCAGCAGGCAGGCCTGGTGTAGAAATAATTCATTAGAATTTAAATGAAGCAAAACCTTCAATAGATTGATTTGATTTATTACAGTCACAGACCAATAAAAGTTGATGCAAACAGGTTCATTTACATAATAAGAGAACAGACAGAGGAGCCGAAAGGGACTTCTTCCTTTACTCTCTGCTTTCTCATTTGTATTGAGGGTAGAGATAATTTAACTAATGTATGAAGAATCATCGCTTACACAGCAAGATAACAGGATTTCAGCGGGTCTACCGGGTAGAGAGTTCTTAATAACAATTAAGTAGGAGCCTCTTTGTGTACCTAAGGATCGTAGGCTGCTTCCTTACCCTGGGTCAGGCCCCTCATCTCAATAGCTGAATATTATCTACTCTAACAGTAGTTCTCCAGGGTCTCCAGCAGAGACAGGTCTTTCCTATCTGTGCTTCCAGAATATGCTTTTAGCTAGACACCAGAAACTGAACCTTCTGCATTCAGTGCACGTGCTCACACTGAGCTGTGCCCCCATTAGATGCTCTGTGATCTCCCATCCCCAGAACTGGAATTACGAAGCTTTTAATCAGTTTAGGTGACAGATGTGCTTTGAGGTGCTCTGGTTTAGATACTAAATAACTTCCGTTGTAGCAGCAGTTTTCAATGATGGAGAGTAATTAAACTTGCAGAGTGAGAAAGGCATGTGGGGAGGTTTACCCTAAGAAAGGGAATGTCCCATCTCCCTGGGGGGCAAGTGGGATGTCACCCTCATTTTCAGAGTCATTACTGAAAGGTGTGATAATGGTAACATTAATTGGCATATCTTTTTTATTTTTTAATGCTGGTTATTTTAAATGTAGGTTTCCTTTTCTAAATCTTGCAGCCACAAATAAGAAAATTCATTCAAGCAAAGCTAGTCGAAGTGGAGCAGCAGGGAGTCTGTCTCTGCGAAGAGCAATGGATTGTGGTGATGGAAATCTTCACTTGAAGGGAGATTGTCAGATTTCCTCTGAAGGTATAAACAGGGTGTGTGGGTGTGGGTGTGTGGGTGAGAGAGAGAGAGAGAGAGAGAGAGAGAGAGAGAGAGAGAAGGAAGAAAGGAAGAAAGGAAGGTAGGTTTTCCTGGTAACTACTGCATATTGAGATTCCAAATTGCTGTTAAGAGACCTTACAATAGAGCAGGGGTAGCCCACATGGTGTCGTCCAGACTCCATCATCCCTGACCATTGGCCATGCTGGCTGGGGCTGATGGGTGTTGAAGTCCAGTGACGTATGGAGGAGACCCCAATGTCTACCCATGCGCTAGGAAGTTGTTCATAAACCAAACCACTCAAAGTATCCAGGCTTGACAATATACAGTACTTTCCAAAGTATGGATTGTGTGCTGCAACATTGGGATCCCATTGTTATAGCCTGGGTGGCCGTGTGACACACTTGCCTTGCCTTTCCATAGGTTGCCTGGGAAACCCAAAGCCCAGCAGTAGGCATGGCTCCCCCAGGTCCTTGACCAACGGCTGTGCCTCAGAGCCGTTGTCTAAGCCCGAAGACAGGCAATGTGAAGTCTCAGATTCTGATGTTGGTGCATGTGGCTTAAATGGCATAATGCCTGTGGAAAAGGCCAGGAAAATAACTACTGTGGGGTAAGTTTGTGTTGCTCAGTTAGCCTGTTTGTGGCTTCAAAGAAAGGAACATCATTTTAGTCTCATCTTGTGGCTTTTGTAGCATATTTCTCAACTTGGGGTCGCTCTCTTTTCCATCCTCTGCTTTTCACTCTTGGGAGATGCTCAATAGTTAATGCTACATATATAATAAATTTACCTGCACCCAGAAAACCACCATATAGTAAAAGTAGCCTATGTTTTCTCTGGCATGTGCCTGCTTTACCTTGTATTTGTTACAAATGCTGGCTGAAGTAGTGTGCTTGATAGGGGAGTATTTGCAGAGGGGCAATATGGTGGGTGATCCTTTGTAAAAGACTGATAGCCATGTAAGGCCCCAAATTGCTGTCTGTAGGTATCCTCAGGCGCTCCTTTGGTGCCTGGCAAGGTCCCCTGCTCCTCCCATTTTTTTTTTGAATAGTGTTTATTCAGATTGCACGGGCGGCTGCTTTTTATCTTTTTTGGGGGGGGTTATTTAGGTGGGTTACCTGTTTGGAAAGGGGGTTCTGAACATAGCCACTTTTTATTCTGCGAAATTGATATTTTGGGGTGCCCGTGAAGGTTTCTTACAACTTCCAAATGTGCCTCCAGGCTGTAATCCCAGTTGCTGGAATCACAAGCTGGGAAAGTGTTGTTGCAGTCAGGTCCTGTTTGCAGCCTTTCCACAGGCATCCCACTTGGCCTCTGTGCGAACAGGATGCTGGGTGGGCCATTTGCCTGACCTGGCAGCGTTCTTCTGTTCTCCTTACTTTCTTACGTAAAAGTTTGGGCATGGAGACTTGACCTTCTAGACTTGGTGGTAGTTGTCTGCATGATTTCAGTTTAACCCCAGCAACCAAGTGCCTTTTTAAATAACAAAAGCTTGAGCTTCTTGGCAGTACTAGCTTAGCACTGAATGTCCTTGGCTGCTTTGTAAAACCTGCCCTGCCTCTTCCTCTTAGACCCAATTCAAATAGATGCCGCGTGGAAACAACAGAGCCTGCCGACTTAGAAAACAACACGGAGGCTGGAGAGCTGCAGGTGGTGCTCTCTGAGGGAGCCTCAGCAGCAGGGGCGGAAGAAGGTAAACCCAAGGCTGTTTCGGTTTTGCAGGGAAACGGGCCCAATAACTCAAATAGCAGGAATGTCTCTTCACATGCATTAAGGACTCAGTGACCTTGCAGGTTCAAGTATTGTGAATCTAAAGAAGCAGCTGTGGTGGTCGGTACAAAGAGCCTCCTAATGAACTTCCTTCTCTTACTATTCCACACGTTTGGAATCTTGCAAATCACTAGCTGGAAAGCCAAGCTGTACTTGGTAGCTTGCTTGGGGTTGGGCTTAAGTTAGTGGTCTGAGGTGCAGAGGGACTTTGTTACTTACCTTCCATGCAGGGCTCTAATGTGTCGTTAGCCAGTGCAAAGAGAGGCTGTATTAGCATGCCTTCTATATCCAGGAGGCTCCTGGTTCATTCTGCCCCTGTTCTTGGATCCTTGGAGGACCTCCTTCCTGTCTGAGTAAACTGTAGGAGTTGTAGTCCAGTGACATTGG